>NW_024426774.1:49069448-49197193 GCF_017311325.1 Ursus maritimus
TTAACGAAGACCAGAGGTTGTAAAGACTACGGTCCTACACAGATTAAGTCCTCAGTACATGCTTGCTGCGAGACAAATGAAAAACGTATTTTTAGGAAGCATTGCTTGATTCAGTTAAGCAGGTTATTGTTGATGACAATGTCAGTCATCTCTTTCTAAATGACTCAATAGCTTTAGAAAAATTGTCTGTTCTTATTTTGCTCGTTCACCAATGTTGATCCAAAAAGGAGTGAATCAGAAGTTCCTTTGTCATCATAACTTTTAGAGGAATAAAAAACGGCCTCCAGCTTAGAATTCTATTTGATCACATACGAAAAGCAATTCTTTAGCATTTGGACCCTTTGTACAATTTTTGTGTGGACCAAGGTCCATATTTTCTAAGTCATCTGATCCTTTACCCTAGCTATTTTGATGCTAATCTTAAGGACTGGTCAGATTATCCCCGAGGGGAATCTAAAATATAACTGCATAACTCCAGAAAGTTTGGCAGAGAAATAATTACCTAAAGGAACGGACCTTAACACTGGTAAATAGGCCTATGACCGTAGTATTCTACACTTCTGAGAATATCCAGTCTCTGTTCTAGCTCCAGGTCGGCCCTGATTCAGCCATAAAAGAGGGAAAGAGAAAGAGAGTGTTGGAAAAGATATGGTGATTGAAATGAAAATCCTTTTCATGTCATGGAGCAATCATTAGTAGGATTGTTCCACAGATGGAATGTGGCTCCGGTTCTGCCTTTAATCTCAGTAGGGTTCTGAATCTAGGTCAACTCGATATATCCTGAGGCTCACTTAGGAACAAACCCAGAGCCCCAGGTTCCTCCTTTACCATCCCACAACTTGAATTCCCTAGAGCTAAGCTGGTCCCCCTTGAGTGCTCTGGACATTAAAATACAAATTTACTGGGTATTCACTTTATGGCAGTTGATGTACAAAGTCCCAGTACATTTCTTTATGTCTCTCCTTTAACCCTTTCCATTCCTGGGATCGCACACAGGATCCTGAATCATATATTCAGCAGGAACACTAGATATTTTCATAAATATTATCTTTTTCTCTTACAAATAATCTGTGAAGTACCGACTATTATGCCACCGACAGTAATGAGGAAAAGATACTCAAGGTGTTTTTGAGCAATGTCATACTGCTATGAAGTAGCAGTCCTGAATTTGGGCTCCAGTGTTCTGACTTCAAGTTCAGTGCTCTTTTTTGGACCCCAGAAGAGGTCCATAAATACTTGGTTACTTGTTGGCTGGGAAGGAACAATCCCCATAAAACGAAAAGCAGACTTCAAGTGTCTTCTTTGCCTCGGTTGAACAGTCACCACCTCCTTTGGAATGCCAGACAAGGGAAATGATCAGTTTGATTGTTGCCATTTATAGGTGGGGTAGTTGAGACCGAATAAGCTTTCTTCAGCGCTTCAACTTTCGATTGTTCTACATTTCTCACTAAGGAAAGTTGAGGTGCATACAGCTTGTCGCCTTGTTTGAAGGTCAGATGGAATGTTTCTGTGATGAAGAGAGTCTGATATGATGGCCAGTCTCTTGCAGTCTTGACCTGTGATGACTAGGGATTTCTGGGTGAATACGAAGTAAGGGAGGAAGAAGATACCCTTCCTGTCCCCTTCTTAAAAATTCCACGTTTTGCGCAGAAAGTAATTTTTTTCCGGTCTGAGGCAAGGTAGTGTAATGTAACATTTACTGAACATTTAGTAGGAGCTGGGTGTTGTGGGGAGTATATATAAATAAGCCAAAGCTTCTGCCTTCCAGAGATGATAATGTAATGGGAAAAAAAGTGTTCTAACGTGTTAATATAGTTATGAGTTAATTAAGTTTGGGGAAATGATTTGCCACTTACAAATATCTACTTTCTAATTACTACCCACATCCATATTTTAGTAGCTTTTAAGCTGCGTTGCATGGCAGCTGTTGGTTCCATTGAGCTCCCTTGGGTGTGATGCTATGCTGTGGTGGTAGATGTTGGTGGACTGGGGGAGGTGGAAGGGCTGAGCTGATAGGTCCCCGGGTGATTTATCCTAAATTTGCCTGAACGGCTTTGATATTACATGTTTTATATATTGGGCTTCTTCATAAGATTCATCTGGGGGAAGACAACCGGCTCTGCAACTAAAAAATTTAAATCACTGGATTATGCAACAATAATGAAACATTCAGGCTTGATGGCGGGGCACTCAACTAAATGCTTTGTGGTCCTACAGCAACCAGAAATTACCTCCCTCATTTGAAAAGCAGTATTGAGATTGACTGTGGTCACATTTTGAGAGTGAAATGGTTTTATGGCACCCACTTGTTTGCCAAGACAAGGAACCTCTGTAGAGGGAATGAGTGAACATAATAGGAATTTTCCCTTCATTTTGTCATTCAGAGAGTCTCGACAAGGCAGATCAGGCTGTAAGAAAGGAGATGCAGCCCAAGCCAGGTGGTGATCCAAGGGCCAGGGAAGAGTGTTGTTCTCAAGCAACTTGGGGCAAAGTCCCACGCAACTAATAATTGTTTCAAGGGGAATAAATTGCCAAGAATGAAATATGTTAGTGGGGTCTGTACTTATTTTTGGTCCCTTCAAGTTGCTCACCACGTGAATAATACCATGAGCAGTTGAGTCGTATACAGAGTTTGCAAAAGATAAAAGAATTAAAACAAACAAACAGCTAAGCTCTGTGAAATGGAAAATGAGATTTCCATCCAGGATGAGCTATGCATTACACAGAAAGCATTTCTGAGCAAAAGCTTTGGGGCCACTTGTTTTGGTTTGGTTTTTAGGTGGGAAAATGGGTCGGTTGGTCCTATAGAACATTCCCACAAAACTTGTCATTCTGGCGTGTGATTCAATATAGGCAGCAGGGGGTGAGGAAAACCACATCTGAAATGACTCCTCTCATTCATGTTACCTGGGCTCTTTCAGCCTAATTGATAAGAGGAAGAGCCCTTGTCTGCAGAAAGCATTTACCCCTCAGAACTTCTTTTCTGTTCCTACTCACTGAGAGAGCAGAAGGAAATCAGCATTAGCCCCCGTTGCCTCCCGTGCAGCACCAAGCTTCCACTGTTGTGATCCCTTCAGAATCTAACACAAGACTGCTTTTGAGCCAGTTTTGCTCCTGGCAATGATGCAGTCATCAAGTAAGTATCTAGAAACTCCTATAAGGCTCCACCCCAAAAGTACAGGGCTTTCCCCCACGAGCCAGTCAGCTCACCTCCAGTAGTCAGGAGCCATGGTTCTCCTTCCCTTTTCTACCCTTCTCCCTTCCCCATCCCCCATGCCCTACTTTCTTCATAGCTACTAAGTGCTCTCTCTGGAATGTTGGAAGGTGAGGATTTAGGTCTGGGCAACCTGTTAAAAATATGAATTGTTACCATGAACTCTGAGTGGCCTTTCAGCTTTGCTGACAGAAATTTACTCCATGTAGACCCAAAAAAAAAAAAATTAAGCAGGTAAGGTCATTTGGAGTTGAAACAAGCATGCAGTCGGTGTGTTTGAAAATGAAATTATAATTAACCTGCTGATGGCTGTGAGGTGTTACCTTGAACTCTGTGTGGCCTCTTGGCACAGCGGCTGAACTTGCTTTATTGAATACCCAGAGACCTGAACAGGTGAAATCAGGATATGTCCGGGGCCAAGTGTACTTTTAGAAGGAAGATTATGTCTCTTTTAGTGCCGATTGTAAGAGAGTTGAGGATTAATTGAGCAGCACTAATCGGAAAATAAAAATGGGTTTTGACCATCCATGTCTACACGAAGCATAAAATTTGTTAGAACTGCTGAGGGAAATGACTCTACTTGCCCACTTTGTGAACTGATTTCTGAAGTGCTGAGAGGTTACCAGACCTGAAAGTGGCCCAGGAAGAGTCTTACAGTTTGGAAATTACGTATCAGCCACATATTTAGGAAAACATTCTCATTACCAGCTGAGAGCTATGGAGTGTTGCTTGAACTGCAAGTGGTCTGTTGACACATGGTCTGGACGACTTTCTGGAACTATTCGAAATGAGGTAGGCAAAATCCTACAGCAGTAACTTAGCATTGTTAATGACTAGGAGGAATGATGGGGTTATTGATGATGTAGAGTGGATGGGTCTGAGATAAACTTTAACTCTTTGTTGTCCATGAAATGTTTTCTGAAAGTCAGTGTGTGGCTTACTGCCTTCTGTCATCACCAGAACTGCCTGATGGTGCTGCAGTTATCAAGTGTGTACTAGGTTAAGGAAATACCATCAACAATTGATTTATTGCCAGAGTCAGTCATGACCCATACCGTGTCACACCTTGTGCTTTAAACTGGCAAGAAATCCATTTCATCTCTGGTCACGCTGAATAAAAAAGAAGTGCGTCATTCTGTTGCCCCCATCTTTACGTCTCTTCCCTCTAATTATGTAACATCATTCCATGGTAAAGTCACGTTTTATTTTGGGATCCTCCTTGTTTGGCAGAGAGCATCTGTCGTTAGACTAAACAAACCATTTAGTTCACTTTGTGCTTGTGACAGGCTGGCTAGAATGAGTGCTCTTGTTGGCTTAATAAACAAAGAATAATAATCCAAAATGGGTTTCATTACTGGGTGGAAATATTCCATTCATAGGATTGGAATGATCTAATTGTTCACATCTCTGCTTAGTGTAAGCGTTAAATGTATACTTCACAGTGAGGTTTTCCTGTCTCCGAAGAGTTTTCTAGCTAAGACACAAATACAAACACACTTGGCCTTCCCAACTCCTCGTTTAGTGGCAGCCTGTTGTATACTCTTGTAATTCTTGTACAATTCTTAAATGAAGAGGAAACTCACAAGGTGCTAACCAGTGAGGCATGTTTCTCTCAAGTTAATGTCATTTTGCTCGGTTGGTGATTAAAGTTCAATATTGCTAACAGACTAGAGGAATCTGTGTCTTTTTGAAAGAAAATGCTTTGTGTTTGTCCAGTGTGCTTCATCTCAGTCAAATGCACAAACCTGGAAATTGACGAAACCCTTAATCGTGGAGGCTCGGCGTCCACAGGATGTTGACTGCCTAGTCCTACTTTGGGATGCCATGTAGATTTTGGTGGACTTCTGTGTAACCTGGTCTGTCTGCCTTAACTTCTTACTTCTCTTGTTTCTCCATCGGTCTGATAGGTTTTGTCTGTCTCCCAGGTACATCATGTTTCTAGCCTGCAGTTAGAGGCATCGCACTTAATTGTGCTGTTTCTGCCTTCTGGGATGCTCACCTTACCTGAGCTTCAGTGGTTTCTTAGTTCCTTCCTGCCTTCTCCATGAAGCTTCCCTCACCATTACATTCCAATCTCTGAACTCCTTTATTGATTTTCTATAGCACTCATAATGGTGGCAGGTATATGACAAAACTTACACAAGTACCCACGTTAATGTTAACACTTATCAGAAACTTGATCGTACTTATTTTGCACACTCGTCTCAATATCCCTTCTGTGTCTGCATGGTGAGCCACTCTTCCCCCTGCAATTGCTGCCAAACTTTCCAAACTAAAAATTTGATCAGTCTTCTTCTTGCATACAACTCTTCAGGATCTGGCCACCTCCAGAGAAGGGAAAAAAAAAAAAAAAAGCCCTTGTTTTTAAGTGCCTTCTCAGACCAGCTCCTACCTGCCTTTCCAGCTGCCTCTTCTACCTTCCCTTGGTATACCCACACAAAATTTGTTGCTATTCAATGAACATGGCATACAAAGTTTCTTTCTTTTAGCTAGGCACTTACTCCCCTGGCAAACATTTACTCAACTTTTAGGGTTCAGTCAGATGTTTCCTCTTCTGGGAAAAACTTTGTCTGACTTTCTCAGGCAGGAACTGGCCAGCCCTCTGCACCTCCTTAACACCTTGTACAAAACTCTATTCTAGTGTATCATACCATACTGTACTTATTTTCCTGTATGTCTCCTCTACTAGCTGTGAACTAGTTAAGATAGACTGTTGTCTTACTCATTTTTATATCCTTATCTCAGTTCCTGGCACACAGCCCCTGTTCAAAAATGTTTGTTGAATGAATAAATGAATGAATGAATGAACAAATAAACTTTTTTTTAAAAATGGAATTAAATGAAAGCCAAATGATTTCCAGTGAGAAAAATGCTTATAAATTATTTTATGTCTATATTAATGTCCCGCTTTCCTGTTGATAAATGAGCTTCTTGCGAAGGGGCTTGAGTATATACACCTTCTTCAGCAGAGAATTCAGTCCCTTGACATGTGTCTTGACCATGGGTACTTGACTTGAGAAAGTCTTCTGGTTTGAGTGGAAGTGATTATTGCTATTGTTGATCACACCTAGATTCCAAAGTAGGTCAGATGGGTGTAAGGACAATTTGACTGTAACTAGAAAAGGGGGGTCTTTGGTCTCATCTTTTACCTTCTTCTTAAAGCGATATCAGTTTCAGAAAATGAACATTTTTTCTTAGCATTTGTGATATTTTCAGCCAGGATCTTAATCAGAGGTAATTAGTCAATATTCCCACCTGCTTTGTGATTATTCTCTAGTAGGACCCAAGCAATGGCCCGTTCTACCCGAGATTAGCATAAAGGAACAGTGCCGCTAACATTCTATTCAGGGCCCACCGCAGGACCCCCCTGTCAGCCAACCCTCAGTCCCAAAGTCCTGAAGCACAAACTCTTGGAATTCGATCCTGTGTTTCTTTCTTTGTCACTGAGACTTAGTTGTTCTACTCTCTAGGGCTCTCTAAGCAGGTAATAGAAGCAGCTTAGGAATAAATAAGTAAGGACCACCATTTTATTGGGGAGTAAAACCAGGCACGCCAAGGTTACGTCATTTGCGAGATGACGTTGGGTAGGTTCAGGTACCGGTCAGTGCGGTGGTGAGGAAAGCACCCAGGGATCCTTGACACATAGTCCCCTGGCTAAACACCCATCTCTTCCACCCTGGGCAGTTTAACTCGCACCAGTGATCCCGAGGATTTTCTGAATGAATTACCATAATTGGACTTAATGCAGGAAAGGGATGTTTCCTGTACACACCAAACAAGCTGCATACTGGATTCTTTTGCCTAGATGACGGGGAGGAAGAAACCCAACAGGAAATACATCTTTGCAAATTAGAAAAGTTGATGAGCTAAGTTCTACAAACATTGGGCACTGATCCAAAGTGAACTCCGAGTGACCCCCTGGCACCTTGGCTCACCTCCCTGCACTTCACAGCCAGAAGCATACCAGGTGGATTCACTTTCTTACCTCCCTGATAAGGCAACAGGACTTTGCCACACCCAGACCCACGTCCAATCTCCTTTCCTGCTTCCCTGACCCCAGGTCTGATAAAAATCCAGGGTGATAATGCTATTGAGGTACAGGCTATAAACCATATCAGTATGTACGTAAGTAGAGGGAGGGGAAGGGGGGAGGAAAAAGACAAAAAAAAAAAGGCCAAATGGAGAGTTCAGCCTCACCTCCAGGCGACCTTGGCAGCATGTGGAGTGGAAGGGAAATTGCCAGGAACTTGCAGCCTTTTTTTGAGCATTGTTTTGACTTGGCTTTGCTACAGAGCAACTTTGGGGGACTGGGGCAAAAAATAGGTCATTGTGAGCTGCAGGTGCAGTTTGGTCTTGAACTGTAATCTGTTGCGGTATAGGTGCAAACCCAGAAGTATCTATCAAGATGAAAATGGAAACTTTTCCTCGTAGGTACACTGACCACTTTACATCATATTAGCACCAAAATCACAAGGTTTTTATCCCCCCAAAATGGAAGGATAGAGTAGAGTTCTTAACCTCCCTCCCCTGCTGTCCCCTTCCTCTTTCTATTCCCCCCTCCCTTCTTTCCTTACCTCCCTTCCTTCTTCAATCTCTCCTCTCCCTCTTTCTCTCTCTCTCTTTCTCGGTCTCTCCCATCCCGCCCCCGCCTTAACCCCCTCCTTCCTTAGACCTGTCTGTTGTGAAAAACCTCCTTTGACTAACGCTGACTCTCCAGGCATCCCCTCAGAAGATACTGATTCATGTAGGCAGACTCACTCAAGGATTCAGTGACAGGCAAGACATTCAGGAGGCTGGGATTTTTAACTCTTACTCCCAAGTAGACAGAGCATTCGCCGTGGTCTTCGCCTACTTAATTTAAACTCTTGAGAGAATGCAGACCAGAATTCAGAAAACACGTCTCCCAACAAATGAAAGGGGGAGAGTTTTAAAACCCTTATTCTTGGCCTCAATCATGTCACTTAATCCCTCCCACCATCTGTTTCCTCATTTTCTGAACGTAATAGGAAACATGTCAAAGCACCTGGCTGCTGAAGTGATAGGCGCTGTCTCTGGACTGAGAGGAGAATCTGGAGCAGTTCTTACTCGGGAACTGCTAGAGAACATTGTTCGGGTTGCTGATTTCTTCCTTCCAAACTGTTCTGTGCACATCAAGAAGGTGAAGACAGCAGAGGTTTAAATTTCAGCAAGAAACATGCAAATGAGCCTAGTGGTGCCCTGCCACCTCTTTGTCTAGGGAAGGAGCCATTTGGGTAAGGCTCAATACAAAGGAAAGTTAGTTTTGCTCATTTTCTGATCGCTGTGAGTTTTGAAGATTAATAACTGGAGGAAAATAAGGTATCTGCTTCTGATACTTTTTTGGACAGGAAATGTTTTTGAGAAACATAAATAGCTAAGAAAAGCAGTTTTGTGTTTGCAACAGCAACATCGGCTGTGTTCAGGATAGTGTGGGTGAGAAGGCGGGGAGGGGAGGATGGGTGCACACAGGGACTCCACTTGAGGTTGCTTCTTCAGAGTTTGTGATCCAAGATGTCCGAAGAGTCCATTTTTTGTAATCTTTCATTTTGCAGCCTTTTTGCTATTTGGAAGAAAGATGCACATAGCAGTGTCTCTCTTTCCGAAGGAAGTGAGACTTGGAGCAGACGGCTAACCCAGGACCACCTGTTGGCCTTCCTTTGGGACTCCTAGAGCCTCTTATTCGGGATGGGGTCCCCTGAGACCCTCACGCTGCGTCCGGGCTGCTAGGCCTGAGCGGCAGCCGTCCTCACCCCGGAAGCGTCTGCCCAGGGGTTTCAGCTGCTGCCAGCAGGAGGGCTCACATTTCTGTGATCTCGGGAAGCCAGCTTCCCAGAGGCAGCCACGATCCAGAGTTGCTACCAGCTACAGCTCTGCACTTCCACGAGCCTAAAATACCCAGGCCTTGGTGCTAGTGATGACGGGAAGGCATGGCGGTTTGGGGCACATCTAGAAGGCCTCTTGCCCCGGGTCACCACCGCACGTCCTGTACTTGTTCACCTCTTCCTGTCCCCCACTGTCATGAGGGGCATGTCCCATCTTCATCACATCCAGAGAATTAACAAAAGAATGGTTAACTTTTAAAAGCCCTCAGTCAGTGCTTGCTCACCCCTTTCGTTTTCCTTGCCCGTTGGAGTATCCCCTCCGTGCTAGGCAAAAACTAAGCAGTGTATCCGCACGTTGTCTCAAGTAACTTTCCAAAGACTCTGTGAGGTAAGAATTATTTCTGTGTTATAGCTGAGGAAACTGGTGCTCAAAGAGGTGAAGCAGCTTAGCCAAACTCCCACTTCGTGGCTGAATCGGGAGTTGAACTCAGATCTGTCTGATGCTGGAGCTACTCGGTTGGAACCGGCGTAGCTGAGCGGCAGGCTCACGTCTGAAATGGCAGACGTTCGCTCAGCTAGCCGTCAGTTCTCCGCCTTTAAGTTTCAGAGGAAACATGAAGCAGTGCTCAGTCTTTACTTACTTTAGAATGCCTGACACCCAATAGACAGAATTTTTCATACCTCAGAGTAAATATGGTCAAGTGATTGGCCCCGTTGAGACCTGATGTTTTCTGAGAAATTTAAATATAACAAATACTATATTTCCGCTATCCAGACTTGAAAATTCAACATTGTTTTTGGTCTGTTTCATCCTTTATTTTAAAATCTATATAACTTGCAAGAAGAAATATAAAAAGAAAGGAAAAAGAATTAAATGAAAACAAGAGAAGGAAAACACTGGAGTATATTTTATCCCCAGGCCTAGGTCGGCCCACTTTTCCCCCCTTTTAAAAAAAAAAACAAACAAAAAACTTTTGTTTTTAATTTTAATTCCAGTGTAGTTAACACACAGTGTTATATTAGTTTCAGGTGTACAATATAGTGATTCCACAATTCTGTACACTACTCAGTGCTCATCGTGATAAGCGCTCACCTATTTCCCCCACACCCCCACCCACCTCCTCTCTCATAACCATCAGCTTGTTCTCTATAGTTAAGAGTCTGTTTCTTGGTTTCTCTCTCTCTCTCTTCCTTTGCTTGTTGTTTCTTAAATGCTACATGTGAGTAAAGTCACATTTGTCTTTCTCTGACTTATTTTGCTTAGCGTTATACACTCTAGCTCCATCCATGTTGCTGCAAATGGCAAGATTTTATTCTTTTTTGTGGCTGAGTAATATTCCATTGTATATATATCCATTCATCTATTGATGGGCGCTTGCACTGCTTCCATAATTTGGCTGTTATAAATAATGCTGCAGTAAACGTAGGGGTGTGTATATCCCTTTGGATTAGTGTTTTTGTATTTTGGGGGTAAATACCCAGTAGTGTGGTTACTGGATCTGAGAATAGTTCTATTTTTAACTTTGTGAGGCACTTCCATGGTGTTTTCCACAGTGGCTGTAGGAAGGCCTATTACTGACATGAATTTGGTTATTTATCCTTTCAGTTTATTTTTATATGCTTTTTAGCCATATATGAGTACCTATGAATAACATGGAACGGTACTTTGCATGTTTTCTAAATTTGTGTGTGTAGATCACACTTTGTGTTATTCTGCAACATTTTTTTTTCATCCGGTAGTATTTTTAAGATTTCTCTGTGCCAATAGTGAGGTCTAATTTGTTCCCTTTATCCGTTGTATAGTATTCCACTATGGTAATTTGTCACATTTTATCATCCTTTCACCTACCTATTGAAGAACATTTAAATTGTTTCCATCTTTTTGTTGGTATTGTCACAAGTAGCATTTCATGGAACATTCTTATGCTTGTTTCATTGTGCATGGGTATGACTGTTTCTTGAGAATTTTTACCTATTCTCGAGAATTTTTACCTAAAAGCGTACCTAGAAGTAGAATTACTGGCTCATTGAGTCCTGTCTTGATGCACATGAGATTTTTATTTGTTGAGATGACCCTAAGTGAACCCATGTTTACAGTGACAAAAGAGTGGGGATAATGTCAATGCAGAATATAGAAATGAGAGACTCTGTCTCCCTGGCTGTCTATAACATTGTTCCCATTCACCAGCTAGAATGGCAGTCTTCAGCTCTATAGGCAAGAGCGATCAACATGGTTTAGTTGATTACATGCAGCATTTCTTCTTTATTGGTACATTGTCCTTCTTTTTTATACTAAGGCATAGGCCCATTTCTTAATGCAGAAAAAGGAAATACAGTATCTTCTGCCCAGAATTCAGACATCAGCCGGCTCTGTGGTGTCCCAAGCAAACTGCCTTTGCGATCTTCCTACCATCGTGACTGTCTGTCAGCATGCTTTATTGCGATGCCTGTAGCAAAACCTGAAAGGGAGAAAATTTCCCTTTGCAGGAGTGGCTGAGAACAGTGAGACTGCATTGTCTGGGCATTCTGCTGTATGTATAAAGTATTTATTTACTTTATTTAGTGGCTAGGGCTGTGACTTTATCTTCTTCTAGCTCATTTTCCAGCGTAACAGGATAAGACCACTCCTGCCATTATGATTTAGCATGCAGTAAACAACGAAGGCTTTTGGATTGCATTTTATAGAATTGCTTTATTCAGCCTTTCCTTCCAACCCCTTTGGGAAAGAATTGACAATTGATATTTCTCTTTTGGATTTCTCAGTGAATTCAGCATTCCTAGATTTGGTTTCTATTTGGTATTTGGCTTGTAGAATCCCTTGCTTTGGGGATAAGAATGGCTTGCATCCAGCATAATAGTTCCTTGCTTACTAGTCTACCCGGTGACGGAGAGGAAGGGCAACAGCGTGGCTTAGCCTGGCCTTATCTCAGTTGTTCTTTGCATATCCCGCTCCAGATATAGCAGTGCCCCACTCCCAAGCTAACAAGGATTGAGTGTCACTTCTGACCACGGAGCAGCCTCCTCCCAGCAGCCCATCTTCAGTCATGGAAAGTTCAGGTGTATCGGAGTCCAAGTACTGCCCCGGGCCCTGCAGGCCAGGTGTGGTGCCAGCAGCCCGTTACACAGAACTGCCCACGCAACGGGCCACGTTTTTCAGAAGGCAAGTTTATTTCATAGGCAGGAGAGTTGCTGGGTCTTTTATGTGGGATTTTTATTCTGGGATTTCTGTGAGGATTTCATGGAATTTTCAATCTGATGTCAAAAGTACATTAGTCCCAATTCTAAATTATCCCCCGACTTTGGAATTGCTTTCAGAGGAGAGGCTGCAGTCGAGGTATGTTTCTATTGTGTGCACCCATTTTCTCTCGTATCAGCATAGCTTCTTTACTGTCTGCGTGTTTGTCTTTTTAGCATTAGTTGCCGAGCAACTTCAAGGCAGACCTTGTTCTCTTTGTGTGTGAATTTCACTTTTCAGTGCCTTTTGTCTTGCTGATTTGCAGTAAGTACATATTGAATTAATTCCATATGTATTTTGAGGGCTGAATTCAGAACTTGAAGATACAAAGAAAGCACATAAGCCAAATCCCAACCAATATGCACCAGAATGCCTACTTTGCCCAGTGCTCCCCCAAAATTTTAACCACCGCTCCAGTCACTTCATTTTACACCTTTGCTATCTGTATTTTGATATTCAAAATTCTGATTAAAAGGTGAGTACAGCTTATATGCCAGGGCTTCCCGCATCCCACTACCACTGCCACCACCACCCAGGCCAATATTTAACCGTATCGAATTTCTTTATTATTTCTTTGTAAGCTGCCTGTAATGTCAGGGGATACTACTGCTTAGACAAGGAGGTGTTGGGATTTCAGTTGGGAGCTGCAGGGAACCTGTCTGGACCTTGCTGGACCTCTTAAATAAAGACCAGAGGGTACTCATATGCTTTGATCCTCGGCTACTAGA
Organism: Ursus maritimus; assembly: GCF_017311325.1. Taxonomy (NCBI): domain Eukaryota; kingdom Metazoa; phylum Chordata; class Mammalia; order Carnivora; family Ursidae; genus Ursus; species Ursus maritimus. The sequence goes on from NW_024426774.1 coordinate 49,082,466, forward strand.
TCCTTGAAGACCTTTACCCAGAGAGACTGCCTACGAGTACATGTCATTTTCCTTTGTGGACAGGAGTGGAGGTCCCAGTAAGGGAATGAACCTGGCCTAGGAGAAGGAAGTTCTTAATCCTAAGTCTCACTGTTTTCCATTCATTCCTTTTATTATCACAAAAGGCAGGAGAGGTGTCTGTTATCCATGTTGCAGAAACGTATTTTTTTTCCATCCAACAGGTTATTTTCGGTGTGATGCAGGGTAGAGTACTGACCTGAGAATCAGGAGATCGGTTTCCTATTTCTATCTCTGCTACTGTCTGCTTGAGTGAATGTGAGCAAGTAACCTCACCTTTCCTGCCAGCTGTGATTGGAGGCAGTGTGCAGTGCTAACGAGCCCGTACCTGGAGCGTTGCATTGATCCAGAGCAGGCATTTTAGGCAAGACACTGATAAAGTGCATTTAGAAGAGAAAGTTAAGCAGGCTATCAGGAGATCTGAAAGCCCTGTTTAAAGAACTGTGACTCTTTCACCCTGGAAAAGAGGAGACTCAGAAGAGGCACGATATCCAGCTTCAAACTTACGAAGACCTAACTTGTAGAGAACTATGAATAGAGCCTTATTGCTGTTTTGCTAACTAGGACCCGTGATTAGAAGTTAAAGGGAAGCAGATTGCCTCAATATAAGAGAAAACCTTGTCAACAGCTAAAGCTCTCAAAAATTGGAGCAGACTACATTTCCTATAACTAGAGCCATGCAGGCAGAAAACAGATTCACATTTATAAGGGATGTTTCATATTGGGTAGCAAATTATACTAAATGATTCCCAAGGTCCCTTCCAAAGTTAAAGGTCTGTGATTTTGTGCATAGACAAACCCAGACTCCTCCCAGCCTTCAGTTCTGTGACCCTAAAAGATCTATACGTTTTAACAAACCTTTCTTAAAATCCCAAGTATGAGAAGAATAGATAAAGCATGTTGTTTTATTACTTTCCAATCTGGCAGAACTTCTCAGTCTCTGATATGAACACCAGTTCCCTGGAGGGGGTGCTCCAAGCGTGTTCTTCCTCTGCTTGTCCCCCCCCCCCCCCCAGCACATCTGCCACTTTTTTCCTTCTTCTTAGTGATTTTTGTATTTCTTTGAATCTTTACAGGTGGTAGCAATTTTGGTTCATCTGACTTGATGGTATGAAATTCTAAATAGTTGGGGGTCATTTGGAGTGATTACTTTTTTCTTTGTGTTCTGGGAGCCTGGGGGAGTGTATTTGGAGCTGCTTAGTTCATAGTCCTTGTCAACATAAACTCTTTATTCATCTTCCCATCGCTCTGAAGAACAGACAGAGGTGGTTCAGGATATCACAGATGTCATGCAGACACACACGGACTCAAGCAGAATTAGAGTAGTCTCTAAACTGGATAGACTTAATAACTTTTCTGTTTCTAAGTCCATGGTCTAAGGAAAAGAAATTCCGTAGATTATCACCAGATAGAAAATAAGACCAATTTTGGTGGACAGTGTCTCTAATTGGATATCCGTTGAAATATGCTCTTGCATGTGGGAATATCTTCACCTCACCATCCCCCCAAGGATTAAGTTACCAACAATTGCAGCTATTATGAGGAAATTGCCAAGATCTTCTCTGTTCTCTTATCAAATTATCTGGATGGCTGGGGGTTTTGGGTTTTGTTTTTTTGTTGTTGTTGTTTTTCTTTTTTTTTTTTTTTTTTACTCGCTCCTCTCCCCTTTCTGAAATCTGCTGGAGCCCGTATTTTATACAAGATTCTTTTCTATTACACTTTCAGGGTGTTTGAAATCCTGTCTAGATCATTGGCCGTGGGGCAGGGAAATGGAATCTTTGAACTTGATCTGTGTGGCAACATATTTTTTAAAAATCTCTTCCAACTTCACAGAAGTTGTGCTAGTGACTCCCTGTTCATAGTTGTTGCCTCACATGTTCAGAACTGGATATGACTTCTGTTATCCTACAAGCTAGTTCCAAAGCTTGAATTTTCAGAAGTAAATTGCCATTCTATCTTAATACCCCAATCAAGCTCACCTCACCCTGTGATACTGATGAGAGAACAGCCATCTCCATGGGCCACAGCATTCCCCTTAGATACATACAGAGCTCAGGTTCCTTCATATAGCTACATTTCTATAATTGTAATCTGTAACACTGCTTTATTATTATATATAAACTTTATAAACTTGAAGGGAGAGTTCAACCGCATGCTACACTTCCAAGGCAAAAGAACCCAGAATGACATGCTGGGGGCGACGGTAGCTGGAGCCGAATTGCTCAGGCAAAAATGGGCTGATTAGAGCAAGCAGAACTCTCATGCATTGTTGATGGGAGTATAAAATGGTACAACCACTTTGGAAAATGGTTTGGTGGTTTCTTGTGAAAGTATTTACCTTATAACCCAGCAATTCCAATCCTAGGTATTTATCTGAGATGAAAACATGTCCACAAAAAGACTTTTAAAAGAATGTTCATGGAGACTGTATCCATAATTGTAAAAAACTGAAATACGCAAAGTGTCCATCGGTAAGAGAATGGATAAAATGTTATATATTTGTAGAATGAACTATTATTCTTTATAAAAATGATAACTGCTAGCACATACAACAGCATGGCTGCATCTCCGAAGCATCATAGTGACTGAAAGAAATCTTTTGCAAAAGAGGACAGATTTTATGCTGTTGTTTATGTGAAATTTTAGAGTAGGTGACTATCTACTGTACAATACTCATGGACCAAGCAAAACTGGCCTAAGGTAGAAAAAAATCAAAACAGTGGTTGCCTCTGAAGGGTAGGGACTGAATGATGGAAATATTCTCTCAGGATGGGTTTGGGGTTATACATTTGTGCATTTGTCAGAGCTCATCTAAAATGTACACTTAAGATGTGCGCATTTCATCATACATAAATTTTACCTCAAAAGGAAAAGGTGATCTGTAAATAAATATCAGATGCTAGTTAATGATATGCATGATGAAATGGTCTATAACTTACTTTGAAATGCATCCAAAAAAAGAATGATTAATGAGTATATGTGTGATAAACAAGTATAGTAAAATGTAAAAGTAAAATTTAGGAGGTGAGTATATGGGTGTTCACTGTTAAATTGTTTCAACTTTTCTGTGTGTCTGAAATTTTTCATAAAATGTTGGTGGTGGAGTGGGTAGGTGGTTGGGAAGCAGTAACAGCTGCAGTGACAAGAAATGTCAAGCTTAAAAGTTTCAGTGGAACAATTACTATCTTAGTCTGTATATATCAGGGTCTTCTAATACTATTAGTATTAATTCACTCATTCATTTATTCAACAAGCATTCTGTATCAAGCCCTAGTTTAAGTGCTGGGAATGCCAGGATGAAAGAAACATAAACCCTGCCCTTGAGGGGCTCACAGTCTACTGGGGGCAATCAGAGGTGTGTCCGTGGTGTTCATGCTTGACATTGCATAAAGAAGGACAGCTCTGTTTCCTTGCGTCCGTGTCTTAGGAGTCTGAGAATTTAAAAAGAAACAATTGAAAGAATGCTAGGCCAGTTAGGTTTAACGAATATATAAAAACCTAACCACAGTTAGGCTCTTCGCTTTAAGCTACTTAAAGACTCCAAATGTGAAATTTAGTGAGTGAGCCAACCGCCTCCCGAAAATCTCAGGAAGGAAGTTCCCAGAGGGTGTCCTTTTTCCAGGACCTAAAGCAGAACCGTGGGAAGAGTCCCAGCTGCCTGATTGAGATATTTCTGTGCCCATTTAACTTCAGCTCTTCAAAGAGTCTTCAAAGAGACGAGTTGTAGGAATCGGAGTACTGTCTGGGACCGTGTGATCCCTCCCCATCAGCCTCCTATCGTTGTGTTACTGTGGAGGTTGTGGGGACTAGCCCAGCCCTGAGAAATCGGGTGGTTTGGAGGGAACAGAAGAAATAACTCCTGCTTTGATCTTCCTCAAGATAAGGAGGCATCAGTGTTTCACTGATCTTTTTAGGTCTTCCAAATTCTGCGGAATTCACAAATCCTGTCTTCATAAGGATCTTCTGGCAGCTGACAGACATGTAATTCAGGCTCTGTGTGTTAACAGGCCTTGTTAACACCCTGTATTCTGCTAATGGTAAACATCAGAATAATACATTTCCTTCAGTACTGACTTAATGACCAAAGATTGATAGTGGGTTTTCATTCTGCTAACATTTGGTTTACTCAGGATCAACTAATTTTAATGATTAAATTTAGACTATAATACAAATGTGATTTTCCCAACCCTGATGTAGCAATTAGAGATTAAATTCAGGAGGGAAAAAAAAAAGTTAATCTGGAGAGCCGAGAAGATAACCGAAGTTAGGTTTAAAAACAAACAAATAAAAACCGTATTTAGTCAACCTGGGCCTTTTCTAAGAAGGAAGATGTGTTTTATTTTATTTCTTTAAAGCTGTGCGACTTCTGAAACATGGAAAAGATTTTGTGAATATTATTCTCAGATGTGACAGATCCATGTTGGCAAGACTGGCTTATATGCAGACACTTTGAACAATACCTATTTAAGGTGGCCTGTGTCATGTCACATATGTGCTTTCCCTTTGTGGAGAAAAAACACTTCGCACCGTCATTTTGTTCCCAGGACATGATGAGATGGGACAGGAGGCATTCAGCCTAGGGACAGTGACTGGTTATATAGAACAAAGGATATTAAGGGTGACTTAAGGCCCAAATTCCGTGCCCCTAGAACCTGGAATAAATAGGTTCCAGATACTTGATTTTACATTCGGCCTCTGCATGTTCACAAATACACACAGTCTAGGTTATGCGAATACTTCAGTGCTGGGAACTAGGGGGATAGGGCTCTAATAGAATATAAAATTTGGCATGAGAAGGGATTTATTTAGTAATCGTCTAGCCCTGTGATTCCCAAATTTGGTTGGTCCTGAATTCGCCAGGAGCTCAATGATTCCGAGTTAGCAGGTTGGACAGGGGTGGTGTGGTGAGAGGGCTGGAAGTCTGTAGTTTGAAGTGAGCTTTTCAGTTGGTCAGCCAGTTTTGAACTACACTCACCAGTACTTATCATCCCCACTCTCAGTTTTACAAGTGAGGCAACTAATGCCCAGAGAAGTTGCAGCTTCCCCAGAGTCACACAGCTAAAGCCAGAGCTGGAACTCCAGGCTCCTAATTTTCAATCCAGTGTCTTTTCGCTCTACCTTGTAGCAACAGTTGCAAAGACCATCTGTTTCATACTTTTTCTTTGAACGGAAATCACAGAAGTTCTGTAACCTTTAGGTACCATATCTGCAAAGTGGTTTGGTGAGATCTCAGTGGCTGTATTAGTTTCCTACGGCTGCCACAACAAACTACCACTAACTTGGTGCCTTAAAACAACAAATTTAGTTTCTAACATTTTTAGAGCCCAGATTTGCAAAATCAGAATGTCAGCAGGGCTGTGCTCCCTCCAAAGCCTAAAGGAGAGAATCCTTCCTTGCTTCCTCCAGCTTCTGGAACCTCCAGGGGTTCCTTGGCTTGTGGTTTGCATAGCTCCAGTGTTTGCCTCTGTATTAACATGGCCTTCATTTCTCTCCATGCCATTGGATTTAAGGCTCACCTGTTTTATCCAGGAATGATCTTGTCTTAAGATCCTTGACTCACAGCTCATCTTGAGGTCCTTAACTTAATAACATCTACGAAGACTCTTTCTCCAAATAAGTCCTATTCATAGGCACTGAGGGATGGGACCCTCCTTTTAAGGGTCACCATTCAACTCACTACAGTTGACAAAAGTAAGGGGAATACATTATTTCTAAAGCTCCCTTCTAGAACTATGATCTGTGATTTTCAAGTATTTTCATTACTGAAACTATTAATAGTATTTTTAATTGTGTCAGTATGCTTTATGTGTATTATTCAGTTCTCGCAACAACTTAAAAAGCAGGTATTACTATTGTCATTGTACAGTTGAGAAACTGAGGCTCAGAAGTAGGAACTGACTCGGTCAGGATCACAAAGTATGTGACAGAACCTAGATTTGAATCTAAATCTGTCAGATGACAAAGCTGAAGTTTTTACTCTTTATATTGCCTCCCAATATTTTTTTCAGACTCTAGCTTATACAGGAGCAGTCTATCTCTCCTGTGATATTTGAAGGCAGTAGGGGTATATATTCCATCAGCCCTCCAGCCAACCAACACACTCACACACACACACACACACACAGAGCAAGAAGAAAGAATGTCTACATAAAGAAATGGCAGACATTTCACTTTTGTTTATATAAATTTAATTACATAAAATTGTATACTTTCCAAAAATAGCTATAACCCCTTCTGTGGCTCTGATGCCCTTCTTCCTTTTCCTGTGCTCTAATAGTTTCAGACGTTATCAGCTTGGGAGATAATACAAAATGTTTATGGGGTGATGGGATCAATGAAGAGAGAAAAGTTGATTCTAGAGAAAGGGTATCATTGCAGGAACAGAGCCGTGGAGTAGACAAAAAGGAGTGGGACTCGAGCGCAAGTGAAGGATAGTTCATTCACTGTAACAGAAGAAGGAGTAGAAGATACGGGCATAGATGCAGGGGTGCAAATAGATTTGGTGGTGATGAAAGAGTGTAAACAAAAACAGTTATCTAATGTGAGTGTTGATCAGGTATGAAGTTGTTTAAGCTTTACATTTGCTAAATATTAAATGAAAAGTCCCGTAAATTTTATTTCAGCTATCGCTGTGCTATTCATGATTATGCTTAGTGGATAAAGTTACAAAAAAGTAGAACTGAGGAAACCCCACGACCAATGCATTTATGCATTTCTCTGCAGTAAGTATCACAATATGAGTAAATGTATATTTGCCTGAAACACAGTTGTCTCAAGTGCTGTTGAAATGAGAGTTTCAAACCTCATCCATGTCATTTTTCCTACTTAGAAAAATGAAAATAAAAATGCTATCCTCAAACTCACACCTCTATTTCATTAACTAACTTCTTAGCACTTTTAACCGTCTTGCAAATGCATACCTTTAGTTTCAAGCGAATAACAGTGGGACTGGATTTGGGTGATATCCATTCCTACACTGAAGGAATCATCACGTTGACATTTAATAGCAGGTATGTCATTATTATACCCATTTTCTCCATATAAGCCATTTAAATTAATTCTTTAGAATATTAGACTCTGATAAAAAAAAAAATTGTGTTACCTAAACAAAAATTCCCATGTACACTTCAGACCATTTTATGTGCCTAGAAAACCTGTTCTAAGAGTTGGTTTATAATGAAAGTTTTGGAATCCAAATAGGAAAAGTTCATCAAAGAATAAGATCAGGAACAAGCATGCTAAGGAATAAGTGGGGAGTGGGGGGAAGGCAACTGTGGAGAGACTGCCAATATCAAGTAGAAAGTAAGCAAGTGAAGGAATGAAGACCTGTGCCTCTTTCATCTACAGGAAACAAATTGAAAGTGAATTTTCAATAAGTGATGAGAGGAAAAGGAACCATAAATTGTCCCACAAATCTTAGTAGATTTCAAACCAAATAAACATATTTGCTTACAAAAATCTGACTTTTGCAGAGTATGTTAATATCAACACAAAGTTCTCAGGATCAAAAAGGGACTGATAGTTTGGTTCAGCATAATAGAGACCATAGAGGGACAACACATTATGACTTTGATTGCCATGCTTTACAAGAATTTGGAGACTCTTTTCATCCCCACAATTATAAAAATGATTGACACTTGGTCATGGATCCCTCTACTGTGTCACTCAAGCTTTATGTTATGTTCTGGATGAAAGAGTTTCTTAAAATAACTCAAAAAGTAAAACATCCATTAATTCAACAAAGCATTATTGAACACTGCTGTGCCAGACATTAAAGATTCAGCAGTAAATAAGCGAGGCCAAATCACTATTTTCAGGAAGCTTACATTTTAATGGATAGTTCTAAATAATATCAGTCAAGATTGATCTTACTCACCCTTGATGTTTAACCTAAATAACTTGATAAGCATATTATATTAGGTTGAATGATGTAAAACTTCCAATATTCAACAAAAACAGCAATTTCATCCAGTTCAACCAGCTATTAATTGGGTGAATGCCTACCTTCCATACTGAAGAAGATACACATTTTTTTTTCTGTGCCATTGACATAGCTTTATTTATTTAAATATTTGACTTTATTAATTTTTTAAGTAGTTTTATTTTTTAAATAAATGAATAAATAAATAAATAAATAAAAATAGGTTTATTTCTATAAACCAGAAGTAACCATGAAAAACAAGTTAGGCCATTGGCTAGTAGTTCACCCAATTAAATTTATTCATTTATTCAGCAAGCATTTATTGAGCACTTAATCTGTGCCATGCATTCTTCTGTGAGTCAGGGATACAGTGTTGAATAAGACAGGCTAGGTCTCCAATGTGCTTACAAACTAATAGAGACAGACAATAAACAAGTGATCATACAAATAAACAATAAATTATCAGATAGTGATAAGTTTAAATGAAAATAAGCCATATACTTTTGACTGTATGGCTGTTGATATAAGAAATATCCATTTGGGAGAAATTTTTACAAATCTTTTATAAAACTAAAGATAAAGGCCCTCTATATTTTTTGTATACCATCCATCATATAAGGATCATGCAAGAAAAATTTTTTTCTCCTAGAATTCAGTGCCAAGAAAATGTTTGCCTCTTCAAATGAACTCTACTGAAACTAGAAATCGAGTGCATTTCTCTTTTTGTTTGGTGGCCAGGAAGCCAAAAACTCTTTAGTGCTCCATTACAGTGATAAATTTGCCCAGATTCGCAGTTCATCTTTCTTTCTTTCTCTCCCATTTTTGGGGGTGTTTGTTTGTTTGTTTTTAAGTAAGCTTCACACCCATTGTGGAGCTCAACACAGGACTTAAACTCACAACCTCGAGATCAAGACCTGAGCTGAGATCAAGAGGCAGACGCTTAACTGACTGAGCTACCCAGATGCCCCCTGGTGGGGGGGGGAGGCTTTGATCTAACTTTTTTCTATTTCTCTTATGTCCATTTTAAATTTTATTATATTTTTCTATATGTTTCTATTATGTCATATATTATATTATTATAATAATATATTATTGTATTAATATATATTTATAATATATATTTTTAGTATTTCTGTTTTTCTTAGTATTTTTATTTTCTTATTTCTATTTTTTCTTCTATTTTTCAATCTTTTTTCTATTTATCTTATTTTATATGTTTTAATATCGCAGGCAACTTTATGTTCTTTTTGGTAGTAGATAGGGTATAAATAATAATTTAATCAGTGATTTAATAACACTTTCATTTGTTCTACAAATATTTACTGAGCATTTACTATGCTGGGCATAAGAGACATAGCAATGAACAAAATAGACAAGGTCCATAGTAGGAAATTACAGGTGAAAATGGATTTTTGGTGTACCCAAAGAAGTAAACAATTAGAGCTGAATGTTTTGGTGGAACACTATGGATATTTGTGAAGCTGAGTCACCATCAGGTAATAATCTTTGAATGAACCTACACTGCATATGGTATATGGTGAAATGGTAAAAATTTAGCCAAATTTAAGCTAAAATGCCTCTGCCTACAAGGAGCTTAAAGCTCAACAAATGTAGATGTAACTATGATTTCTTACGTGTCTCTAAGTGCTGTTTATGATAAAATGGTAATTTATCAAACCTAGTTCCTACCTTCAAAAACTGCCCATCTGGTTGCTAAATAAGAACAGAAACCTAAGATTCAAAGAAAGGAATCATAGTACCCATACCTGCCACAGGACATGGAATTAGAATAGTGAAAGATTTCTAACCTACTTTTGGTTGTTACCATTATTTCTATGTTCCCTGAGTAGCTCAGGTTCTGGAATAAGGAGTTGGGCAATGTGGAGAAATGCTTCAGAAAGGGACTAGAGGGCTGCTGGCAAGCGTAGCCATCAACAGAACCACTCCGAGATTTGGTCGTATGTTACCAGGGAATCGTCAGTGAGAGGCTCTTCAGGGACAGCTAGTCCATCTCCCCTTCTCCAGGCACCCTCTACCCCATAAAAAGATCGATGACAGCCTTTCCAGCTCCCCAAGATTCTCAAGAAATGGATCCAAGTTCAGATTCAGAGCATCTTAATATGCCTTCCAGACTTCCTCATTAGATGAATCAAAACAAATCATGAAATGACCAAAAGTATCAACTCCGAAAAAAACTACCAACTGTCCTTCCCCTCCCCCCCCAAAAGAACCTCATCTACGAGCCAGTCATCATGTTCTGATAAATTTGCAAATTTCCCATGTTTGCCTTCCAAGGCAGCTGTAGAGAAGTTGCTGGGAGTTTACATGAGTAGTTACAGTCACAAACTTCAGCCTGCCAAAAAGTGTCTTAATTTCATAGCAGATCTACGAGGGAGGACTTCTGACATCTGGTTGGAGCTGGAAAGGCCAGAGGTACACCATCAGGTCAGCATAGTGTATTATCCTTGGGAAACCCTGGAAAGAAGAGCTAGAGGAAGATCAGTACTTTTTAAAAGGCACTAGGCAAACAATAGCATCTGTGTGGTAATGCCAGCATCCCCAAGTGTCCTTTTTCTCTCGGGCAGCAGTCGCTGCTGGAATTTTCCCCTACTGCCTTCAACATCCTGCTGCTGTACCTTCAAAGACTTCTGGCTTCTCACAGGAGGGGTTGTAATTCCCTGTCTTGTACACATAGTGGTATCATAGAATTCCTGATGTCTATGTCTTGCCTTTCTGTGTCTTCATTCCTGAGGCACGCATAAGATTTGACCAAATAACTATGCCACAGAAGAGAACCTGCATTTCATTAAATACAAAACATTTATCAGAAAATTTCTCAGGGTGTCTGAGGGGCTCTCAGGGTCCTGGGCTCCACACTCAGGATGGAGTCTGCTTGAGATTTTTCTCTCCCTCTCCCTTGGCCCCCCTCCCCCTGCTTATTCTTACATCCTCTCTCTCTTTCCTAAATCAATCAATCAATAAATAAATAAATAAATAAATAAATAAATAAAATTTTTGAAAACTCTTCACCTTCTCGGTGATATCTTCTTGATATCTGCCTTCCTGCAGAGTCCTGCATTTCTAAGTAGCAGGGTTTTTTTTTCTTTTAGAAATGTGTATTTGGTACCATGTGGGCCACTTTCCTCTGTAGGCAGAGAACTGTTGTTAAATTTGGACCACACCGCAGGGAACTTTATTGTGGAAACTCAAAAACCTCAACAGAACAGGTTTTTAGAAGGTCGTCTCTTTCAGCTCTCTGCTTTATAGATTTACAACAGAAAATGATCTCAGAGAAACGTCATCAAACCTCTTAATGAGTATCCCAGATCTGTTTAGCTCTGTCTCCAGGAATAGAGTAACAACTGCTTCCTAAATTAACCTATTCCGGAATGTCAGTGTCAGTCAGTCAGTCAGTCAGTCAGTCGGCTAATTCTGAGTACCCACCATATGCGAGGCACTGCCGATGCAATGAAGGCAACAGGCCCTCCCTTCACAGAGTTTATAAAACAGACAGGACATGGTGAAGGTGACAGATATTATGAAAGGGAGAGTATAAATTATGGAAGCCTAATTTATAGGGACCAAGCCTAATCTGGAGGAGTTAGAGGTGGCCTTTGTGAAAAAGTAACACCTAAACTGAGACTTGAAGACGAAGGGTGGCAAACTGGTGCCTTCGAGGAACTGAAAGAATGCAGTATCTTTGCAGCTTCACAAGGTGGATAGATGATGAGGCTGTAGACAGGCTGGATCATGGCTTTGTAGGCCACATTACATTTTTAATATTTAAAAAATTTTATCCAAAAAACAATAAGCCGTTGATCAGTTTTAAGCAAAGCATTGATGTAACCAGGTTTTTTTGCTTTTTGTTTTTTTAAGTCACTCTGACCACAGATTGGGGAAATCAGGAATCAATGGAAGAGGGGCACGTCGGAGGCTCAGTCAGTTAAGCCTCTGCCTTTGGCTCAGATCATGATCCCAGGGTCCTGGGATCGAGCCCTGCATCAGGCTTTCTGCTCAGGGGCAAGTCTGCTTCTCCCTCTTCCTCTCCCTCTGCCCCCTCCTCCCAGCTTGTGTTCTCTCTCTCTTTCAAGTAAATAAATAAATCTTTAAAAAAAAAAAAAGAATCAATGAAGAGACCAATCTGGAGGTTTTAGCAGTAGTTCAGATGTTGAAAGAAAAAGAAAGAAAGAAAGAAAGAGAAAGAAAGAAAGAAAGAGAGAGAAAGAGAGAAAGAGAGAAAGAAAGGAAGGAAGAAAGGAAGAAAGGAAGAAAGGAAGAAAGACCTTGAACTGCTTATTAGGGCAATAGATAAAAGTGGGTGGGTTAGAAAGAAGGAGAATTGCCAATATTTGACAAAAGACTGAGATGCAAGGAAGAAGAAAGAACCAAGGATATATAGTGCATAAACCAGGAGTTCTGAGAAGGCTCTGTTTTGTTAAGATATGTTTAGATTTTGATGTATCCTTAGTATGTAGCACATATGAGGTACTTAAATAATTTTTGAATGAATAAATGAATACATGATGATACATCCAGATTTCTAGCTTGGACAATTGGATTGAGAGTGATGCTATTTATTTAGATATGGAACAGAAAAGGAGGGAGATATTTAATAGGAATATGAATTCAGTTCCTTGATTATTCATGTCTAATTATTAAAAGAGCTATTGGTAGATCTAAAACAGACATATTTTACCTTTTAAAAAATGAAGATTATTTTTTAAGAGAGTCTTAGGTTACAGAAAAGTCCATCTGAAAATAGAGTTCCCACATGCCTCCTTCCCTCCCCTCCCTGCTAGCTTCCCCTATTATTTATATCTTGTGTTAGTATGTTACGTTTGTTAAATTAAACAAATAATGGTACATTATTATTAGCTAAAGTCCAGTTAGTTTGGTTTAGGGTTCTCTCTGTACTGTACATCATATGGGTTTTGACAAACACATAATGACATGTATGTGTCATTATCCATCATACAGAATAGTTTCACTTCCTTAAAAATCCCATGTTCCACCCGTCTTTTCTTTCCTCTTTCCACCCAAACCACTGGCAACCACTGGTGAACCATCTTCATAGTTTTGCTTTTTCTAGAAGGTCAGACACTTGGATTCATACAGCATGTAGACTTTCCAGATTGGCTTTCTTCGCTAAGCAATATGCGTTCGTGAGTGCTTCACGTCTTTTTGGAGGTCGACGGCTCATTTGTTTTTATCACTGAGTAATACTCCACTGTGTGGGTGCGCCTCCTTTTGTTTTCTGTTCACCTACTGACGGACTTCTCGGTGCTTTCAAGTTTGGGCAATTCCGACTAAAGCTGCTATAAACACTCATGTGCAGGTTTAGTGTGGCTGTAAGATTTCATCTTATTTGAGTAAGCCCCAAGGAGCACATTTTCTCAATCATATGCTAAGAGTATGTTTAGTTTTGTGAGAAACTGACCGAGTCTTCTGAAATGGCTGTAAGATTTTGCATTCCTACTAGCCATGAGTGAGTTTTTGTTGCTCCACGTCCTCACCCGCGTCCGATGTTGTCAGAGTTTTGGATTTAGCCATCGTAACGGGTGTATATTGGCATCTCATTACTGTTTTAGTTTGTAATAATCTGATGGTGTCGCCTTTGTATGCAAATGTGATATGCAGCATTTTTCATATGTTAATTTGCTATTTGTCTTTTTTGGTCAGGTGTCTATTCATATCTTTGCCCATTGTTAAATTAGGTTGATTATTTTCTTATTGATGAATTTTAAGAATTCTTCATGTTTTTTTGATAAAAGTCCTTTATCGGGTATGTGTTTTGCAAATATTTTCTCCCAGTCTCTGGTTTATCTTTTAATTCTCTTAATAGTGCCTTTTGCAGAGCTGAAGCTTTTAATTTTAATGAGGTGCAACTTATCAATCATGCTTTTGGTGTTGTATCTAAAAAGTCATTACCAAACCCAAGGTCACCTAGATTTTATCCTATGTTATCTTCTAGGGGTTTTATAATTTTTGTATTCCAGTTAGGTCTACGATCTGTTTGAATTAATTTTTATAGAGGGTAGATAAGTTTAAAGAAGGCCTGAATTAACTTTTTTTTTTTTTTTTGCGTGTGGATGTTCACTTGTTCTAGCAGCATTTGTTAAAAAGACTGTCTTTTGTTAAATTGCCTTTGCGTTTTCTCAAAGTCAGATGAGCGGGTTTATTTCTGGGCTTTCTGGTTCATTCCATTAGTCTACTTGTGTATTCTTTAATCAACACTACACTATCTTGTTTACTGTAGCATTATAAAAAGTTTTGAAGTAAGATCGTTTCAGTCTTCCAGCTTTGCTCTTCTTTGCTATTATGTTGGCTATTCTGGGTCTTTTGTGTCTCCAAATAAACTTTAGAATCAGTTTGTTGAAATCCACAAAATAACTTGCTAGGAATTTGATTGGGATTGCACTGAACCTACAGATCAAGTTGGAAAGAACATCTTGGTAATATTGAGTTTTCCTATCCATGAAACATGAATATCTATTTCTTTATATCTTCTTTGCTTTCTTTCATTAGAGTTTTATAGATTTTCTTATATAAATCTTATACATGATTTGTTATACTCATATGTAAGTATTTCATTTTCTGGAATGCTAATATAATTGCAAGTGTAACATATTTTCAGATTCAAATTCTTGTTCTCCAATTCTGGTATATAGGAAAGAAATTTACTTTCGTATATTAACCCTGTACCTGCAACATTATTTCTTTTTTCCCAGCTTTATTGACATATAACTTATATATAATACTGTGTAAGTTTAAGGTGTACAGTGTATAGATTTGACATTTGTATGTTAATATACATATAAAGTTAATTAATGCATTCATTACCTCACATACTTTTTTTTTCAGTGAGAGCATTTAAGATCTACTCTTTAAGTATAAAATATAGTACTAGGGACTGAGCTATACATTAGGACCCCAGAAGTCATTTATGTTACATCTGGAAATTTGTACCCATGACCAACATCTCCCCATTTCCCTCACTCCCCTGCCTCTGGAAACCACCAACTTACTCTCTGTGAGTTAGGGCTTTTTTAGACTCTAAGGCTAAGTAAGATCATACATTACTTGTCTTTCTCTGACTCATTTCACTTAGCATTATGCCCTCAGAGTTCACCCATGTTGTCACAAATGATAAGATTTTCTTCTTTTTTATGGCTAAGTAATATTACATAATATTATATATTAAAATTTTTTTTTCTTTGTCCTCTCATCCACCAACAGACACTTAGGTTATTTCATGTCTTGGCTATAGCAAATAATGCTGCAGTGAACAGTGGAATGCTCATATCTCTTCAAGATAGTGATTTCATTTCCTTCAAATATATACCCAAAATGAAATGGCTACATTGTGTGGTACTTCTATTTTTAATTTTTTGAGAAACCTCCATCCTGTTTTCCGTAAAGGCTGTACCAATGTCCATTTCCACCAGCAGTATACAAGAATCCTCTTTTCTCCGCATCCTTGCCAGCACTTGCTATCCCTTTTTTATAATAGCCATTCTTTTTTTTTCTTTTTTTTTTTAAGATTTTATTTTATTTATTTATTCGACAGAGATAGAGACAGCCAGTGAGAGAGGGAACACAAGCAGGGGGAGTGGGAGAGGAAGAAGCAGGCTCCTAGCGGAGGAGCCTGACATGGGGCTCGATCCCATAACGCCGGGATCACGCCCTGAGCCGAAGGCAGACGCTTAACCGCTGTGCCACCCAGGCGCCCCTGATAATAGCCATTCTAATAGATGTGAGAGGATACCTTTTTGTGGTCTTGATTTACATATCTTTGATGATTAGTGATGTTGAGCACCTTTTTATATACCTGTTGGCCATTCATATGTCTTCTTTAGAAAATGTCTATTTGGTTCTCTTGCCCATTTTTTAATGATATTGTTTGGTTTTTAGCTATTGAGTTGTATGAGTATGTTATGTATTTTGCATATTAACCCCCATAAGATAGATGGTATGCAGATATTTTTTCTCGTTTCATAAGTTGCCTTTTCGTTTTATTGGTTGTTTCTTGTGCTGTGGTTTGATGTCGTCTCAATTAGTTATTTCACTTTTGTTGCTTATGGTTCTTGTGTCATATCCAAAAAATCATTGCCAAGATCCATTTCAAGAAGATTTTTCCCTAGGTTCTTTCTAGGAGTTTTTAAGTTGAAACTTTAAAAGGTCTCACATTTAAGTCTTTAATCAATTGCAAGTTATTTTTTGTAAGTGGTGTGAGATAGGGGTCCCAATTTCATTCTTCTGCATGTAAATATCTAGCTTACCCAGCACTATTTATTGAAGAGACTTTCCTTTTCCTATTGAGTATTCTTTGCTCACTTGTCAAATATTAGTTGACCGTATGTGCATGGGATTATTTCTGAGCTCTTAATTTTGTTCTGTTAGTCTAGGTGTCTGTTTTAATGTCAATACCATCCTGTTTTGATTACAATAGCTTTGCAATATAGTCTGAAATCAGGAAGTGTGAAATGCCTCCAGCTTTTTTCTTCTTTCTCTAGATTGCTTTGGCTATCCAGGCCTTTTATTTCTAGTTTCATACCATTGTGATTAGAAAAGATACTTGATATAATTTCTGACTTCTTAAATTTGTTGAGACTTAGTCTATGGCCTAACATATGATCTGTCCTGGAGAATGTCCTATCTGCACTTGAGAAGAATGTGTATTCTGCTCCTGCGAAATAGAATGTTCTATATATATCTGGTCTATGATATTGTTAAAATTCACTCTGATTTATGGATTTTCTATCTAAGTGATTTATCCATTGCTGAGAGTGAGGTAATAAAGTCTCTACTCTTACTGTGTTGCTGTTTATTTCTCCTTTCAGTATTGCTAGTAGCACTATTAGTATTTAGTATTGTTAGTATTTACTTTTCTTATTGAGGTATAATTGACATACATTATATTAGTTTCAGGTATACGACATAGTGATTCGATATTTTTGTGTATTGTGAAGTGATCATCACAATAAGTCTAGTTAACTTCCATCACCGTACATAATTACAGAAATTCTTAAGTGTGATGAGAACTTTTAAGATTTACTGTCTTAGTAACTTTCAAATATATAAATATAGTATTATTAACTGTGATTGCTGTACATTACATCCCCATGACTTAAGTATTTTATAACTGGAAGTTTGTACCTTTTGACTCCCTTCACTCATTTTGCTCAGCCCCCACCCCCTGCCTCTGGCAACCACCAGTCTGTTCCTTGTATCTATGAGCTTGTTTTGTTTGTTTGTTTGTTTTAGATTCCATAAGTGAGATCATATGGAATTTTTCTTTGACTAATTTTACTTAGCATAATAACACACACACACAGAGACATACACACCGCCCCCCAAATTTTTCTTGCCAGTGCATCTATCTGTGGATACTTAGGCTGTTTCCATATCTTGGCTGTTGTAAATAATGCTGCAGTGAACAAAGAGGTGCATGTATCTTTTTGGGTTAGTATTTTTATTTTCTCTGCATGAATACCCAGAGGCGGAATTGCTGGAATACATGGTAGTTCAGTATTTGCTGTACACATTTAGCTGCTCCAATGTTGAGTGCATCAATATTTACAATTGTTCTGTCTTATTGATGAATTGACTCCTTCATTATTATATAAGGATCTTCTTTGTTACTTCTGACCATTTTTAGCTTAAAGCCTATTTTATCTGATAAAAGTCTAGCTACCTCTGCTCTCTTCTGATTAGCATTTGCTTAGAATGTCTTTTATCATCCTTTTTACTAACAGCCTATATGTGTGCTTAAAGCTAAAGTGGGTGTTATATGCAAGTAATGAATCATGGAACATTGCATCAAGAACTGGGGATGTACTGTATGGTGACTAATATAACAAAATAAATATTATTAAAAAAATAAAAAAAATAAAGCGAGTCTTTTGTAGGCATTATATTGTTGCTTCTTGTTTTATTATCCATTCTATATCTCTTGATTGGGTAATTTAATCCACTTACATTTAAAGTAATTATTAATATGGGATGCCTGGTGGCCCAGTCAGTTAAGTGTCCAACTTGATTTCAGCTCAGATCATGATCTCGGTTCTCGAATCAAGCCCAGCATCAGGCTCTGTGCTCAGCAGGGAGTCTGCCCCTCCCCCTGCTTGTGCTTTCTCTCTCTCAAATAAATAAATCTTTAAAAAAATAAAGTAATTATTGATAGATAAAGACTTATTATTGCCATTTTGTCAATTGTTTTCCAACTGTTTTGTAGTTCCTTTGTTCTTTTTTGCCTCCTTTGCTTTCTTCCTTTGTGATTTGATGATTTTTGTGGTGGTATGCTTTGATTTATTTATCTTAATTTTTGTGTATCTGCTACAGGTTTTTCCTTTGCAGTTATAACTTGGCTTTATATAAAATATCTTATAGTTATAATGTCCCATTTTAAGCTGGTAACAACTTATCTTTGGTAGCATACAGAAACTCTATACTTTCACTTCTCCATCCTTTACATTTTAGGTTATTGTTGTGACAATTTACATTTTTATATATTGTTTATCCAATAATAAATTTGTTATAATAGTAGTTCTTTTTAATACTTCTTTTAACTTTTAAACTAGAGTTGAAAGCTATTCACCACCATTACAATATTAGAGTCTGACTTTGACTGTATATTTACCATTACCACTGGGTTTTAAACATTCCTATGTTTTGACATTTTTAATTAGATTTCTTTCATTTCAGCTTGAAAAATTCCCTTAGGATTTCTTGTTAGGCTGGTCTAGTGGTAGTGAACTCCCTCAGCCTTTGTTGTTTGGAAAAGTCTTTATCTCTCCTTCATTTCTAAAGAACAGCTTTGTTGGGAATAGTACTATTGCTTGATAGTTTTTTTTTCTTTCCTGGTTTGAATATAACTCTCACTCTCTCCTGGTCTGTCAGGTTTCTGCTGATAAATCCACTCATAGTCTTATGGAGGATCCCTTGTATGTGACAAGTCACTCTTCTCTTGCTTCTTTCAAAACTCTTCGTCTTGTGTTGAGCATAGCATAACATATAAAGTTGTTGAATCACTGTGATGTACACTTGAAACTAATGTAACTTTGTGTGTCAACTGTATTTAAACTTAAAAAAAAATTCTTTGTCTTGAGTTTTGGCAGTTTAATTCTGTGTCTCATTAAGGCCTTTTTTGGTTTAACCTAGGGACTTTTGGGTCTCATGAATCTAGATGTCCATTTCTTTCCCTAAGTTTGGGGAGTTACAGCCATTATTTCTTTGGATGGACTTTGTCTGTTTTGCTCTCTCTTTCTCTCTCTCTCTCTTCTCCAAGGATTCCCATAATGCATATATTGTTTCTATTAATGGTATTCTATAAGTCTAGTAGGGCTTCTTCACTCTTTCTTATCCTTTTTCTTTTTGTTCCTCCAACTATATAATTTCAAGTGATCTGGCTTCAAGTTCACGGATATTTTTTTTTCTTTTTTTGCTTGCTCAAGTATTCTAATGAAACTGTGTTGAATTCTTCAGTTAATCAGTTCT
Organism: Ursus maritimus; assembly: GCF_017311325.1. Classification (NCBI taxonomy): domain Eukaryota; kingdom Metazoa; phylum Chordata; class Mammalia; order Carnivora; family Ursidae; genus Ursus; species Ursus maritimus. The sequence continues at coordinate 49,101,940 of NW_024426774.1, forward strand.
TGGATTTCTGTTTTGTTTCTTTTTTATGGTTTCTGTTCTTTGTTGAACTTTTTATTTTGTTCTTGCTTTTTTTTTTCTAATTTTGTCTATCTGCATGTTCCTATAGTTAACTGAATTTCTTTAAGATTATTCTGAATTCTTTGTTCAACAGCTCATAATTTGTTTTAGGGTCAGTTATTGGAGCGTTATTATTTTTCTTTGATGGTGTCACATGTACCTGATTCTTGATGATCCTTTATCCTTGTGTTGATAGCTGCACATTTGAGGAAGCAGTGTCCTGGAAGAAGACTTTACAGGTTTGCTTTGCATAGAAAGACCTTCACCAGTCAACTTTGCATGATATTCTGGACAGGTTATCTGATAACATCCACAAGCAGGCTAGGATTGATGTTGGGGTCTCTAGTTGGGTAAGTTACTGACTGGGCTCTGATTGAGTGGGCCTACTGGCTGTGCTCCACATTCATTTGGAGCCACTATTCATGCCCACTGGTCATGTGAATCTGTGCTCTGTGGTCAGGTAAGGCCACCAGCTAGAGTCTGCAATCACCTGTGTTTGGACAAGGAAGCAGACTGTGCTTCCTAGCAGGGTGGCAGAGTTCCTAGCTGAACTCTGTTATTCGTCAGGGCTGTAGGCTGTGCTCTTCAGTCACTCCAGGTCAGGGCCCTCGGTCTATGCTCCACATCCAGATGGTGCCAGTGGCTAGATTCTATTCAGTCAGGGCCACAGGCAGAGCTTCACAATAGAGTGCTTCAGGCTATGACCCATGATCAGGTGGGGCTGCAGGCTGGGTTCCACCATTGCATAGGATAGGCCACTGGCTGTGCTGTACTGTTGGATGAGGTTGTAGGCCTCTGATCAGGCAGGACCTCCAGCAGTACTATGGCAGTTGGGTGGGGATGGACGATGTTCTTTACAATCAGGTGGTGTTGCTATCTGATGGGACCTACCGCAGGCTATTCACAATTGGGTGAATCACTGGCCAGTCTCCCTGCCTGGGTAAGCCTTCAGGCTGTGCTCAGCAATTGAGTGTGGCTGTAAGCTGGGCTCCAAGACTTCCCAGGGTCCCTGTTCAGGCTACCTAGTCAGACAGGACTAGAAGGTTTGCTCACCGGTTGGTCAGGGTTGCTGGCTTGGCCCTGTCCTCAAGAGGGTCTGTAGGATTTGTTCTGTGACTTTCTAGGGTCTCTGGCCAGGCTTCCTGGTCAGACAGGGTAAGGCTATGCTCAGAGGTTGGGCAGGGCTATTGACTTGCTTCCCAAGTGTCTGGGTAGTGCTGTCAAAAGGGCTCCACAGCTGGTATGATTCATTTACCAGGGAATCAAACCAGGCAGAATTGCTGATCAATCTCCCTGGCCAGACAGGTGCACCAGAACAGCTATGCAAATGGGCAGTGCCACTAGCTAGACCCTGTTGAGTGCTGCCACTGCCAACAGGAACACAGTTTTCCAAGATCCATCCACTAGCTGCTTAAACTCTGTCCCCTGCTGTGCGTCTAATCCCCCATTATCCAGCCTCCTCTTATTCCCCAAGTGATTCCTTCTGGGAATCATCCATCAATGTTTGGAAAGGTAGAAGTCCACCTTGGGCTCTCTTTTTCCCACTGAAGAAGTTGAAACCAAAGGCACAGGTGGGCCTTCTCAGTGTGGCACTGTGCCAGCCTGGGGAGGAGCGATACAGTCAAAGTGAAACTGCTGCTCTTACTCTTCTAATAGGTCTCTCTCGGTCTCTGTGTCCAAGGGGGTGCTTCAGCCTTACCTCGGATTCCAGGATTTTCACAAAGGGTGTGAATGGATGTCTATGGATGGTTGCCAGTTGGTCTTTATGTGATGGTGAATGAGGTCAGGGACCACCTACTCTATCACTTTTCTGATCTTTTATTATTCTTTTAATGTCAGTGGTACCAGGAGTGACAGTCCTGCTTTCCTTTCCAATGTCTTCAGTCTTTTTTTCTAGCCTGGTTAGAGATTTATCAATTTTACTGATCTTTATAAAGAACCAAATTTTCATTGATTTTCTTTATTGATTTCCTGTTTTCAATTTTACTAGTTTCTTTTCTAATTTTTATTACTTATTTTTTTCTGCTTGCTTTAGATTTAATTAGCTCTTGTCTCTCCAGGTTTCTTTGCTGGAAGCTTTGATTATTGATTTTAGATCTTTCCCCCCCAGTGTATGCATTCAGTGTTATAAATTTCCCTCTGAGAACTGCTTTTGCTGCATCCCACAAATTTTTAGAAGTTTTATTTTACTTTAGTTCAAAATACTTTTTCTCTCTTGAGACTTATGTGACTCGTGTGTTATTTAGAAGTGTGTTTAATCTTCAGGTATTGAGGGGTATTTAAGCCATCTTCCTGTTTTTAGTATCTAGATTTTCATATCTAATATGGTCTTAGACCACTCTTTATATGATTTCTATTCTTTTAAATTTGTTATGTTTTATGGCTCAGAATGTGATCAATATTAGTGAATGTTCTATATTTATGACCTCAAGAAGATGTGTATTCTGCTCTCGTTGGATAAATTTTCTGTAAATGTCAATTAGATCCACTTAGTGGTGTTATTCAGTTCAATTATTTCCTTACTGATTTTCTGGCTGCTGGATCTGTCAATTACTGATAGTGGTGTGTTGAGGTTTCCCAACTATAATAGTGAGTTTGTTTATTTCTCCTTGTAGTTTTATCAGTTTTTCCCAAACATATTTTTATGCTCTGTTGTTAGATACATCGATATTAAAGGATTGTTATGTCTTTTTTGAAGAATTGGCCCCTTTGTCATTATATAATTCCTCTCTTTATCCCTGATAATTTTCCTTGCTCTGAATTCTGCTTTGTCTGAAATTAATGTATTTACCCTAACTTTCTTTTGATTTGTGTTAGCATGTTTTATGTTTCTTTCTTTACTTTTATCTATTTTCCTAAAGGGGCTTCCTTTTAGACAAGATATAACTGAGTCTTCTTAATTCATCCCACATTGATAGTCTCTGTTCTTTTTATTGGTATTTAGACCATTTATGTTTGAAGTGATTGTTGATATAATTGGATTAATATTTACCATATTTATTGGAATTTTCTAGTCATTACTTTTTTGTTGTTTGTGTTCTGGTTTTCCATTCTTTCTGCTGTCTATAGTTTTAATTGAACTTTTTAAAGATTCCATTTTTTCTCCTCCCTTAGCATATCAATTATACTACTTTTTCACTAGTTGTCCTAGAGTTTGCGATATAAACTTACAAGAACTCTAAGTCCATATTCAAATAACACTGTTATTTCATAGGTAGTGCAAGTATATCATAATATGGTATTCTCAATTCTTTCCTCCTATCCTTTATAATATAGCTGTCAATTCGTTTCACTTATCCATAAGCTATATATACTTGCCAAATACATTGTTGCTTTGAACAAACTTATCTGTTAGTTCAATTAAGAATAAGAAAATAGATTTTATATTTATTCCTTTTGTAATGCTCATTCTTTATTTAGACCTGATTTTTTTATGTATATGTTTTCTTCCTTTCTGAAGAACTTCTTTTAAAATTTCTTGCAAAGCAAGTCTATTGGCAGCAAATAATCCTCACTTTTTATCTTTCTGGAAAAGGCTTTATTTCTTCTTTACTTTTGAAGGTTAATTTAGCTGGGTGTCAGATTCCACATTGGTGGGCTTTTTTCTTTCAACACTTTAAATATTTCATTCCACTCTCTTCTTGTGTGCATGATCTTTAAAGAGAAGCCTGAAATAGTTCTTCTCCGTATTCCATTATAGGTAAGTTGTGTTTTCTCCTCTGTTCTTTTAAGATTTTCTCATGTCTTTGATTTCTTGAATTTGAATATGATATGCATAGGTGTTGATTTTTTGGTAATTATCCTGCTGGTGTTCTATGCACTTCCTGGATCTGTGGTTTGATGTCTGTCTTTAATTTTGGAAAATTCTCAGCCACTATTATTTCAAATATTTGTTCTGTTCCTTTCTTTCTCCTCCTTCTGGTATTCCCAATTACAGATATGTTACACCTTTTATAATTGTCCCACAGTTCTTGGATACTCTCTTCTGTCTTTTTCAGTTTTTTTCTATTTGAATTTCAATTTTGTAAGCTTCTATTGACATCTCTTCAAGTTCACTGATTCTTTCCTCAGCCATGTCCAGTCTAATAGTGAGCCCATCAAAGGCATTTGTGATTTTTATTACAGTGTGTTTTTGATTTCTAGCATCTCCTTTTGATTCTTTCTTAGAGTTTTCATATCTCTGCTTAATTTACCCATCCAGTCTTACATATTGTCTACTTTCTCCATTAGAGCCCTTAGCATACTAGTCATAGTAGTTTTTTTCCTAGTCTGATCATTCCAACAGCCCTGTCATATATGAGTCTGGTTCTGATGCTTGTTCTGTCACTTCAGACTTTGTGTTTTGCCTTTCAGTATGTCTTGTAAGTTTTTGTTGAAAGCCAGATGTGATGTATATTGGATAAAAGAAACTGAAATAAATATACCTTTAATGTGATGTTTTACGATTATCTCGATGGGAGTTATGTAGTGTTTACCATTTGCCTTAGGTGTATCTGAGGCTAAAATTTCCTCCGGTGTCTTTGTTTTTGTCTCCCTTGTTATCTTTGAATTTACCTAAACAAAAAAAAATAATGTCTGCAATATGCTGTTCTTTCAGTTATATTCCCCTTGTATCATGCAGGGGCTCTGTTGATCTGCTATAAGGGGAAAGGGCAAGTGTTCTCTGGTTTTATCATTTGATCTGTCTTTTAGTGAGCCTTTGCCCCTGGGATATTACCTTCACAAGTGCATCTCAGCTCCTCCCACCCACTTTGACAAGATAGGAAGGCAAGAGAGGCTGGAGTCTGGCATTCTCCTTCCCCCACATGGAAGTCTGGACCTGAGTATTTTCCTTTCCCAGGTTAGTTAGGCTCTGTTAAAACCCCGGTTAGGCTCTTGTAAAATAGTTTTTGTTGAGAGCAAGGCTTGCTAAGAACAGAATGCTCTGGGTGTATTTCAAGATGAATGTTGAAGATAGGTACAGGGTTTCTTTATAGAGTGACGCAAATGTTATAAAAGTGAGTGTGGTGCTGGTTGCACAATTCTGTGAACATCCTAAAGACTATGAAGTTGTACACTCTCAGTGAGTGAATTCTATGGTATGTGAATTGTATCTTAGCTAAACTGTTAAGAGGAAAATAAATAGCAAATGCTCCCCCAAAGTCCACAAGTGAGAGAAATTTTTGTTTCCTTCTTCTTTGGCCTTGGCTCTCTCCTGCCTCTTCTCCACCCACACTTCAAGTCAGTAGCCTCCAAGGAGCACTCAGTTTACAGTCCCTGCTGCCACAATGTCAAACTCTGTAGAAATATGTTATACAGAGCAGAAATCAAAGAGTCATCGTATGTGAAGTTCCACACAAACTGGCAATTACACAGAGATTGAGAGGTCAGGCAGAGGCCGAGGGTAAGAAGAAGGACAAAGTTGACTCTGGAACATGTTTAAATTCTCTTTGCCATGTAGCTTGCTTTATATTGTCAGCTAGAGGTTTTCCCTTCATTTATAGTCAGTTTTCCAGTATTCTGTGTTTTGTTCATAATCTTTGTGTTGGGTTCTTTTCATGGTTTTATTAGGGACATCTACTGATTCTTTGTTCTTCTGTAGTACTTGCCCTTTTTTCTATCACATATATTTGATTTGAAATGTGCATGTGTACATTTTCAACTTCCTGATTATAGTCTAAGAAAGAAAAGCCTTTTTGGCCAATGATAAAAATCATGGATCAGAAGTAAAGGAAATAGCATCCCAATTACCAGATAACCTGTCACACAGCACACATAACTTTCCTAGCTTAACCAAATATCTAACTTAGCGATGTATTAAACTTGGAGAGTTTAACAGTTTACATTCCCCCTGCCTAACGTAATGCCTGACCCCTCATATGTGCTCCATAAGTATTTATGAATGACTCAGTCAACAAATGGACTACCTGGATGGTCTCTACCTAGCACTGGTAGGTGTTCTTTGATTCTCCATGGGCCACTATGCCTTTTTCTTTTCCAAGACTACCTTTCTGTCTTGAAGCCTCTGGAAGTACTGACTCTATTCGGAGTGTATAGCCATGTCATCTTTCTATCCAGCAAGATGAAGAGAAAAACATGACTCCTACCCCTCTGTGTTTAAATACAGGACTTGTAATGTGTTGATAGTGAGTGACCAGAGGTGGCATTGACTGTGCCAAAGAGCAGTGGAATCCCTTGAAACTATATAGACTGCCCATGGTCCCCTGGATTTTGATGTCCTTCTTTGTTTGCAATTTACTATTTATCTATTTGCACTAGATCTGGCTAAATGACAATTAAGTCAAAAGTTGCCAGGAATATAACCATATCTTTGAAGACTCTTCTGCTGAGTCACAGAAATCCCAGGTACTTTGCCTGTGGAATAGCATTGCTAATTGATTGAGTCATTATGGGCCAAACATGTCAAAACAATTCAGAGACCAGGACAGTGCTGGCATGAAGTTTCCAGGGAATTCGGCAGAACCTAAGAATATTTTAATTTTTTGGTAGCTATGTTGCAGGAAAACATGTTGAAAGTTTTATTATATTTGGTAACCAAATATTTACTGATTCAGAAAGTCTGAATTCAAGATAGTCCTGACAAGTGAGTGCCAGGATGTGATTTACTTCCTTTTGCCCTCAGAATAGTGTACCCAGAAGGTTATTTTCCAAGCTCCAAGAAAACCAACATTCTAAATATTTCAAACGATTTAATCTCCCCTTGTGTATGCAGTGGCCTGATATTACAGCCCTGTTCTCCAGCTGCCATGTGCCTGTGAGCATAAATCAATACCAACTATGCTGGTAAACTAGCAGTGTTACTGAGCGGATTTTGTCCTTCCATTTGCCAAGAGGCTGCCTGACCTGGCTAGGAGAGGAACATTCTCAGTCCATTTTGGTTCAGCTCAAGAATCTAAGGGAAGAAAATTAACTCTTCTAGATGTCAGTTTCCATAAAATGTAGGTAGGAATCCTTTCTTCTCAGTCATGGTCAAAACGATTAATACAGCATTTATTAGGTGTTTTAAGCTCTGTCATCAGCTGACATCTGTTAAGCACTTTTGTACGGCTATGTTAGCCTTGAAGTGTTTACAGTCCTCTTGAAGAGGGGGCAAACTACACCTACAAAAACAAAAACCACGGTACAAAATGGTGTATGATGAAGGCCAAGTAAGTGGTATAAGCATTGGGAAGAAGTCATGGTGGCAGAGGCTGCAAAGGTATGGAAAGGCAGCTGGAGAGACCATGTGCCTTCACCATACAGCAAGGGGGTGGGGCAGGACTGCACCCCAGAATAGCCAAACAGCACGGCTAGGAAAGAGGGCTAGAGTAAAGGCAATTATAAACTGAAAGCCCTGTACACCTGTGAAGTGGGATTATTCTATTTCACTCAGTTTCTAGACCATACCTTTCAGAAGCCATATTTATCAATTCTGCCTAAATGTCTTAGTTCCTTTTGCTTAATAAAGAAAGTATGGTTCCACAGTCAGGTGATGTTTTGAGATTCTTAGTCCCATTGTCACTTTTTAAAGGTTATCATATGTAGGGGGGTTGTTTCCCTGATTATAAAAGTAATACATGTATATTATAGAAAATTTTTAAAATATGGAAAATTAGACATTTGAAATAATATTGAGATATTATTTGCATAGATTTGTGTCTTATAGTTTTCATTAAATAGTATCTTATAGGCATCTTCTCATATTGTTAAAAACTATACAAACGTCATTTTTTATATTCCACATTGGGGAATATAATTTTTAACTTTATTCCTGTGGTTAGACATTTAGATTGTTTCCAGTTTTAGCCTAGTGTAAATAACACTATGATGAACATCCTCTACATATATCTTTGTCTAGATTTTCTGATTGCTTCCTTAGGATCAATTCCCAGAAGTAGAACTACTAGGATGAACATTGTGAACATGTAAGGCTCCTGATATATTTTAACAAGTTGCTTTCTAAAGTAGTATTACCAGTTTACTCCAATGGATGTTACTTGAGAGGGCCCATTTCAATCTTGCTATGAACAGTGTTAAATATTCTCAGGTTTTACAAATCTTCGATAATTCAATAAGCAAAAAATATCTCATTGTTTTCATTGTATTTCTTTGATTGCTCCTAAGGCTAAATATTCTTTGATGTTTATTAGCCATTCATAGTTCTTTATCTGTGAACTATCTAATAACGTTCATGGTCTTTTGCCTGTATTTCATAGGAGCATTATGTTCTTATCATTTGTAGCTCTTCATGGTAGAGTTATTACTCCTTTATCGTGTTTACTGAAGACATTTTTCCTGGTTTATTTGCCTTTTGTTATTGTCTTATTATCTACTGAAGCTTTAAATTTGTATGTAGTCAAGTCTGTAATTTGCTTTGTAATTTCTCTTACTGCTTTTATTCTTCAAAAGTCCTTCCACAATCAGAAAGATTAATAGTTTCTTCTTTATTGGTCCATTTTTTAATTAGATTACAAATGCACCTAGAATTTATTTTGGATAAAGGTCTGAAAGAGGATTTAGTTTATTTTTGTCTGATGTAGTTCATTTTCCCAGCACTGTTGTCAATTACTCCATTTCCCCAGATTTGGCAACCAGATCTTTTAAATTTACAGTGCCTTTACTATTTAAAGAATGTGTGTGTGTGTGCGTTGTGGTTTCATGGGAAATAGGAAGTTGGGAAAGTTGGGAAAATCTTCCACCATGTTAAACCAGACCTAGATTCTGTTTTAAGTGGGAACTTTTAAATCAAACATTCTCAGTGAGTTTGATTTTATCAAATCAATGTTAACTGCTTTATCTTTATCTCCAGCTGTTCTCATGGATGGGAAAAGCACTTTAAATGTTTCTTTATTGACTCCTTTTTCTTTTTTTTAACCACTGTTCTCTGACACCTACCTGTTTCTTCACTCTTAGGAATATGTCATTTTTTTTCCTGCTTTCACCCACACTGTTCTTTTTGCCTAAAATGCCATCTTTCAGGGCACCTGGGTGGCTCAGTCGTTGAGCATCTGCCTTCGGCTTGGGTCATGATCCCAGGGTCCTGGGATCGAGCCCCGCATTGGACTCCCTGCTCAGTGGGAAGCCTGCTTCTCCCTCTCCCACTCCCCCTGCTGGTGTTCCCTCTCTTGCTGTGTCTCTCTCTGTCCAATAAATAAATAAAATCTTTAAAAAATAATAATAATAAAATAAAATAAAAATGCCCTCTTTCTAGCCATCTTTCAGCAGTACTTCAATTCCTAATTCTCCTAGCTACTCTTGCTTGGTCCTCTAAATTCTAGTAGGACTGATAATCTATACATGACAATTAAGCATTTAAATTCATGTTATCCCATGCACATAAGTCTTATTTTACCAGATAAGCTTCTTGCAGAGACTGTTTCTTCTCTTCCTTAGCACCCAGCACTAAGAATTTTTAAAAATCTCACTTAAATATATGGATCGGGTCATTAGCTAAAATGTTAGAATGCGAAGGATCCAGTATTACATATTTCCTACCCTCTCTGCAACCACCTTCTCATGCAACCAGGATCAGGGTCTCTAAGACAGAGGCAAAAGAAATTATCCCTGTTTGACCCAAGAAAGAATTGTAATACAAAAAGATAAAACGGTATGCCTTCAATTACTTAAAGACATCACTCAGAAGTCAGACCTCCCAAATTCAGTCTTTTTGTCTTTCTACTAGTTCTTCCCTTTCCAAAGCTACTCTCTTCACAAATAAATTTCCTTAAATTTAGCTCGTATTTCTCAAAGTATGTTCAACAGAACCGTAGTCCCATGCCATGCTAATGTGTCTAGCAGTGAAAGAATTCCATAATAAATAAATGTGAGACATGCCGAGTTAAATGAATTCCAGTGGGTTTCTTTACCGCAGAACCCGTACTATGGTACTTAACCATAGTGAATCACCCTTACTGCCTGCAGAGCTCTTTCCCCACCCCCACCCCCACCCCCAGAGAATCTGTGAACATATACTTTGGGAAATAGTGCTGTTCTACTCCTTTCTCTCTGCACTCATTCCTTTCTTGCCTTCTCTTATAGTCTGTTTTTGGTTTTCTATCTAGGATACATTGTACAGGAAGTTGATCTTGCCTTTTGTAAGATGCTCTGAGAAGGAATGCCTGTCAGAGAGAATCCCTGCCTTGGTATAATTACATCCAGTACCACAAAAACAGCCAAAGCTTTACCATTTCAAGGAATGTTGCTGTGTGGCATGTGGTATCTATTTCTCTGAACACAGGCAACTTTTCTCAAAGAAATACTTTGAGTTAATGTGCCATAATTTAGCGATTTGACTCTTTGTTGGGAATTTACATGTTTTCTCATTTTCTTCGATCAAGGGACTCCATAACACACATTTTCATGCAGTTGTAACTACAGAAGAATGTAAATGAAACAGATATTTGAATTTGTGAATTGTCTTTCCCTTCCTTCTGCAGCATCCACTGGGGAACTCCTTGCCTAGTGTCCCTCTGACAATTATGTGCTTTCTTCCAGGTTTGGAAATAGATGTCTCATTTACTGCTATTGACCATAAATTATTGGACCAAACTTGTCAGAAAGATTGTGATTTTATAGCAAATGGCAGGTGGATTCTGGTTGCCAATTTTCTGCTAATTTGAACCTGTTTAGCCACTAATCTCCGTTTCCCCTTGGCTTCCTACTGCTTCCTCTGAACGCTCCCACCACTGTCCCGCCAATCCTGTAAGTGCAGCATGTCCTGAATCCAGTGCTGTATTTTCCTCTGCTTCCACCTGCTTTACTGTCTTCTCCATTCCTTCTCCCCATTAACGGCATCACTACCAGTCAGACGTTCCAACTAAGAAATCTTCGATTTATCCTTGATTCCTCTTTTCCTCCCACTTGCTCATTTCCCTGGATTTCAGGTGAATTATCAAGTGATGTCAACTCCGTACCCTTACAGAATCTCAAGCCCTTTTGTCTCTCTGTATCTCTGTTGCTTCCCACCAGTCGTAGCTCCTTCAGTTGATCCCTGCATGCACTGTGTCTTCAGTGGAGCCTGTCCTCCACAGTGAAGTACAATGGTCAGATTTATCAACCTCCCACTTACACACCTTTGATCACTCCCCTTTGCCTAAATCATAAAGTCCAAATGTTCTTTTCCTGGATGGAGCATAAGCTTGCTGACTCCAGTCTACCGTAACAGACTCTTTTTTCTTTTCTTTATTTAGTTTTTTTATTTTCCAGTATAGTTAACATACACTGTTACATTAGTTTCAGGTGTACAATATAGTGATACAACAATTCCACACATCACCCAGTGCTCATCATAAGTGCACTCCTTAATCCCCATCACCCATCTCACCCACTCCCCGCCCCACCTCTTCTCTGGTAACGATCAGTTTATTCTCCATAGTTAAGAGTCTGTTTCTTGGTTTCTCTCTCTCTCTCTTTTTTCCCTTTGCTCGTTTGTTTCTTAAATTCCACATCTGAGTGAACTCATATGGTATTTGTCTTTCTCTGACTCACTTACTTCACTTAGCGTAATACCCTCTAATTCCATCCATGTCATTGCAAATGGTAAGATTTCCTTTTTTGATGGGTGAGTAATATTCCATTGTGTTTTGATTTTAGCCATTCTGACAGGTGTGAGGCGATATCTCATTGTGATCTTGATTTGCATTTTCCTAATGTTGAATGATGTTGAGCATCTTTTCCTGTGTCTGTTGGCCATTTGTACATCTTCTTTGGGGAAATGTCTGTTCATCTCTTCTGCCCATTTTTGATTGGATTATTTGTTTTTTGGGGTGTTGAGTTGTATCAGTTCTTTATATGTTTTGGAAACTAACCCTTTACCAAATATGTCATCTGCATATATCTTCTCATATTCAGTAGGTTGTCTTTTAGTTTTGTTCATTGTTTCCTTTGTTTTGCAGAAGCTTTTTATGTTGGTGTAGTCCCAGTACTTTATTTTCGCTTTTGTTTCCCTTGCCTCAGGATACATATCTAGAAAAATGTTGCTATGGCCAATGTCAGAGAAATTACTGCTTTCACTCTCTTCTGGGATTTTTAGGTTTCAGGTCTCACATTTAGGTCTTTAATCCACTTTGAGTTTATTTTTGTGTATGGTATAGGAAAGTGCTCGTTTTCCCAACACCATTTGTTGAGGGGACTATCTTTTTTCCCATTGAATATTCTTTCCTCCTTTGTGAAAGATTAATTGACCATACATTTGCGGGCTTATTTCTGGGTTTTCTATTCTGTTCCATTGATCTGTTTGTCTATTTTTATTCCAGTACTGTACTGTTTTGATTACTATAGCTTTGTAATGTAGCTTGAATCCTGGAATTGTGATGTCCCAGTTTTGTTTTCCTTTTCAAGATTGCTTTGGCTATTCAGGGTCTTTTGTGGTTCCTAAAGATTTTAGGATTGTTTGTTCTAGTTCTGTGATAAATACTACTGATATTTTGATAGGTATTACTTTAAATGTGTAAATTGCTTTGGGTAGTATAGACATTTTTTTTTAAGATTTTATTTATTTATTTATTTATTTATTTATTTATTTATTTGACAGAGAGAGTGCACACATAAGCAAGGGAGAGGCCGGCAGAGGGGGAGGGAGAAGCAGGCTCTCCTCGGAGCAGGGAGCCCATGTGGGGCTCGATCCCAGGACCCTTGGATCATGATCTGAGCCAAAGGCAGACACTTATCTGACTGAGCCACCCAGGTGCCCCGGGTAGTATAGACATTTTAACATTTTTTGTTCTTCTAATCCATGAGGATCGAATGTCTTCCATTTGTTTATGCCATTTTCAATTTCTTTCATCGATGTTTTTAAGAAGATTTTATTTATTCATTTGAGAGAGAGAAAGAGAGAGCATAAGCAGGGGGAGGAGGAGACGGAGAAGCAGACTCCCCGCTGAGCTGGGAGCCTGACATGAGGCTTGATTCCAGGACCTGGAGATGATGACCTGAGCCGAAGGCAGACACTTAACCATCTGAGCCACCCAGGTGCCCCTCATCAATGTTTTATAGTTTTCAGAGTACACGTCTTTTACCTCTTCGGTTAAATTTGTTCCTAGAGATTTTATTATTTTTGGTGCAATTGTAAATGGGATTGTTTTCTTAATTTCACTTTCTGCTGCTTCACTATTAGTGTATAGGAATGCAACAGATTGCTGTACATTGATTTTGTATCCAGTGACTTTACTGAATTAATTTATCAGTTCTAATCGTTTTTTGGTGGAGTCTTTAGGGTGTTATATAATACGGTATCACGTCATCTGCAAACAGTGAGAGTTTTACTTCTTCCTTACCAATTTGGATGCCTTTTATTTCTTTCTGTTGTCTAATCTTTATGGCAGGACTTCCAGTACTCTGTTGAATAAAAGTGGTGAGAGTGGACATCCTTGTCTTGTTCCTGACCTTAGGGGAAAAGCTCTCTGTTTTTCCCCATTAATAGCTTCTTTTGTGCTTTTCCCTCTCATCCAATGCTTCAGTCATGTTTTCCTCCGAAAGGCCTTGCTCTTTCAAATCTTTTCACCCTTACAAATACTATTCCTCCACCAACAGTGCTCTTCTTGGCCTGGCGAACAACATGAGTGAACAAAATAGTTATAGAAAGCTGAAATTAAGGTATTACCCCCTTAGTTTTGGGCCCACCAAGTTGTTTTTTTGCAAGTTGAGTAAAATTATAAGCTTCCTGGGGAAAGACTGTCTTGTTAAAAAAAAGAAGAAGAAGAAGATAACGACACACAGATGAGTGTATTTATAACTTTATTGCGCTGATTCGAAGAATATGGTTTGTTTGTTTTTTTTTTTTTGAGGTTTGCTTTATGGCATCTTTTTTGTTTTAAAGATTTTATTTTTAAGTAATCTCCACACCAAAGGTGGGGCTCAGACTTACAAGCTGAGATCAGGAGTTGCATGGTCTACTGGCTGAGCCAGCTGGGGCCCCACTTTGTAGCATCTTTTTGATCAATTTTTGTCAACACCCTCCAGGTGCTTGAAAAAACTGTGTATTTCCTAGTAAGTGAATGCAATGTTACATATCCAGCAAATCGAACTTAATAATGCTGCTATGTAAATCGTCCACATTTTAAAAATATTTTTAATCTGCTTTACTAATCGTTGAAAGAAGAGCGAAAAAATCTCGCTCTGCTATTGTGGTGTTTCAGTTCATCCTATCACAGCGTCAAGTTTTTGCTTTGTGTAGTTTTGTATTTTGAGACTATGCTATTGGGTATATAAAAGTTTTAAATGTTTATGTCTTGGTGAATTATCCTTTTACCAGTATATAGTGACTCTATTCCTAATGCTTATACCTAATAACTAATACCTAATAACTAATAATGGGTTTTGGTTTGGTTTGGTTTGGTTGGTCTCAGAGTCTATACTGCACCCGTTTTCTTTCTTTTTTCCTTTTGTTTTTGTATTTGCTCGGTTTGTCTTTTTCCATTGCTTCACTTTGAACTTTCTGTGTCAAAGTTCTATTTTTGATTTATAACTTACCTCTCATGTAGTTGGATTTGCTTATTAATAAAATATGAGAAGCTCAATCTTTTAACCAATTAGTTTAGATCATTGTTATCATTTTTATTTCTAACATCTTATTTGTGCTATTTACCATCCCTTTTCTTTGTTTCTAACTTTTCCTGCCTTTTATTTTTTTATTTGGTTTTAAAATTCTAGCATTACAGATATAGAAAGTACAGGATGCAGGTATTTTCTAAAACTATTTAATACCTTTAATTACTATCAATCTTTGACACATATACCAAGGATTAAATACACACACACACACACTCACACACACACACAGTGGTTGTCAATTTGGTTTTATACAGTGGTTGTCAATTCCCCCTGCTTCCTATTTACCTGAGCAATATACAGACAGTTTGCTTAAGAGGTAGAAAACATACTGTCCCTAATTTCAAAGCATTTATTTCGCTTTTGCCATTATTTAGTTGACAGAGATGTCAAATTTAATATATCCACCACCACTTGGCTGTTTATGTAACTTGAACACCAATTCACTGATGTACCAGGTCTACTGACTTCATGAATGAATTCATTCCTCCCTAGTTATTACCAGAATGGCAGTGCTTTGGTGATGGTATTATGATCTAATCAGAGTGAATGCGAAACCTAAATTCACACCTTTTCTTTAAAACATGACAACCCACATGCACCTAGATCAAGATTTTTAAAGGGATGTTGGAGAAAAGAAATAGTAAGCAACTCATACATTCAAAGATACAACTATACTCTTCAGCAACACCAAACCGTGTAGTTCTTACTGGATTTTTCCCTTCCATGTCTTTGCTTATACTACCCTCCTTCCCTGCTGGGATGGCCTTCCTCTTTGTCCTGTTGTTTTTTAAAATAAAATTTGGAGGGAAATAATTTTAAATTTATAGAAAAGTTGCAAAGATAGTACAGAGAGTTTCTGTATGCCCTTACCCAGTTGCCCTGAACGTTAATATCTTTATATTATGTGGCACACTTATGACAATAAGAAATTAACATCGGTGCATTGTTATTAACTAAACTATAGACTTCAGTCAAATTTCACCAGTTTTTCTACCAATGTCTTTTTCTATTTCAGGATTAAGTCATCCTAGTCTCTTTGCTTCCTTCTATTTGATTGATTTTTTAAATCTCCTTTCCCCTTTTTCCCCTTCAGTCTGATGGTTTTACATTCTATTTCTATTCTTTTAGAAGTTACTAACACACTATGTTTCCTAGGATATGAAGAGATTGTCACATGCAGTGCTGTGGTCGTATAAATGGGTACACCTGCTAGGGAGGGAAAATAAGGTGCATATCTTTTCATCCAGCAGTTCCCCTCCAAGGACTCAGTCCTACAGATTTATATACTTGTGTGTATATAAATGTGTGTGAAGTTATTCAGTGCATTATCATTTATAATTGTTTAACGGATGCTAATGAAGAAATTTAATAGACTGATAGGAACCGATGCCCAATATATTGTTAAATGGGTGCGTGGGAGAGGAAAATTCGGAAGAGTGTATTTAATTTGTTATGATAAATAGATTTCCTAATTCCTCCTACACCAGAGGATAGATTTGTTTTCTGGTTCGTGCTTTCACTGAAGTTCAGCCCGTGAATAGTCTTATCGTCATGCAGCAACTTCCAGTTCTAACCCCACTTGATAAACACGTCCGAGTCATTGCCTCCAGTCCCCTTTAGGGCTTAAAAACCCAAGCTTCAGACACCTCCCTGCCCTCTGGGACAACCAATGAATTTTTCCTTTACTACTTAATTCTGATAATGACTTTCCACATGTTGCAACTACTCTCCCACCTAGGGATATGAAAATTAAAGAAAGAATAATGCAAGAACTTAGCTCAATAGCTGACACATAAAATACTCAATAAATATTAACTATCGTGGGTTAAGTTGCTTTTCCTAATTTTTTGCTTGTTAGACTTGCTATTGAAATGTATCAAACTTTCTTTACTCATACCTCTTTTAATGAACATGAAACCATCATATCCTGTTTAATATTATTTAAAATTATAAAATAAAGCAGCTTTGTGTCTAAAAGAAAATAAAAGCAATGGTAATTCTCCGTGTGCTTTTAAAACTACACATATGGGGCGCCTGGGTGGCGCAGTCGTTAAGCGTCTGCCTTCGGCTCAGGGCGTGATCCCGGCGATATGGGATCGAGCCCCACATCAGGCTCCTCCGCTATGAGCCTGCTTCTTCCTCTCCCACTCCCCCTGCTTGTGTTTCTCTCTCGCTGGCTGTCTCTCTCTGTCAATTAATAAATAAAAATCTTTAAAAAAAACCAAAACCACACATATATTTCTTTCCTCCTTTCCCCTAGGAAGATTCTGAGATGCTTCCCTCCCGCGTAAAAGGGTGCTCGCACCCTAGTTTGTTCAGCTTGTTTTTAATTTTATGTATGTTGTCTTTTTTTTTCCCTGAGAATTCTGTAATATACATCTTCATATAACATTTTTAGTTTAGCAAATTATTCCCTTCAGGTAAATTTCTAGTTGTGGAATCATTGTGCCAGAGGGTAGAAATCGTGTCGTAATTCACAAAACATGAGGTAATATTTCTTCGAATACAATTTGCTGTGTTATGCTATTTGCAGTGCATGAGTATACTGATTTTACCAAAACCTTGCAAACATCAAGAGTTAATATTTTTAATACATTTGCTAATTCTTAGGTGCAAAATGGCAACTTCTCATTGCGTTAATATCCATTTCCTTGATGACTAGTGAATGCAAACTAGATGTTTAGGTGTCTTTTATTTTTTTCATGCATGTTGCCAGGCATTAAGGTAAAAAATCCTTATTTGAGCTTTTGCACTCTGAAAAGATTTTGGAGCTTCAACAAACTGAAAAAGGAAAGAAATTAAACTAGAAAGTGGCTGTGTTTATAAACAAGCAGTCTTGAAACACAAGACCATTGTGGTAATTGGAATGGTCTGTATCCCAGAATGTTCTGCTTAATAGATGCCAAGCTCACCAACTAGCTGGGAAAAGGCAGAGCAGTGTGTTTACCCCCAAGGTGGTCAGATGAGGCAAATCTGAATTCCTAAGCTGCGCAGTCAGTCTCTGCCCAAAAACCTATCATGGCCCACACCATCAGAGTGTTTATGTTAAGAATTCTATTTTCCTGAAGTGTTACAGGATTCTTGCTTTAAAAAAAAAAACAAAAAACAAAAAACAAAAGGCATCTACTAGGGTCTGAGAACATTTTCTGTCTTTATAAATGTATTTAATAATAAAACAGAAACACATGTTCTTTTTCCAAATACCATGTTAATTCAAAAAAGGCCTTTTCATTAGATGGTATATACACAAGGGCTAAGGATTACAAAGGCAAAAAATTAAATTGTAAAGTATACAAGGATGCTTAGGACAAAACCTTAACAGGGGTCGTAATCAGAGATGCTTCCCTTCTGCTCGCTCTGTCTGCAGCCTAACATTCATGGGGAATACTGTCTAGGGAGAGCCCGAAGTGGTTTCATAATCTGTAACCACAAAGGGATGACTCAGGTCTTTATCTTTTATAAACTGCACTCATAACTTGGTGCCTTACTCACTTTCCCAAAGTCTACATGTGTTTGGTCCAATGATTTAAAACAAGTTGGAATCTGTGTTGTGTGTGTGTGTGTGTGTGTGTGTGTGTGTGTGTGTGTGTGTTTTCCCCACCACATTTTCTGAATAGTGTTCTCTTAATGACTATTAGCTTTTGAAATCAGCGAACCCTTATAACTTTATCTGCCTTTTGGGGATCCTTCTACCTTCTTGCCAAATAAAGTGGGGCCTGGTGACCAAGGAAAAGACAGCGGTATTCTTTGGGAGGTTCGGGGCAGAGTGGATGGACCTCAGACATCCTGAACACAGATGCTGTCACCCCCCCAGACATTTTCAGTGCCGGTGACTCACATAGAAAGCTTTAGTCTCTGAAGAGAGAGTGCAGTGCAAGCCCTCACATGAAAGCAAGTGTCTCCTCTCCTTCTCTTGGTGTCTTAGCCGTCAGCCTCCCCTGACTGGTTTCGGTTACTGAGGAATAATAAATATATGAGGGGACCCCCAGCACAAAAGTTTCCCCTGCCCAGTTAGGGCTCTGCGTAGCCTGTGATGAGTTATTTGAAGTATTGGGGATATGTTAAGTGATATACACAGCTCATGGTGCGATACAAGAGAATCACTCATGTAGCCTGGCTGGCCGCATGACCTGTCTTCAGGATAGGCCAGGATGAGTATTAGATATTTCCTGAGAAACAGACCAGTGCCCCAGTAAGGACCCAATTACGAAGCACTTAATCACAAGAAGAAAGGCTGTGTGCTCTCCCCAGTGGATAACCAGCTTAGGAGCTTCCAGCCCAGGGCTATTTGTTTGTTTGTTTTTGAAATTCCATAACCAGGTTCAATGACACCTAAATAAATGGTAAAGTTTTCTTATATAAATGATTCTGGAAATAGTAAGAGTTAAATTGAATTATGGTGAAACAGAATTAATATTTCTTGTTACCAAAAAAAAAAGGATTAAGAAGCTTCTTGAATGAATTGTCTAAGGCCTTCAACCCTGCCTATAAAAAAAAATAATTATTGCATACTTGTTCTTACGTCTACACAAAAATATTTCCTTTCATTCTCTCAGGTCTGCCTTACCTGTAGGAAGTTTTCTGTGATAAATTCTGGACACACAGATGGCCTCGAGAACTTTCCTCAGATGCAGTATTTCCCCACCACGCTGTGTAGGTGTTCATCTGTTTGGTGTGTCGCTTGCCTCTCTTTTCTTAGAGATTCTGTTTCTCAGTGGCAACCATAGTAATCCCCATAACTCACTCTATCTTACAGGATTATTATTCCAGTGCCTAGAACAGGCCAGGTGGTGGGGTCCAGCCAGCAAAAGGACAGAAGTAAATGTTTTTTGAAGTCCCCATCCTCTCTGGCTGTCCCATTAGTGAATCTCCCAGATTCTGTGAGGCTCTTAATCACTTGTCACCGTGAGTATTCTGGACCTCTGCTTAGTCTTTCCTTCATCTCCCTTGACTTTACCCAGCTGCACCTCCCTTGCTTGGCCCTCTTACCTGGCTGGTCAATCATTAGGGTTTCCCAAAACCAAAGAGAAAACAGATAAAAGAAGGCAGTGTCAAGGTATTTATGACTTTCAGATACATATGTTAGTCAACTAGAATGTATTTTTAAATATCTTCTGGGCCTAAGCCCCAAGTTGTGTATACTGACTATTCAAAAAAGGTTAACCTCTCACCCTCAAGTAATTTAAAAGTAAATGATTCTTAGAGGGTCATTCATTCATTTAATAAATATTTGCTGGGTCTCTGCTATGTACCGAGCACTAGGGATACAGCATTGAACAAAACAGACCAAAATTCCTGACCTCATGGTGCTTATAATTCAGGATGGAGGAGTGAGGAAATAGATAAGTAATAAGAATAATTAATAAGCTATATAGTTGTAGGTAGGTAGTAAGTACTGTGGAAAGAATAAGAAAGTAAAACAAGGGTAACAAGGGAAAGGGGGTGAAAATGTAGGGGTTGGGGGGACAGGTTACAGTATTAAATGAGACAGGGCAGGCCTCACTGAGGTGAGATTTGAACAGTGCCTTGAAGGAAATGACATAATTATTCCAGCAGACGTCTGAGAGAAGAGTAGCATTCCAGGTGATGGAGGGCCATGATTTATCATTTAAAATTTGTGGGTAGATTCTTTTATCCTTCCTTTTTAAATGAAGAAACTGAATATACCAGCTGAGTATCTGTTTTGGCTTAAAGTGACTTTCAGTTGAGGGAGCTTGCAGACAGAGGCCATTGTCTTTGTTTTACAATTTGGTAGAAGTAAGACACAGAAAGGGAAGGGGGACTAACTTGGGTAGAGTCATAAACTAAGCAACAGGGAGCAGGCCACTGTCTTTTAGAAGAGCACTGGGCTAGCGTGTCATCACACAGCCTGTCTTCCTTGGGCCTTAGCGGTTTCTCATCTTGTAAAAGAAAATTGACTTCAGATATTTCTTTGATATAAGTTGTCACTGGTTTCCTTATGCAATGTTACAAACTTGTTATAATCCAAGTTAAACGAATTTCGGTGAAGAGAGGGAAACCAGAGCATGAAGACCCTAGACACATCTGGGTCATTTCTTAATGGCCATTGCCACACCATTCATGCTTTGAATGCCCTGGAAATTATTTGGGATGTTTTCTCAGAGGTCAGAGTGCCCATCTGGAAGGACTGTAGGGAGTCTGCTTGTGATTATCTCGGCTGCCCCAGGGGGTAGGGGGACCCAGCCCTTCTCCAGTGTTCTCTCGTTACCTTGGCCAGCTAGAGAGCCACCATCTGCCTGGCTTCAAGTAGAGGAGGGCAAGCAGAGATAGGACTTGCGAGTAGCTGGGCCAATACCTAGGAGCTGTTTAGAAAGAGCTAGGCATATTCCCTACACCAGCTCAATCTAGTTTATCCACTTTGCAGACCCTGTAAAATAGCACTCACAGATAAATTCACTTCATTTCCACCCATGGGTCCCTAATGTAGCCTTAACATTAAAAGCTTATTAAAACATTTATGTAACATTTGGAATCTCCAAATCCCTTGATAATTGTTTAATTGGCTAATTAATCTCTGCAGCTTCCCTGGGAAGCAAGTTGGTACTTTCATCCCCATTTTAGAGATTAGACACAAATGGGGTAAGTGGCTTTACCTGAGGCTGTGGCATGAGTCAGGTCCTCAGTAACTTCACAGTACATGAACCAGTATTCAGCCGTGGCTCCACCAGTATAAATCCCTTAACCTCTCTGAGCCTTAGTTTCTTCACATATATATGAGATCCTAGAGATGTTTGTCCTACCGATCCCAAAGAATGATTACGAAAATACAGTGAGGCACACCGGAAGTGTGATAATACCAGTTATAACTAGGGAGTGGATTGAGGCAGAAGCAATCAGCAACCTCATTATCTAATGTTTAGGGATTGCTGCCAGTTTGGGGCCCAAGCGGAAGACAGGAGGAGAGACAACCTGTGGCTGACCCTCTAGCAAAACCAAGTCCTCTCCCTCATTTGACTCAGCTTAGATTAGAGGAGGGAAGAGAAGGAACACAAGAGTGGTAAACTAACAATTAAAAGAATGAGTAATGCTAGGAGGAGAAAAATGAAAGAGGTAAAATTGTCTAACAATGCCATAAACTGCTGATCTTGGCGGCAGCGGCGTTGTCTGAACTCCGGCAATATGGCGGCAGGGACCCAGGAGCTGAAAATGCCCGTGTGGACGATGCTTCCGTAGCCAGATTCTGCGCTCCAAACCGTTGGTCTGTGTCCCCGCTCTGATAATAACCTTTCAAGGTCACGTAGTCCTGCACTCTCCCTCCACACCACCACCTGCTCCTTCCTGCTTTAGGAAATGAGACCAGTGAGTTGTTGTCAGGGTCCACATGCAGGTGGACCACCTGACGATTGCACCTGGCCTTCCCTTCATCCTTCTTTCTCTGGCCTTAGCTGTCGGCTCCCTGGTGAGCACCCGGGCCTCTCGTCACCTACAGAAAGCAAGCCCCCCAGATACAAGCAACTGCAGGTACAATCGAGTTGCTAAAATGTTGGTTCTTTTTTTCATTCTCTCCAGAGTTTTTCTTCATTCCTTTTTTTTTAATGGGAGGTTTAAGGAAATCTAAAAACTGGAATAAGTAGTGAGGGATAAAGGCAAAAGAAGAGGTCCTGAGAATAAACGAAAACTCAGCAAGGTGAGGAATAGTGTTGGAGGACAGTGGACAGATAAATCCTTACTAATCACGTGAATTTGGTTAGTTAACGTGATTAGTAGTTGTTCTAGGTATGAACACATACAGACATTTAGATTCACACATGCGCAAACGCTTATGCGCATATGGTGTTCTCTTTGCTGAGTAGCCTCCTTATGCTAGCTTGAGTCCCTAGAAATTAAGGCAGGATCAGAGAATTCATGCTCGAAAAATTCACCTGGCCGATGTGCTGAACAGTAGGCAGCCACTTCACAGGCCTTGCTGTCCACATCCACGAATAGCACATTTATGAGGTATGCTCTTGGTCGATGGAAGGCAGATGATATTTTCCTTCTGACACGTGGGCTTATAAACTGGCAAAATTTTACTTCTTCATTGCTCCTAATACCACGCATTCTCTTTTCTCCAGAGTCCGTGAGTGATTTAGAACCAGTTACTTAACCTCTCTAGCCTCATTCTCGTCATCTGTACAGTGGGCTTATTACTAAATCCTGCCTCGTAAGGTTGTTTGGAGGTGATTAAAATGATATAAAAAGTGCTTAGCTCTGCACGTGGCCCCTTCACTCACCGTATTAGCGTTTACTATACTGAATGCCTGTTGTGTGCCAAACCCTGTTCAAGGCAGTCAAGGCACAAAGAAAATAAAGCGTAACAGGAAGCCTCCAAGATGCTCATCCTCTCTTCAATTCCTGGAAATTTCCGGCTGAAAATGCCAGACACCAGTCCTTCAAAGCAGACTCTGATTGTGCCACTCAGGCATCCGTATTCTCACTGAGACTGTCTCACATCCTTTCCCCTGACCTGCACTCTTCTGTCTGGCCCCTTGAAGGCAAGTTCCCTCTGTCCTACCTTGAACAAGGAATGCCCCTGTGGTAGAAGACTGTGTCGTGGCTGCATGACCAGAAGCTCCCCCGTTGGGGGACTTTTCCTTCCTCTGCTGGCAGGTACTGGGTGCTCAGTGAGTGCTCTGAACGCACAGCTCCTTTCTGGAGCTGAGGGACCGCATGTGGCAGAGGTGGTCAGTGCCCTCATTCTGCACCACTGAGTCTAGAAGTCCACTTGGGTATCCATGCTGTATCAACTCGGGAAATCCTGCTGCTTGATCCCCCTGTGTGTTGGCTGTATGTTCTTTCCTTATCCTAATTTGAGTAAAGGGGAGAAAGAGTAGCTAAGAGGGAGGGATGGTGAGGTTCAGGCACCAGAAATGCATAATAGTTTTTAATCCTCAACTTCTCCTGACCTGCAAATATTGGTATTATCCAGGGCGGGTCTGGAATGGGAAAATAAGGCATAATAGTTGGAGTCCATGGGAAGCACAGAATGTAAACCTTTAATCCACGAAGCTGGCCTCTAGAAGAGAGACACCTTAGTTTGGGCCTCCTTCTTCTCTTACCTTGATTACTACAGCTTTTTTTAATTGGCCTCCCTGCTGCCTTTCTCATTGTCTGCTGACTTGCTCTCCATGTTGCTGTGAGATGGAAGTCATCTCTCCCCTCCAAGAATCCACAGCCATTGCTCTCCCTTACGGCAGTTGCTGCTTTCTGCCTGATGTCTGGAGTCACGTGCCAGATGAGAAGAATGCGAGGTCACTGTGCCGCAGTGGCTTTCACCCCTCTGATTAGTAAACTTCATTCTTCCACAACCCGCCCAGTCTATACTAGTCTGTGAAATCCTGGCTCTGCCACATACTAACTGTCCATGAGTAAGTTAACCTTTCAGTGCCTCAGTATCCTCATTTGTAAAAAGAAAATAATGATAGAATCCCTTGGAACTACTGAGGATTAGATAAGGGGATACAGGTACAATACTTGGCATACGGTTAGTACTCAACAAAGGTTAGCTGCTGTTGCTGCTGCTATGACTATTAGATGACAGCATCCTTCCTCATGGCTTCTGGTGTTCTGTACTCGCTTGTGAGGTGACGGCCTTCCTATCCAGAAGAGTCTCTCTTTGGTCATGGGTATGAGTAGCTGCTACCGTATTAGTTCATTAAAAGCAGTATCTCGCCTTACTTTGTATTCCTTACAGTGCCGTGGAGAAAGATGCCGACTAATGTCTTAAAGTTTATTTTCCCCATTTTAAAACCAATACATGCTTATTAAATAAATTTAGAAAAATATGAAAGATACAATTCAGAAGGGAAAAAACTACCCATTGTCCTATCGCCCAGAGCAATCACTGTAAATATTTTGGTGTATCTACTTTCCTCACTAATATGTATTTTTGACTAATTGAGCTTATACTATACATTCAATTTTATATGCTGATTTTTATATACCATAATTTCTCCTGGGGATGCCTGGGAGGCTCAGTTGGTTAAACCTCCAACTCTTGATTTCGGTTCAGGTCATGGTCTCAGGGTTGTGGGAATAAGCCCAGCGTTGGGCTCCCTGCTCAGTGGGGAGTGTGCTTGAGATTCTCTTCTCTGCCCCTCCCTTTGCTCGTGCCCTCTCTCTCTCTTTCTCTCTAAAATAAATAAATAAATCTTTAAAAAATATTTCTAGCGTATTTTTGCAAACATAATTAAAATTGTCACAACTGCACTATAAGTTACATTATCCTTCCCCTGTTGCTGGATATTGCCAGTTTTAAGTTATTATAAATAAATCTGTTGTGATCATTTTGGTATATAAGGCCTTTTTAAAAGCATGTCAGGTGATTCAGTATAAACTGAATAAAATTCAGTACCAGGAATAAAATTACTAGGTCAGAGAATATCAGAGATAGTTATATGAGATGTCTACTTTAGTTTCTGGAACCCGCTTTCTTCCCTTTTTTGAAAATCGAAACATTTGGTCAACTCTAAGCTTCCATCATTCTATTTCTTTTCCAGTAGCCCTTAAACACTTACATATTGAAAAAATAAAGGTCAGGGTGAGGAGGCGTGTCTGCAGAGGAACGGCCTGGGGTGATGCTGTCAGAGTCTGTGCGTGAAGGGTGGCCTTGTGCCCAGAGCGGTGAGGAAGGCATCCCCACAGAGAAGTGACCTGACCTAGGGTGGCAGGGCCCAGACAGGGTGAGGCAGGCCTGCATGCGTGGGGCCAGTCCAGCTCCAGGTGTCTGAGCCAGTGCCGGCCGAGAAGGCACACTCGGAGGGACGGTCTGGCATGGGGAATCAGAGCTCAGGGGTAGTGTAAGGGGGCTTGCGCTGGGGGGAGAAGGTAGGAGCTGAGATTGGAGACTCATTATCTAATGGAAGATTGATTAAGTAAGTGAGTATATTAAGGATAATGGAAGCTACTTTATGTCAGAAAAGGGGTTTACATACGGGAAGGGGAAAAAATGAACCCTATGGTGTGAACTCATAGTTTTTATTATAAATAAATTTAGAAATAAATATAGATGTAAATACGTGTATGTTGATATGTATGTGTTAGATACACATATATAGCCATATATATAATGCATATATTCCCTAAACTTGTCTGGGAGCAGTCACACCCCAATAGCAGTGAGTAAGCACGTCTAATGCTATATCCTGCCTTTTTAGTATGATTTTGCACTAAAAGGAACCAGGACATTTTGGACAAACTGCTGTTTCTAGGGAAAGTACAGATGAGCCTGGAGCATCTTTTTGTACCAGAAATCAAGTGGCGAAAGAATGACGAGAGTATGTCAAAAGGACATAAAAGCTGGCTTGAAGGGGCTCCCGCTGGCTCAGTTGGGAATAATTTGAACACCAAAGTAAATTATTATAGTAACAAATTACATTGAAGTCACAAGTCCACACAGATATGAATAAATAACTGAATACACTGAAAGCTTGATGAGGAACAGGGAATTTACATACTTTCAAAGGACTTCCCCATAAAATACTAAGAGAGGGAAAATATATATATTTTCGGTGGAAAAGCCTGGCAGACACCACCTTCCTCAAGTGATCAAAGTGGACATCATCAGGGACAGGGCAATTAGAAATAATGCGCCACTCGATAGGATGCAGTGGGGGGGGGGGAGGCATCATGTGTGTAATATTCTCACCAAAAATGAATCATCTGAATCTAATCATAGGAGAACATCAGACAAATCCAAATTGAGAGACATTCTTTAAAATAACTGATCTATCATCTTCAAAAGTCTCAAGGCCATGAAGTCAAGGAAAGCGAAGGAGCTCTTCTAGATTTAAGACAACTAAAGAAATGACAAACTAAATGCAATTTTTTTTCTCACCTGGATCCTTTGGTTCTAAAAGACACTGAGACAGTTGGTGAAACTTGGATGGGATTTGAGTGTAAGATGATAGTAATATATCAGTGTTAATTTCCTGACTTTGATGATTGTATTGTGTTTTTATTGGGTATCAGACTGGCAATTTACTGTCAAAAGGTTTAGGGAAAAAATGTAAAGTTCTTTGTACCGCAGTTTCAATTTTTCTATAAGTTTGTGATTATTTCAAAATCTAAAATTTTAATTAAATCAAAAAGGGAAGACATAAAGCAGACTCAGTAGTTTCATGAAAACAGAAATAAATTAACCTAATTATATATTAAATTGATAACATAACCATGAAGAACAAATAATAATTTCAAGTTATTTTTGAAAACAGCTGTTTTCTTTCCACAAAAGAATTGCAAAAAAAGTTTAAATTTTACTCATAGGTTCATTATAGTTTGATAATATTGGTGTTACACTTTGAATCAATCTTATGTATATTATAGGTAAGCAACTAAACATATTACTGTCATTAGGAACAAAAACTTTTACGAAAAGAGAAAACATTTAAAATAAGTGAAGGAGGATTGAGAGCTGAACAGTGCTCCAATGAGGGTTTTTTCCCACATATTTAGTGAATAATTCTATTTAATTTGTTCCTGTACAGTCTCTTCACATTCTATCAGAACTTAAGAAAAAATAGAACATTTTCTTAGTTCACTTTATAAAATTAGCCTAATTCTTGAAGTCACATTTCCAAAAATACAAAAAAGCAAACTATACATCATTTTGAATTAAGACATAGATTTTTAGGGGTGCCTGGGTGGGTCAGTCGTTAAGCTTCTGCCTTCGGCTCAGGGCGTGATCCCCGGTCCTGGGATCGAGCCCCACATCAGGCTCCTCTGCTGGGAGCCTGCTTCTTCCTCTCCCATTCCCCCTGCTTGTGTTCCTTCTCTCGCTGGCTGTCTCTCTCTGTCAAATAAATAAATAAAATCTTAAAAAAAAAAAAGACATAGATTTTTAAATCTCAGACAAAATGCTAGTGAATGAATTCAACAGCATATTAAAAGAATAATGTGTTTTGACCAAATAGGGTTTATCTGAGAAAGACCAGGCTATCTTACATTATCAACAGATGAAAATTTTTTTTAAAAATCACTAAAGTAAGAAAATTAAACAAGAATGCTCATTGCCAGTTGCCTGAGTGGCTCAGTCAGTTAAGCGTCCCAACTCTTGATTTCAGCTCAGGTTATGATCTTAGGGTCCTGGGATCAAGCTGGCCATTGGGCCCCACATTGGGCTTTGCACTCAGCAGGGAGTCTGCTGGACAATTCTCTCTTCCTCTCCCTCTCCCCCACTCCCCGCTCAT
Organism: Ursus maritimus; assembly: GCF_017311325.1. Lineage (NCBI taxonomy): Eukaryota > Metazoa > Chordata > Mammalia > Carnivora > Ursidae > Ursus > Ursus maritimus. Next base: position 49,129,713 of record NW_024426774.1, read on the forward strand.
GCATGCATGCATGTGTTCTTTCCCTCCCTTGAATAAATGAATAAACCTAAAAAAAAAAAAAGAGAGAGAGAGAGAATGATCACTGTCATCATTATTATGATACTGTATATCCTGGCTATTGAGTAAGACAAGCAGAAATAAGAGATAAAGAAAAGAAAAAATTGTTATTGATTATAAGTAATTGTCTGCTAGGAAAATGTATAAGAATAAATAAAAAACTTATTGATATTTGATAAGAATTTATTAAACAGAATTAAAATACAAATGACAGACTGGCAGAAAATATGTTCACAATATCTATAATTGACAGAAGATTAATATCCAGAATATAGATAGACCTCCCATTAGTCAATAATCAATAGGATAAAGCCCATAGAAAAGTGAACAACAGATGTGAACAGGAAATTCACAAAATATCACAAAAAGACAATAAATATGTGAATTCTTTCATAATCAAGAACATGAAAATAAAAGCAATAAGATAATATTTCTATCAAATTAGCAGATTTTTTAAAAGACAGATATATGTGTTACTGGAACAGGTACAGAGACTGGCTTTGACATACACTGCGACTTGAAACATAAACCAGCACAACTTTTGTTGTCGTCGTTGGTTTATTGGTGGTGGTGGTTTATTATTGAGATATAATTTACATATTTACATACATCAAATTTACTCTTTGTATTGTACAGTTCTAACAAGTGCATGCAGTCATGTAACCATCGTCATAACCAAGATCTAGAACAGTTCCATCAGGCTAAAGGATTCCTTCATCCCTTTTGTAGTCAAACCCTTTCTTCACGCTCAGCCTCTGAAAGTTGCTCATCTGATTTTTGTTCCCATATCGTGCCTTTCCCAGAAGGTTATATAAGTGGAATCATACAATATGGAGCTTTTTCAGTTTGGTCTCTTTCACTTTGCGTTTGAGAGTCATCCATATTGTAGCGTGGCCTGTAGCTCATGCCTTTATATTAGTGGGTAGTTTTCCATTGTATGGATGTACCACTGTCTGTTTATCCACTCACCAGGTAGAGGACATCTGGGTTGTTCCCAGTTTTTTGCAATTATGAATTACAGCCACTGTAAGCATTCATACACAGGTTTTGCTGTGAACATAAGTTTTCATTTAGCTTTTATAGATACCTACAAGTAGAGTTGCTGAGTTTTATGCTAAGCCTTAATGAGAAATTGCCAAAGTGTTTTCCAAAATGGATGTATAATTTTGTTTTAAATTTGAGCAATTCTGATAGGTGCGTAGTCATCTTATTGCTGCTTTAATTTGTATTTCCCAAATGACTGATGATGCTGAGCGTCTTTTCATGTGCCTGTTGGTCATCTTTGTATCTTCTGAGGGGAAGTGTCTGTCTAAATCTTTTTCCCGTTTTTAAAATGGGGTTCTTTTTCTTATTGCTGAGTTTTGAAAGTTCTTTTTATATCCTGGATACAAGTTCTTTATCATGTATGTGGTTTGAAAATACTTCCTCCCAGTCCATGCCGTTTTTTTCATTCTCTTTTAAAGAGCAGAGGTTCTTAATTTCAATGAGGTCTAATTTTATCAATTTTTTAAAATTTTATGGATTGTGCACTTTGTGCTATATCTAAAAAATCTTTGCCTAAGCAAACATCACAAAAATTTTCTTCCATATTTTCTTCTAGAAATTTTATAGTTTTAGATTTTACATTTAGGTGTATGATATAATTTGAGTTAACTTTTATATATGAGATAATATCTTCTCTTTTGTATGTGGCTGCAGTGGGATGAGTTGTGGCCCCCAAAAAGATATGTCCATGCCCTAATCTATGGAATCTATACATATTACTTAATGAGGCAAAAAACATGATTAAGAATCTTGAAAGGAGGCATTTATCCTGTATTAGTCAGGTGGGCCCTAAGTGCAACCCTATGTTTGCTTATAAGAGAAAAGCAGAGGGATTTTTGAAACACACAGAAGAGGAGACCGTGTGACCACAGCAGCAGAGAGTGGAATGATTTGCCCACAGCCAGTGAATACTTGCAGCCATGAGAAGCTGTAAGAGCCAAGGAAGAGTTTCTCCCCTAGAGCCTTCAGAGGGAATGCAGCCCTGCTAACTCCTTGATTTTGCACTTCTGATCTATAGAATGGAGAGGGAATAAATTTCAATTGTTTTCTCCTCCCAATCTCTACAGAAGTCACAGGACACTAATATAATGGCTATCCAATTCTTCCAGCACCATTTGTTTGTAAAGCTCTCCTTTCTTCATTGAATTTCCTTCTCACTTTTGTCAAAAACATGATCATACATGTGTGTTACATCTATTTCTGGACTCTCTTTCTGGTGCATTGATGTTAATGTCTGTAATTTCACTAATACTATTTTTTTATGATTATTGTAGATTTTGAAGTAAGTTTTGAAAATAAGTAGTGTGACTCCTCCAACTTTGCTCTTCTTTTTCAAAATTTTTTGGCTTTTCTAGTTTCCTTGCTTTTCTGTATAAACTCTAGAACCAGATTGTCAATTTCTACTGAAAATAGTCTGCTGGCACTTTAATTGTGACTGCGTTTAATCGATAGATCAGTTTGGGAAAATCTGACATCTTACCAACTTTGAGTTCCCCAATCCATGAACATAGTATATCTTTCCATTTGTTTAGCTTGTCTTTGATTTCATCATTTTGTAGTTTTCAGCATACAAATCTGGCACTAAGTATTTCATGGTTTTTGGTATTGTTGTAGATGGCACTCTTTTAAAAAAAAATCTACTTCAATTTCCAATTGTGTGTTGCTAATATATAGCATTAGAATAGAGGTGGTTTTTTTTTAATTTTCATATAGTGGCCTTGTATCCTGTGATCTTACTAAACTAAACTTATTAGTATTTAGTGGCTTTTTTGTAGATTTGGGAGGGACTTTCTATATAGATAATTTTATCATATGTGAATATTGCTATTTCTCCCTTTTTAATCTGTGAGCCTTTTTTTCTGGCCTTACCGCATTACCTGAAATCTTCACTACAATGTTAAAGAGCATAATTCCTTATTTTAGGTCTTCACTTTGTGCTTCATCTCAGAGTATCTCTCCTCCAGCTGTTTACTGCTGACATTGCTTATTTGTTGCTTGCTAGCTTGGTGATGAGAAGTGGAGGTGTTCACATTTTCTATTCTCAGTGATCCTGTCCTTCCCTTAGCAGTAAGGGATATTTAATGATCTGGACCCAATCCTTTTTCTGTCTCTCCCTCATAGATACTGGGTCGTGGGGGGTTTTTTTTGTTTTGTTTTTATTTTTTCTATTCCTTTTCCCCAGCTGCATTAGATCTTCCCCTGTGCCCTGAATGCTGCTGTTTTTTTTCCTAGGCGGCTTAAGGCTTTGTTTTGTAGTGTACAAAGGGTAGAAACATCTGGGACAGGGTTTTGTTCCTTTCCTAAAGTGGCAACTATACATCTCCCCAGGCCTCCACCATGAGGGAAGCCTTCTCTTGCCTCTTGTTCTCCTCCCAATCTCTCTTGAACAGTGAGGTCTGTGAGAAAGAGTCTCCTTATGGGTGCAAATTCCTCTTGTGTATTGCTCCCAAAAGTTCTATGCTCTCAATGCTCATCCACACTCATGCTCGTCCACACTAGCAGTTTGTTAACAGTTGTAGCTGCCTGCTTGCCTGGTACCCAGCATCTGCCCCAGGTAAGCAAGCACTCATGTTTCATGTCTGTTTGAAAGTACTTGTCTTCCTTTGAGTTTTAGGCTAGTTGGTTTTGCAGCCTCAGCTGTTTGATAAGTTCAAGAGCTGTTCCTTCCTGCAGAGTTTTTACTTTGCTTTGATTTCCTTGGTCATTTTTGTGTAAGATAATGGTTTCTTTCTTGGAAGTTAGGTTTAGGTAATAAGCATTGTGTTAGGTAGGAGAGTGAGACGTGTTGGAGAGGTCATGTGAGGCAGAAGATGCATCTGCTTTGGCCTTCTTGGTTACCAGGTGACAGTCGGGTGGTAAACTGAAGAGACATGATAGAACTTGTGTCTAGCCCAGGGCAGTCCTGGAATGGAATAAGATTTTTCCTCCCTAACATCTTACCTCAGAAGAGAGACACAAAACAATAAGACTTAATAATTTGAATATCCACCCCTTTTTTCTGTGCCCATCCTTCCCAAAGAGGTGTTCTTTAGTAGCAAGTGGGAAGAAGATGAGATTATTTGGCCCTCACTCACTATTCAGCAAGAAGAGAGATATGATGGCCTCATGAGTAGCTCTTGCTCCCCATTTGCAGTGTAAGCCAGAGTCTTATGATTAATGAGATGGGGCATTCACTCGTGCTTTTGAAAGATGGATCATTGTGAAAAGGCCCAACCCTGTTTGCTGCATTTCCTCCCTAAAAGCAGTCTTGACAGAAGCTATGCGAGTCATCCTGTCTCCCATTAACAATGACCTCAACTGTTTGTTTTAAAGAGTTCACAACCCCAAAGCAAAATTTTCACATACAAAAACATAGCATCCACTAAACCTTTTGGGAAAGCTTCTCCTAAGCCCTCAGCCTGTGCTTCTGTTCATTAAATCAAATTAATCCCTTTATGGTAGGTGGGAACCACCCATCAATGGCATGGATATGGTCTAAAAGGAAGATGCCTACAAGTGGCTTCTTCTCCACATACCTGATGCATTTTAAGTGCAGATCACCAGAGTGGAAAGCACGGTTAGCAGGAAGGAAATAGAAGACATGATTCCATAGAGGCAGGGTTGAGTGGCCAGGGAATCATAGCCAGAATCAGACACTGAAAGGGGGCTTGGGTCACCACAGTGGTGTGTGGTAACAGTCACCAGGGAGGAGACTCGGAGCACATCCTGTGCCCCAGACACCAGTGGTAATTCTCAGTAATATCAAGTGATAATGTGAGCAGAAATGACTTTAGTTTTCCACAGCAGGAAGGGGCTCTACGGGGTAGTGTGCAAAAGAGCATCATTGCAGCCCCTTCTTGAAGGAGAATGAAGAATTTCTGTTTCAAGAGCTACAGAGAAACGCTCTTCCTATTAGGAAGTCCCATCCAGAGGTGCTAACAAGACTCACTGAAGAGGCTCTAAGGGAATTAATGCCCCTTCTTTCCCCACGTCCAGTGGATTGTTGAAACCAGAAAGGTGGGTTTGAGTTCTCAGACTGTCTTTGCCTGAGTTCTCAAAATAAGTGGCTGTCTAACCTGTTCCTAAAATGGAGATTTTCACCTGTTTTGATTATCTTCTGCTACATTAACAAGCTACCCCCAAATTTAGTGCCTTTAATCAAGAACCATTTCATTTGTTCACAACTGTAGGGGTCAGGAATTTGGCCAGGGCTCAGTTGAACAGTTCATCCATCTGCTTTACATGGTATCAGCTGGCCTCTTTCATGAGGTTGCTCTCAGATGGCATCTGGGTTTGGAGAACCAGAAGGGCTTCACTCACACCTGTGGTCCCTTGGCAGGGTTGGCGAGGAGGCTGGGACCTGTCTCTGCCCCTCCACTGGGCTAACTTGGGCTTCTTTATATGGCAGCTGCATTCCAAGAATGAGTATTCCAAGTGGTGAAGCAGAAGCTATGATCTCTTAGGGTCCAGCCTGAGAAGGTACACACCACTGCTCATCATATGCTTTTGATAAAAACAAGGCCTGGGCTAACCCAGATTTAAAGGGAGGGGAAACAGACTCCACCTCTTGATGGGAGATATTGTTGCAGCCATCTTTTGAAACACGATCTACTACACGGACTCTCCTTCCAGTGCTCAAATTTTGCTCTGGTAGGAGCTGTTTTATAGTTAACCCGAGCTCTATGCACCGCAATTAGCATTCATGCTTTTTTGTTCACTTTATAGTGGAGATGGAGAATATGGGAGTCCTTACCTTCCATATGTCCCTGAAAGGCTGATTATCCAATAGGCTTGAACTTTGCTTCTCTTAAGTAAAATAGAATCTGTGAGGAAAAATCTGGAAGGAAACAAGATGCGAATTCTTGGTTCATCTCCCCCATTATTATCTAAGTCAAACGCATTTTTATTATTATTAAGTTGAAGATGTTTTATTATCCTCACAGGGATTTTCAGTTCCACTAATATGCTTGATACTGACATTTAATTTTTTTTTATTACTCTGTTTTTTTATCCCTTCTCAGTTCCAGCAACTCCAAGTCCTCTTTTATAGGGCTATTATTTTCTAGGGCTGTTCTATTCCTGTGTGTGTTAGAAACTTGGGTCTATCTCTGTGATATGTTAGTAATTAAAGCAAATCTCTACAGCAAGCCATAAAACAGCCTGCCCTGCCCCAAGAAACTGGAACTACAGAGAGGACTGAGAGCTGAATCAGGCAGAGACAAAAAGCTGGGTTGGTGGCTGATAACCACCATGACACCCTTGGAAACACTGTTTTTTGCTCCCTACCTCTAGACATGCTTCAGGTCCCCCAAGGGCAAAGACGTCACCTTTCTACAAAGGGAGGCACCAACCTAGGCTAGACAGCCACCTTTGAGACAGCACTCCTTTTGACAGAGCATTCTTGAGCCAAAGGGAGAAATGCCCTCAGCATATTCTAAAGCAATGGAGCCTTTTTTTTTTTTTTTTCCACCTCACCACACCTAAGGGATTCCACACACTCCTATCAGCGTAGAAGCTCATTAGGGCAGCGAAAGGCTCTGTGGTTTGGGAAAAGTCCACCACTGAGAATCACTGGGATAAAACTTTAAATAGCGTAAGGCAACACTGGGTGGTTGAGAAAGCCAAATCAAAGGAACAGGTAAGCCAAACCTATATACCTTCTAAATTCCTCACACGGCCTCTGGGGTTAACAAAACAAAGCATACTTTTATCCAAAATCACATTGGTTTTGCAGTAATCCCAGATTATGTTACCTGACCACATACTAAATTTACAGTGAGAAGGGGGGAGTTGTGTGATTCAAAATCATTCATAAGTCTGCCCATCACCTTCTAGTAACCGCACCATTCATGATGCCTCATTAAAATCTCCATAAAACCTGGCCTATGGTGGGTGTGGTAGGATGTTTCATTTCACGCAGGGACAAAGCTTGTGTTTTGTGTTTTGTGCTTTGCACTCTTTGGGGCGCGTGGTAGGCATTCATCATAGACTTTCGTTAATGAGGAGGTGAGAACGTGAACGTGTGTGTGAAAGTCACCGCACCAGCCTTAGTCCTGACCTTGCACCAGACCCCTCTGAAGGCTGGCCTTTCCCTAACGGTACGGCTCCAGCAGAAAAGGAGGGCTCATTTGTCCACCCCAGCCTCTCACTGGAGAACACGGCCCATTTAAAGATGAAGTTTTGAGCTAAAAAGGGCCCTCAGAAATCAATTAAACCCCAAACTTCATTTTATAGATGGGGAAATTGAGTCCAGAAGTAGGACTTTTTCCAGCATCACCTGTCAGTACATCTGTAACTGAATCTCGGCCGGCGGGGCAAGTAAACTGGTCCGTGGAGGCCTGAGTCTTAGGGGTTGCAGGTGCCCAGGCATTGGCAAGGACTGACGGCATTTCAGGTGGAGCGAGGAGCATAAAAATGCTAACCCTTTCCTGGACGGCTGTCGTAGGAGGAAGCTTCGCTGCCTGGAGAGGGCGAGGTGGTGTTTTCACCTTCTATCATTTGCCTCAGCCTGTGGTTCTCTTTCCTCATCGGCACCCTCAAATAAGTGCTAAGTGAGAACACTTTGTGGAGATGCCTTTGTAAACAAGCGTGGCTCTCGTGTAACCCACCCACGCTACCAAAGATAGCGTGGCTGAATGCCCTTTCCGGGCCACAGTGTGTCCACTGGGGAGGTGTACGTGTTTTGCTGCGGAAACAGGCCTCACCACTGCAGACCTGTATCACCACCTTGCTGCTCCCCACCACCCACCAAACCCCCTCCCCCCAGTCTCATTAGAAGGGCAAACCAAGCTCCCGGGGGGCACCGTCCCCAGAGAAGCAGCACACCCGGACTTGTGAGGTGAGGCATCGCCCCCTCTGGGATGCCTGCCAGAAAACTGCACAACTTGATGGAAATTGTAATGACTCAGGGGCCCTTTGGGGAAGGTACATGTCCTGGAAAACACCTGGTCCCTTAGCTTTAAAATAGACGGCGGGTCAGGAGAGGAGAGACTTCGTTCTATAAATATTTACTGGGTGCCTTCTGCGTGTCAGGCGCTGTTCTAGGAAATGGGCATACAGTATGAACAAAATACTGTCGTTCGCCGCCGCGGCTGCTTTTAAACTTGCTGTGGGAACCCATACCTTACTGCCCATCGCTGTGCTCGCTTTATTTAGCATTAATGGAAAGGTAATATGCCATCCAAAAAACAGATGGCATATTTATTGACTTACATATGTTGGCCTGGATCCCCAACTAACTTACAGACTCCTTGAGGGTAGAGATAGTGTCTGCTCTTTTCTTTGTAGCCCTTACAGCATTTCACATGATGGCAAACGAGAGCAAATACTCAACAAAGGGTGGTTGATGAGCTACGTAAAAAATAATATCTGGAGACAAACCAGAGAGAATTAAGGAAGAGGCTGATAGCAAGCAAAGACTTAGGACCCAAAAGAACAGCAGACCCTGGAGACGGCAGCTACAGATACCAAGTAAAGGAAAGCCTCACAATTTACAGTAATTTCTTTTCTTTTTTTTCTTTTTCTTTTCTTTCTTTCTTTTTTTTTTTTTTTTAATGTGTGCCTGGGTGATCTGCCTGGGTAAGCAGCTTCATTTGTCGTATCATAATTGAATGTAAAGAGCAACAATATAAAAATGTCTTCACTGAAGACCAAAATTAAAAACCATATATTTTAAGAAAGAGGGACTGCCTTGATTATGGCCATGGGTAATTATGTAGGAGCATATTCTAATGCCCACAATTGTATTTTTGGCGCATTCTTGATTTTAACATTCAAGAAACATGTTATGGCACTCATTCCCTGATGTAGACATAAGCCTTTCCTTCAGCCAACACAGCAATGATCAGACGTGGAACTAGAGCCCTGTTTTGAAACGAGTCACTTATTCTTTTCTGCCATGAGCACGTCTCTGCCTAGGGTCTTTGGCCGAAATACATATAACTTCCAATAGAGTACAGTACTTACTCTTCCTACAAGTAGGGAGGGCGCTAAAATGGAGAATTTTAGGGAGGTTCTGAAGACAGACACCAGGCTGAGCTTTGCTTTAGAAGCCTGAAAGTTAAGGAAGAAGGTTTTGGGGGGAGCAGGGAACAGCAGGTTGGAAACAGCTAAAGAGTTTTACTTGTCCATCCTAGTCAGTGTTCCCCTTTGATGAAGGGAAAAACCACTGAGCTGGCTAAAATAGTTCAAGCTACTTCAGGTAACAAGATTGTATCTTTAACGCCTTGCCTATGTGTTCATTCGACACAAAAGTTACCACAGACGAAAGAGAAAGAGCTGTGGTTGCAAGGTTAAAATCCAGAGAGAAGACGCTTCTGAATGCTTGGAGAGTAGCAGTGAAAGATAAGAGAAGTGTACAGAGCTTTCCATCTGGGGGTGGTGAGGTGAAGGGTGCAGGCACCCTGGGCCTATTTCATTCTGAGGTGCAGGGCTGGGTCTTAAGATCCAGAAAAAGGTTAAGATGGGAACTGGCATCCTTTTGGTTATTTTGTAACCTAATCATCCCTCATTGTTACAGTTGGAAAATATGAGAACTCAGAGCCAATAAGTTAGGTGGTATTTGTACCACAAAATGAGAATGAGCTGAAAACATTTTGTAAATTATAAAGCACCATCTAAACATAAGTCATCACTCTCCTTCCAGAGGGTTCCAGGTATTTTCAACATGTTCTCCTGATTTTCATTACATCCATGAGATTTAGGAAGAGCGCAAAGAAGCATGGGATTTTATGGTAGAAGGAGATCATCAAGATCATAAACGTAAAGATTTTTGTTCAGTGAGATAACCCCACTAGTGTTTCTGGAAAATGTTCATCTCAGCTCTGATACTTAATTCTGGAGGGCAGTTTATCAGTGAATGGCAAAAGCGGTGACCTGGAATTCTGCCTCCAGGAATTTCTCCTCCATCATCATCCACTTCATCATGGCTAACATTTGTCGTACATTTACTGTGTGAAAGGCACTGTTCTAAGGGCTTTGCATGAATTAAGTCATTCAAATCCACACAGCAGCCCTATGTACTGTTATCCCCATTATATAGATGATGAAACTGGATGATAGAGAAGTTAGATACCTTGCCCAAGGTCACCAAGTCAGTAAGTTGGAAGAGCTAGGAATGTGACCGAATCTGTCTCGATCCAGAGTCAACACTCTGAACCACTGCACTATATTGTAACTTGTGTTACTTCCTAAGGAGACAAGTGAAGAAATGCACAAAGATGCATATGCATATTCAGATATTTCATCAAGGCATTGGGTGATATCGGGAAGTACTGAGGGTGAAGGGAACCGAAATATCTACCAGTAGGGGATTTGTTCATTTAGTATGGCCTATAGCCATTAAAAATAGACACTATTGAGTCTTTTTAAATGACGACGGTTATCTATACGTGTTTACATGTAAAAGATGTCTGTGCTGTGTTAGTGGAGAAAAATCAGCTTTTGAAAGTATGTCTAATGTGCTCTATTTTTGGTGAGAAAAAAAGTCTTGAAGGCTCGATACCACATCCTTGCCAATTATTATTACTAGGAGATGAGATTATGAGTGATAGTTTGCCCATTATACTTCTGTGAGGTAAGGAAGTTTTTCCTGATTTTTTTTTTTTTTGCAAAAAGCATATATTGTTTTTATAAAGAAAATACACAATAAAGCTACATCATTTTGAGGAAGAAATACACACAAAAGAATTAGAGCTCATCCTACTCTCACATACATATTCTGTACACCCCTTACTCCAGCACATTCCACTAATGAACAGCTCTCTTCTTTAGAAAATGTTTCTTGCTCTGTACATGGAGAGCTTTCGTTGGCTTCTGGGGGCTTAGTCACGAAGGCATTGAGGTCCCACTGTGTGCCCCTCAATGTATTAAGCATTGTGAATCTCAGACCTCAAGGAATTGACTTTCTATTCTGGGATCTACAAACATAAAACACTTAGGCTTCTCTCTCTATCAACATCTGGCTTACTGACATAATCAACTATTCAGTTGTGAGGGACAAACAGTTGGAAGAATAGAAAAACATGTGACATCGTGCTTCCTGTGCCCCGTAAACAGTGAGTACAAACGGAGTTCGGAGAAGGGGGAAATCTCAGAGGCTGATAGCAGTATTCAGGGTTTCCTAGAGGGGATGAGGGCTTACGCAAACCTTGAAGGATGGTGGGAAAAGGAGGAGGACGTTCCATTCAATCTGACCCACGTGAACTTTTATAGATTTTCTTAATTCTGTGGTTCTAAGATTCTATTCTCGTGTTTAAAGGTCACTGAGTCAGGTAGGCCTGGATTCAAATTCTGACTTCCTTGCTAATGAGCCATGTGCTTTTGAGCAGTTGCTTAGCTACCGTGTGCCTCAATTTCCTTATCTTTAAAGTGGGCATAAGAGTATCTTCCTCCTAGAAGAGCATTAAATGAGACGGTGCCAATAAAGCGTTTAATATTGTGCCTGGCTGGCTTTCAGCTCTCAACAGATGTAACTTATTATGCTTCTCCCCCCACCCCACCCTAAATTTCGACCCAATAGTCTAATCTCGTATTTTCTAACTCTTGGCACAGATTTGCCTTTCTTCCTCTTGCATCTGCCTTCCTGGTTCCTAGCTGCCCAGTGGAGTCTAGATCTCATTGCCCTCGGCCGCTACCCAGGTGATGACATGGTTGTTTGCCTGCCTTCAGACTGCCAGCTTCATTCAGTACAGCCCCTGCTTGCCCTCAGCTTTCCCCTGCCCATCCTGTCCCACCTCCTGGCCTGGCCACCAAACACAGAACTCGCACGGAGAGCAGGAACCCATTCTCTCACTTCACTAAGTCCTGAGCAGAGCTTTGAACACGGGTGGCCCCCGGGACCAGAGGTTGCCTTCAGAACTCCCTTGCCACACTTAACTATCCCCAAATACCATCGTGGCCCCGTGACCTTTTCTCTTCCCGGCTCAGTTCTGTGTGTCAGAGGCAATGCCTGAGCAGTCCCAAAGGCCGTCTTCTGACTCCTGGCCGATTCTGATTCTTACGAGCAGCAGGAGATCTTGCCGAGAGCAGAAGCTGAGCTAAGCCATCAGCTGCTTTCCTCGTTTGATGGACCCCGTGCTTTGCTGCTTTTATGGACAAGGCCTTGCCAACTGGAGAAACAATGAGCCTCTTTAGCGCTCCTGTCACTGCCATAGCGTAACCAGAGACAGAACGACTCCTTTCCAAAGGTGACTCTGCTGGCCAGAGCCTATCACCTCAGTCTGGGCTTCCTGACCACTTTTTACAATTCTTTTGGATCAAATAGAGCACTCCGTGGCCTTTTCTGGTTATAGAGGTCTCATTGTTTAAGGGGCGGTGCAGGCCTTTTGCAGGCGTATCTTGGCTTAGGGATCCTAGAGGGTTTAGCAAACGTCACTTCAGTGGAACATCCATTTTTTTTTCTTACTTTCAGCACAAAACAGTGAATCATAGAAAGAAATGTTCTTAGGTCATCTGGTCAGTCTCCTGGGCACAGCTACAGGGTGTTTCCTTAGAATACGGTCTAGTCTCTGTCCAGTCTCCACTTAAATATCCCAGATGTTAGGGTGTCCTTGTCTCTCATAGCTGCTCAAAGAACAAAACGAACTATGTTCTCCTGCAGCCTTCTTTCCCCCGCCGGCTGCCCCGTCAGCCTGCCCCACACCCTGTGGCCAACCCCGGGGAGGGCGCCTCTCTCTCTCTCAGGCAGCAGGATTTTACTGCAGGGATACTCTTCAAGATGAGCCGGGGGCGAGGGCAGAACACATTCATGCTTCACCCGCAAACGTTGAGATTGCCTGGATATGGGACCGGCAACATCTCGGCTATTCTGTTGAGTTTGGGGCTTTTGAAGTCTTCTGGAGCTTTAGTTTCTCTCCCATGGCCAAATTTCCTTGCCCTTCTTTCTGGGACACCTATGCAATGTGTTCTCTTTTGTTCCGAGCTGTGAAAAGGAACTGTTTGTTTGACTACGAGTTTCCCCTTTTTGAGCTCCCCCCACCCTAAACCCATTGCTCTCTTCCTCTCCCAAAGAAGAAAGAGGAAAGCAAGCCACAATAATACTTCTGTAAATTTATGGCCACTCTGTAATGTTTAATCACAGCTACGTGACTGGGGGCTTCAGAGCAGGCGTACAAGTTCAGCGCAAGGTGAATCTTGTCTGAGATAATCTGAAAGTTCATTCAGAGGTGAGGGCAGCAGCCTCTTGCAGACGAGTGAGGTTAACAGGAGGTCACCTGCTTTTTTTTTTCCTTCTGGTCTTCTCCCCTTTAATGTGTAAACAAAGGGAAAATGTAACTTCCAATGAACTTGGCATATGTCGTGCTCACGCTAATCTTGGCCCGGCCAACTGTAAACAGTCCAATATCCTGTGGCTGAGCCTTTCCACCCATTCTCTGCCTTTTGGAGAGCTTGAAGAAACACCCACAGAAAGCGGAGACCAGTGCCTTGTGGAGGCAGCCCAGGTGCCCCGGAGAGCGGCAGGGAACCCGGGGAGGCCCGAAGGAAGACCTCAGGCCAAGGTGCTGGCTCTGATGCAGTCAAGGCTCCCGCGACACTTACTCACAACCGTCAGTCAGCACACATTTACTGAGCTCCTTTTCTGCTCCACCACCCAGTGCTAAACACTAAGAAGTAACCATGGACAAGCCCGTAAGGCGCTTCCAGGCTGAGAGGTCGGAGCACCTTTGATCTGGCCTGAGAAGTAAGAGGGTGAAAGACAGGGACGTTGCTGGTATCCAGACAAAGTAGAAGACCGTTCTGGGACGGAAGCCTGTCCTAAGTTCCCCTGAGTCGTAGAACTGTGTTTTGGTGGACATCCCATTTGCAGAGTTGCTTCCGGGCCAGAGAATTCCAGAAGCTTACAGAAGCACTATGTATGAACAGAAAGGGGGCCCCCAACCTGGGCTTCAACAGGTTACAGATGAGCGGCGGCCACTTGATGATTTCAACCAACTCTGATTTGCCATAAACCCAATTTGTTGGCAGTCCAGAGCGTCTGGACCAGTCCGAACATGTGCCTCGGCAGCCCTCTTGGGAATGTGGGATGTAATTAGTACTCCAACAGCCAGAGCAGGAATGATTGCTTAGTGAACTGTCTGTGGCAAGTGTGACCTCTCAGACCAGCTTCTAGAACCCCTTACTCGATAGTGTTTAGAGAATGTGGGCTTTTCCCCCTTCACCCAACACAGGGCCATTTTAGCCGTGCGGGATGGTAAAGAAAGTCCAGGCATACAGAGCAGCCAGGAAGACAGCCTTGAGCTGTGAAATTCCCTTTGTGCTGTGCTCAGTACCACTCTGGAACCAGGAAATAGAAGCTTCAGTGACTCTGCTCAACCCTGAGCATTTCGTAGTTAACATCGGACAAGACCTATGCTGGGTAGAGGCAGAGAAAAAGCTAGATAGATCCTGCCTTTAAGGAACTTAGGATCTCCCCGAGGAGGCAAGACAACAGGAACGATTAGGAGTTGAAGAAAGCTTTGATACCACCAAATGAGAGAAGGGGCCTGGTGTGATGGAAGAAGGCGGAGGCAGAGGCTGCTGCTGGGGCTCCTGCTGCTTCTTTAAGGAGGTGATGTGATGAGCACTGGGTGTTATACGCAACTAATGTATCATTGAGCACTTAAAAAAAGAAGAAGAGGAAGAGGAGGAAGAAGAAGGAGAAGAAGAAGAAGAAGAAAGCTTCTTAAGGGTCTCTTTACAAAGGGAAGGGTCTGGATCGGACAAAGAGAAACGGGCAGGTATTCCAAATCAGAGAACAGCACGGGTGGGGTTGCGAAGGCAGAAATAGAAGTTGCTTGGCTTGTCATTTTCTCCTCCCCTTCCTCCTCTTCTGACTACTCCTCCTCGTCCTCCTACTTCCCCATCCTCCTCGTCCTCCTCTTCCTCCTCCTCCTCATCACTAATCGTTGCTGAGCATTGACAACATGCCAGGCACTGTGCTGAGCACTCTCCCAGGGTAGGTGCTATTATATCCCCGTCGGAGAGAGGTTGGTGTCTTGCTCGGTGGCATAGAGGAAGACACGGCGGAAAGCCTGAACTGACCGCAGCTCCCGGGCAGAACAACTTGGAGCTGACTCAGCCCCGCCTCACTTGTCTTTGTGACTGGAGATTCCCTGACTCGCCCTCTGCCCCAAGCCCAGCATTGTAGAGTGTCTTTCCGGGCTAAAGTGTGGGAATATTTAGCTGCCACAGAGGGTGCCTTCAAGTTAGGCATGGGGCTGCCTGACAAGATGGTGTGATCGGCCAGTACACCGTGGTATCTCCTCGGGGGGGACTTTCTTGTAGACGTGGGAGAGATCTCAGGTGAAAGGATAAATTGTTTTTCCCACAGCTTGGTCATGGCATGTGAACTGTGGGTGGTCCCCTCCAAAGAAACCACAGCTTATAATTTGGCCCTTGTTAAGGTCCTTGCAGGAGCTCTGCTCCAGGGATCACGCCACATGGACAAATGCTGAACTGGAGAATGTCCATCTGCCCCGGCTCACGGAGAGTATGGACACGAAGGCTCTGGGGTCAGGACAGGGGAGCTGTAGCTTGGAGGAGCGCCAGGGGCTCCAGTCGACAACATTGAAGCAAAAGGCAGATAAGTTTGATTGCTTTAAAGTTCATGAAGGGTAATGTTTAGTTGCTTTTTTAAAATCTCTTTGAATGATAATACTACCCTGTGATAATAGCGTTAGTAAGTATAACACTGCAAAATTTCCAAGTGCTTTCACTTACTATATCTTTCTTCCTACCCTTACGTAATAAATTGGAGCAGGTTTTTAACAAAGGCACATAACTGTTTGAGAAACTGAGTCAGAATACCATACTGAGTCGAGAACTCCACAAGCCTGACTCTGACCCAGAGATGATGAAAACAAGGACCTCGTGTTGGCTGAAGGCCCCCTCGCATCACAGATGAAAGGCCTTACTGCTGTGGTCAGACAAGAAATTGGAAGACCGAGCTTGGCTGCACAGAGTGGGAGAAGACATCTCTCCATCCCGGGACCCCGAGAGTGATACCAAACTCCCCCAAGGAGGCTTTTTTCTTCTCCTCATGTCTCCTTCCCACCCAATTCAAACACTGGCTAATGGACACTTGGGTCCTTCTTAGAAGATGTCAGACACTCTCTTCCAGTTCAGGGAAATAGAGGTCAGGGGGTATGAAAGCAGAGCTGGTCCTTCTCTACCGCCCCTGGTCAACCTCAGATACCCTTGAAAATCCCGTAGAGACTTCCCGATCCATTCCCAGAGGCTCAGAAATGGGGATATAACTTTCTATGCTTACTATTCAGACAGGAAATATTTTGTGTTTATCTTCATTCTGGTCAGAGTGGGCTTAATGACCTCAGCTTTACTGTTCCTCTTTCTTTATTCCTCTGCATGTGCTTTCCCAAGAAGAGAGAGATTTCCTTTCAATTATCTCGTTGAAAGTCTTGGCCTAGACCGGTCCTCTGAGTTTTCTCGGCACCGCTTGGTGTCAAATGCAGGGGTATTGAAGTGGGCGCAGTAAGCGGCCTCCTTTACATCATTTCAGATACGGCCGAGGTAAAGACTGAGTGATCCGCTTTCTCAGCCTGCTTGCCTAGCATGCTGCCACTCCCTGCGTACAGGCAAGGGTTCCGCGCGGGAGACATATGAGCATACAAATTCCCATCACGGAGTCGATATGTAAAAAAAGCAAATTGCAAACATTACGTACTATATTGTGTATGTAAACCAAAGCACAAAACCTTACCACATATTGTTTCTCTGTCAAAAGCATAAAAAACCTGTAGGGGGATACATAACAAAATCAGGCAGGCAAAAGGGACAGAAGAAGGGAAGGGGGATTGCACCCTTACTTACAATGTTTCGGTCCTTTAAAACAAACGGAGGATTGAACATAAAGTAGACAAATCATTAACATCTGTTCACGAGGGGTAAAACAAATTTTATATTCTTTTTTACTTTTCTTTTTTTAATTAAAAAAAAAAAACTCCCTTTCCTTCTCCTTCACCTCTCTGCATCTGACCTGTATTCTGGTCCTAGGGACTCTGGTTCGCCACCAGCTGACGAAATTGCTGCACGTAGTAGAAAGGAAAGTGGGCTACAAGTCACATGCTTCTGTTCTAACCCCAGCCCCATTCATGGTAGCTTTGCACATTATTATGAATCTTTCTGGACCTCAGTTTCCTCCTCTGTAAGACGAAGGAATGGCGCTGTTCTCTGCAATTCCTCCCAGTCTGCCATGTTAGCAGCCTTATTCCTGCTAAGGAATGAGAACGCCTCTCTCTGTCCCATAGCTATTTATGTCCTAATAAAGAATTTTCTAGATTGAGAATCTTAGAGCTGGAAGAGACACTAATGCCATTGGTCGTCAGTAAAAGTTATTCTGAGAGGAGTCCTGCTTAGTAGTAGGGCTGGCTACTAGTGACACATCCAGGGCTCTAGGGCTGGCCTTCTGGCTTCTACTTTGGGAATCTGAAAACCCCTCAAAAGCCAAAGGAATACATTTAAAGCAAGCAAGGGAAAACAGGATGAAGAAAGGTATGTTTACGAGCCAAGAGATAATATAGAACAAACAGAAAAAGTTGGGTGTCCAGACTGTTTCTATGAAATGCCAGGCAGAATTCAAGCAAAAATTGTTTCTTCCTCAAATGAGAATTCTGAGAAGTAATATTGTGACAGTTTCTGACATGAGGACAATTTTAGAAGGAGATTCTGATAGAAAAGGAAGGATATTTGTGGTGGGGGGGGTGGAGTTAGGTAATTCTAAGGTTTCACTGTTTCGTGAGCCTTAAGTGATTTAGGTCACGTTGGACCTGCCACGGGCCCCTGGCTGCCCTTCCTCTCTGTCTCTAAAATTCACGGTGAGCAAAGTCAAAGCCAAAAGCAAGATATATCTATTCACCTCCTCCAGAGTTTAAGCAAAAGGCAGGTGCAAGAACCCAGAGCCATATTGATTCACCTGCTTTGTTGGGAATGAGAACAGTTATGGGGCCACCTGCCTGATTCATTCACTCGTATTGCTTGCCTGGTCCCTGGGGGAAACGAATTTTGAAAATTGGCTCTCGTTCATGGTTGAGTCTTCCCTCCCCCCCGCCCCCGCAACACTCCATCAGCCTCCCGTCCTCCCGTCGGACCTGATACAGAGGCCATCCCTTTCTCTGCCGTCCTGCTGCTGCCGCCCTAGTCCAGGTCCTCATTACCTCAGATCTTCCTGCCCGAAAACGTTCTCCTTGAGTCTGTTGATCCGACGAATAGATTGCTACCGAAATGTTACCACTCTTCATGGGATATAAAAGTTTTTAAAAAATCCTTAGAATGTCAATCCTCTTGACTCTAAGTCCAGCTCTGTTACTACCTCTTCAGCCTTCCCACTGCTCCTCCTTTTTCTGGCGCCTCTGCTCAGCCAGCTTGTGCACCAGCGGGGCATGGTGAGAGGCCCAGAAGGCAGTGAAGAGAAGAGCCCAGTCTCAGGAATCCCACCGTCCTGCCTCCCAGTCCTGACTCTACCACTTTGTGAATAGATTCCTTTCGATCCATTCTTTTAACCTTTAGGGGCCTTCGTTTCTTCATCTGTAAAATGAGATACCTACCCCCTAGGCTATTGATTTTCCTGGGGATTCAATGAAATAGGTGAGATGCCCAGCCCAGTATCTGTCACATAGTAGGTGTTCAAGGAATGTCCAATTTCTTCTTCCTTTAAACACGTCTCAGCTACTCCTATTTCTGCTCCGTGGTATTCATTAATCTCTTATTTGAAATTCTCTCTTCTCTGTTTAAATCTTTCCTTGCTCTGAACACATACTCCACTCACGATCTGGGCCCTTCATTTGGCTCTAAGGGCAGGTACCACGCTCACTAGCAATTTTTATCAAATTCGTTGAATCCCACCTATTTCCAAAATGGTCTTGAGGTGGCTTGTTAAAATGATACATAAATATAATTAGGAAAACAGAATCGAAAGGAAGGAAAGAAATTTAACGACAAGGGAAACAACAAATACACCAACTACAAAGGGACCGAGACTGTGGCCTTCATAGGAACTAGTGTTTACTTAGCACAGTCTTCGGAAGGCAGAAGAACCCTTCTGAACTTTGAAGTTTCTAGAGGGAAAACAAATAGAGAGGACCCTTCGGTGGTTGAGAATCACTTTTCTAGTGCTTCTTTGTTAGGTCTATTGATTAGTTCAACAATTTGGCAGTGAAATCTGGGTAGCAATTTATTCAATCTCCTATCCCTCAAACCCAGAACAAAATAGGTTTTAAATGCATATCTGATTGGGCTGGGGTCTTCAGAAGTTGGCTGTCTAGGCCAAGCCTTTTGTCCAGATCCAAGCATATTTCCCAGACCATTGAGATTCTGGTGTATTCTAAACTTACCCAGAGTAGAAGGACATTCCCAACTTTACTGTCCTTTAATGTTAGATATATTTTTTATGTCTACCATAAAGTTCCCAGGCTGTAATTCGTAATGACTCATATAAGGCAAGAAGTAATTTTTTACAACTGAGTTTCTTAATTTATCCATTTATAAAAGAGCATTTTCATTATGAATGTTGGACAGTTTTTCCTGCAGGTGATCTAACCAGTGTCTCCAAACTTTTTTGACTGGCCGCCGCTGTTGGCCAAAAGTCTTAAGGATGCCACCCCTTACATTTATGTATATAACAATTTGTTAACAATTTATTTATTACAATTAGATGCTGAATGTCTACAAAAGGATAGTCCCATACCACGCATACCGTGCCCCTCCCCACTGCAGTTTAAGAGACAGAACGTTATCATTACCTTCGGAAGTCGGCTTTGCGTAAGCCTGTGTGAGTGTATACAGACATTCCTGTCATTAATACTTCAAGGCACAATATGTACGTAGGTTGAGTAGAGTTCATTACTCACAATAGTAGATACAAATCCTATTCTTTTTTAAGATTTTATTTATTTGAGAGAGAGAGAAAGAGAGCATGAGCAGGGGGCAGGGGTAGAGGGAGAAGCAGACTCCCCACTGAACAGTGAGCCTGATGTGGGGCTCGATCCCAGGACCCTGAGATCATGACCTGAGCTGAAGGCAGACACTTAACCAGCTGAGCCACCCAGGCGCTCCATAAATCCTATTTTAAATAGCTTTTTTAATAATTTCAAATTTGGAGGGCAGCTTTATCTAATCTGATTTGCTCATCATTGTGTTTATAATGTGGATGAGAAAGAGCTTGCACATGACAGAGACTGTGAGCTCTGCCATTTCCTTGGTGTTTGCTTATGTTCACATTGTTAATATTATTTTAAATCCGTAGTATCCTTGCAGGGGACGGGGGTTTAAACCACTTACTCATTTTGGCCAGAGAGGGAGGGTGTTTACTTAAAAACTCAACAGTATGGCCCCTAATCCACTTACTTAAGAGCCTCAAAGAAATCGCAGTGTGCTGAAAAGGAGTGAGCCCTGGCCCATGGCTCCTGCCTCCTTCTCCCACGACATCCGGGGCAGCAGCTCCATCCAAAACCCGCACCCGCCTGCCTTCCCCACCCCAGCGAGGGGCAAGTCTGGCAGCCCGTGGCGAAGGCTTCCCAGCCTCCCCCGGAACGTGTGTGTACAGTATGGTTATTATCACCCAACGTGATAATAGGTTTTCCTTCTGCCCCTGCAGCAGGATAGATGCTGTCATCCGTGAGAAATGGCCTTACAGGACAGTCTCTGACAAAGGAATGCTTGGTGCTGGCAGTTTTATTTGGGAGTCTCCCCCCAGGCACCCGCTGATGACAATGGGAAAGCCTTAAGCCTCCCTGGCTTTCTTTTTCTCTTTACCAAGGTAGTCTCAGAGGTGAAAAGTTTAGATAGCAAACCTATAAACCCACATTTATGAGGCAAATAAATATTTCTCGGCGTGACGTTCCCTTTCAGGGGCGGCTGCTGATGCGCAGTGGGTCCCTGATAAAGAGCTTAATGAGGCCTCCATCCGCGCCTGGCAGCCGGGCTGGCGGGAGAGCCGGGGACCACTCAACCAGGGGAGTAAAAGAGCAGGAGGCCGGGGAGCCAGCCTGTTGAGTGGCCATTGTTGCAAAACTCAGGTATAAGCCCGTAGAGATCCAGAGAAACTGGGTACCTCTCCCCACCCCAGGTCCTTGGCCTGTGGGAAACCCCACGGCCTTCTTCAGGCTTCTGTGAATCCCTAGATACCTCCAGTCTTCTTTCCTGGGCTCCCATTTCCACGGTGCAGTTGTGCAGCTTTCTAGGTGGAAAACAGCCTCACAGAGTTCACCAAGAAATAAATAAATAACTCATTCACCCAAGCAATTGAGAGCAGAATTGATTTGTCCAAAGATTAGGATTGAGGGCACGGGTTGTTAGGGGAGATTTATATCCCATAGGACACAGCAAACAGCTTCAGAACAGTCACTTATCAGACATCCCGGCTCTTCAAAGTCATTTGGGGCCATCATACCAGTAGGAACTTCCCTCTTAGCCCTTCTCACACATGTTAGTTAAGTCCCATCTCTTTACGTTAGCCCCCTTTCTGTCGAGAACCAGAGGAACAGATTCCTTCCCTCTCCTGTACTACATGTCTTGGCACCTTGGGGATCTTACAGAGCAAACCACAAACCCATTTTTCTGCCCTAAAAGAATTCTGATGCCGGATTATCTTCATTAAGATAAGGAAGTTTTTGCCCCCTCACTACAATCAGAAGGGTCTCCATGCAGCCGGTTTCTTTCTGTCTCTTCTTTAATTTAGTAGATATTAGACATTTCACATCTGAGAAAATTTCAGAGCACACTTGCCCTTCGTGGCCTGGATCGAAATGTAAAGGACTGGATAGAGAATATTTTAGGTTTTTTAGGTCTTTGGTCTGTCAACAACTACTTAACTCGGTTCTTAAAGCTCTACGCAGTCATAGATAATATGTTAACCAATGAGCATGGCTGTGTTCCAATAAAACTTTATTTACATAAACAAGTGGTAACTGTAGTTTTCCATCCCATGATCTAGAAGAAAGCAGATAGCAGCTTTGATGAAAACAAGGAGAGCAGCCTCGAGGCTAAAATTCAATCTCCTTAGCTTAGCATATGAGGCCATTTATCACTTGCTCATTTGTCCTGCTTACTTATAAGGCAGTCCCCACCTACCTGCTCAGGCTTACATGCCCTTGCTCTGAACTTTCTTTGCTCTCTGTTAGAGTACCTCTTCGAGTGCTCACATCCTTCGATGCCCTTCTTCTGAACTTTCTTTGCTCTCTGTTAGAATACCTTTTAGAGTGCTCGCATCATTCTGTATCTGTTACTTATGGGCCTGAGCTCCTCGACTCCAGATACCGTATTATCCTTCCAGAAGACTGCCTGATACATTGTTGGTACTCAGTTTATGTTTGTTAAAATAATTCCCTCCACTTGCCCAGATTGCAGTCAGGGACAGGGAGTAGAGGGAGATCTTGGGCAGTGAGCACAAAGGGGCCAGTAGTCAATTCCATGCTCCTTAGTGGGCTTTTCACAGTCCTTCTCTTGCTCTGCCCTCAGCTGTTGATAGGAGCTGTTATGATTCCATTATCAGAAGGAGGAAACAGAGCTAGTGGCTTATCTGGGGTCACATCATCAGCCAGGGAACCCCCAGCCTGAGGCTCTTTTTTGCTGTGTTAACCTGCCTCCTAACAGACACCTGTGCATCAGTGATTATGAAAAATACTTTATAATGATGCAATGGTTTCATCCTGTCCAAGGCAGGGACTAGACAAAAGAAGCTTTGCCTGGCTTAGTGTTCTGTATGTTACTGTTCTCTGGAGGAAGTTTACTGTATTTATATAGCAGCCATGTTCTGAAGAGGTAGCGTATTTAGAATTTTGTCAGTGAGATTCTATGTTAAATGTCTCAGAAGAGTAAGTTATTTGGACTCATTTTGTAATCTCTCTTCTTTCACATGAAGAATTCTTCCGGAATATACATGAAGTGCAAATTCAGGGTTTGGTATAGCAAGTTTACTTCAAGGGCACACCTTTGGGAGCACAGTTCTCTACAAGACTCAGTGTGCCTGTTCAAGAGAAAACATGTAAAGAAAAGCACCCCCAGGGGAAAGAGGTGCGGCTGTTGTCAGTGTGTCTTTGTATCTGTGTCCGTCTGTGTGTACCTTAGCTCCTACGATCCTTTACTCCCATGGAATCTTTGCAGACATTCTGGGAAGCGAGGCTCTCCCTGATGTGAGGTAGGCCCCACGCTGCCCACTAGGAGCCAGCCCAGATGTCACCTTGGAGCCAAACAACGGCTGAGTCCCGTTTGGTAGTTCTAGGGATCTTCCTCTGGAACCTCGGAACCACCTATCCAGGGCTGGGTTCCCACTCACGTGTGATAGGTATTTCCTCTCCTATTCTATGTTTCCTTCTTCCTCATTCAACCACCCTTCTAGTGCTGGTCAAGAGGACCTTAGGTTTGATCCATTGGAAAGTTTCTTGTGAAAAACACCCATTACAAGGCTGTCCCACCAGCTAGCCAATATTGTACCTACAAAATGTTAGTTCACCTATTTTAATTCCACGTAACATGTCTTTGCTGACCATCTGCTAGGAATCTAGCCCTACGCTGGTCCATGCTTGGAGTAGTCAGAACGAGAAAATATGGTCCCCATCCTTGGCGAGCTCCCCATCTACATGGGAGATGAGGCTCGGATTACAAAATTAGAAATGAAGGCAAAAATTTACATTCTCTTCCCCAAGAGTAAGCACGATATGAATTGGTTTGGTTGACAAGCATTAGTCCAGTAGTGGAAACAGGCAGGGCATTCTTCACCAGTCTCTTCATCTTTACTTCCTGAGTTCTTTGGGCAGTCCTTTCTTCCTAAGTGAGCACAAGGGCACCATCAGAATTGTTTGCTTAAATATTAATCTATAATTCTTACTTGAAGATTTCCTTCTACTCCTTTACCCATGCATAACTCATCCATTTGAATTACTTGTACATTTTCTGCCAGAGAAGCGTGTATGTTGGTGTGCACTAACCAAGAGCAGCAGAGCCCTACTTTATCTTAATATCTCATTCCAAAGGCCTTTTCTGGAAGTTGGCATTTGTTCTGCTTATTATAATGCTGTCTGTACTCTGTCCAGTTAACTCACTCTGTGGCCTTGGACTAGTTTTCACTTTGAGTCATTTGGATTTTTCTAGTCTTTCTCAGCTTACCCCTGCAAAAAAGAAAGTCTGTTTAGAAGTTTGACCTCGCCTCAGCCAAGTACCCAACCCAGAGCCTGGATCAATGAGGATTTTTTTTTTAAGAGAGTGAGAGTGTGTGTGCGTGTGCTCACACCTGCATGGGGGGAGGGGAAGGGAAGAGAGGATCCTCCATCCCAGCATGGAGACCAATCCCATGGCCCTGAAATCATGATCTGAGCTGAAATCAAGAGTTGGACGCTCAACCCACTGAGCCACAGGTGCCCCTGGATCAATGAGGATTTTTAAAAATAAACAGCTGTGGCATCTTGGGGAGTGTGTAAGCCATTAAGCTATCTCTACCACATGTTTATCATGTGATTTTCAGCACCTTGCCCCTCCTTTCCAGGTCTTGGTCCTCCCCACCGCATCCCCCATGAAATCAGGATTTTAATGTGAATTCTATTAAACCATGGGAGTGTTCTGAAATAACTAAGAAATGTAGTAGAGACAACTTTAGAACTGCCAAAGCCCTAATTAGAAGTCCTATAGATTAAACGTCATACAGGAGGCAAAAAGAGAGAGAGAGTCCATTATAGTAGCCGCTTAGGATAACAGGATTCAAATATCTTTCCTTGTCCTGTCCTTTCCCACTTGTACATATTTTTGTATAAAACCAGTAATGATATAATTTACAGTTTTTGTTAAGCTATGTAGCTTAGAAAGTCTCACATCAACTACTACACTACTTTAGCTGTCCGCTTCTAAGAAATTCCATGGACAAACAACTCTGTGTTTGCAGTCAAGGCATCATTAATGACTGAGTAGTGAGCTTGCTTTTGATTGAAGTAGCCCTAACATTCATCCTACATCATTCATACCCATCCAGAGTATGTCCTACTCCGTAAGCATCGAACACTTTCCTGTGCCGCCAGTTTAATGATAAAACTCCCCAAAACATAATGTCTGGCCTGTTCCTTGAAAAATGACTTACCTGGTTTACAAAAATAGCATTTTTATGAATAAATCAAGAATATGATCATTAGTAAGAAAATAGCATTTAGGAAGAGAGTTCTAGGACATATCATTAAGTGAAAAAAAGCAAAGCGCAAAAGAGTATCTATGGTATGTTACCCTTCAAGTGAGAAAGAAAAGGATATAAGAAAATGCACATGTATCTTCTCATTTGTACAAAAGTAATACAAGAAGGGTAAACCAGAAACCAAATTGGTTACGTGCAATGGGCGGATAGGAAAGATGTAGAAAGAAGCGGAGCGACTAGAACAGGTTAGTTGGGATGAGGAGGGAGCGATACTTCTGAATACAATTTTTATATAGCTCTGACTCATTCCCCAAAATAAATAAATAATAAAAATCAACCAGAATGTGGGAGGAATCCAAAATGGAACACAAGCAGTGAAAAATGAGTCTAACTGAATTATGAAAGAATAATACAACCATGCTGAAAGGAGTAGGGAAGAAAAGAACGAACCCAAGTAATTCAAAAACCAGTATTTTCAGTGGAAATTATAAGCCTAAAGACAAAAAGAAAAAAATACATACTACAGTCTAGTTAGTAAATTTGTTTCTCACAGGAGCATGGGCCAGCAATTCCAAAATACTTTATGCTAGAATTGAACAAGTAGGTAAAATATATTACAGACAATGAAAGCCAGTTTTCTCACCGTCAGAGAAAGAAGTGATAAAGAAGGAAAGAGGGAAAGACTAGCATGAACCCCGTGGTGTCGGGACTGCAATCAGAGACATCAGATAGGACCTCATGATTTTAATACATATACAGAAATAGATACAGAAATAAATATAGATGTGTTTGTTACGTGCAAGTTAGTAAACATACATATATTTCTTAGCTCTGTCCACTGAGATGACCTAGAAGCAGTAACACCCCGGTAGGAAGGAGCATGCTAATTGCCCAGATCTTGGCTTCTAAAAACCATTCTCCAGTAGAAGGAACTAGAGCTTCTTGGAAAAATGACTGACTGCAGAGTAGGAGCAGGGAAGATACAAGATGAGCTTGCAACATCTTAGTGCCAGAAAGTAAGCAAGTGTTCAGAAAAGGTAGGACTAGTCGAAAATACGCTGGAGAGTCAGTCTGAAGGAATTCCTAATGACCAAGGCTGGAACAATTTGAAAAGCAAAATATAAATAATGATCTTATTAGATTTTAGCCCAGGAAATAAAATAAATATTCATGAGGTCATATTGATATAAATAATTGGACAAATAAATAAATGGTGGAGAAGGGACAGTACTTTTCCTCATAGAAGAATTCCAATTAATAACTACAGAAGGAATGAGAGAAATCGTCCGCCACCACCGTAAATATTTTCTCAGGCAGGTACTGCCAATGGATATTAAAGTTGGTGGACAAAAGTTTGAGGGAAAACAGGAGATTTGCATAGCCTCAAAGTATAACTCCCTACAGAAGTGTGTATTAATTACAAAGGTAAAAAATTTTTTTTAAATCTGCCACCGATGTTAATAAAAAACTGGCAAATTTCCATATTGAACTCTATGACAGTGAAAAAAATCTAACTGGTATTTAATATCACTGAGATGATTCCCACCACCTTTAAGGCATTAAACTTAAAGCACATGTAGAGTGTGTGTGTGTGTGTGTGTGTGTGTGTGTGTGTTGTGGTTTGCACCACAATTTGTTTAAATTTTGTCATAAATTTAAATTTTAAATTTTGTTATAAGTAAAAATTTTACAAAACGTTCAGTTGATGGTTCAAAAAGGAGGAATAGTCGGTATGTCATTTAATAGCATTTCACTGATTCGGCTCGGATTACAGTTATTCATGCTTTTCTTTTATTCTTCTATATGAGGGTAAACCGTTTATTTTAATGGCGCTTGAAAGGCCCAGCCCTGGTCTTTGCACATGGTGGATGTTTTAAAAACATTTGCCGAATTCAATGGGTTTGCATCTTCAGTAAGAACATCTGAGACAAGCAAATATGTTTTATTATTACTGTTTCAAATCCTATGAGTAAATACTAGAAAAGGTTACTTCATTTGAACTTTTTAAACATTAGTAGTTATAATTTTTTATACAAGTCTTAAGAAATATAGGGGCATCTGGCTGGCTCAGTTGGTAGAGCGTGTGACTGTTGATCTTGGGGTGGTAAATTTGAGCCCCATGTTGGGTATAGAGAATACTATAAAGTAAAATTAAAAGTAAAAGTAGGAATTTGTTTTAAAGGGGGAAAAAAAAACTCTTTAAGAAATATAAATAGAATGAGCATAGTGCAGGCCCAAAGTGTGGTTCTGTAAATCCTATCAGAAGTCATCCCATGCAGAATCAGGAAGCAGAAGTAAGAACTCCCCAAAAGCCAACGACAGGGAAACACACTCATGAGGATACCTGGTTGTGGGCAAAATGAACTACCTTGTGGTTGTGTTAGCACGTTTCCCAACCCAGCCAGGCTTGCTAGGCCTCACCAGCCAAAGCAGACCCTTGGCTCTGGACCCTCTTGACCAGCCCAGCACACAGAAGCTGTACGTACACTGATCTTCTCTCATAATGAGACTGACACTTGGCTGAAACTTTTGTCGTAAGTGCTCCTTGGTACACACAGATCACTTAACTTGGTTCCAGGCACACAGGCATCACTGAATTCTTGGCTGAAGTCACAACCAAAACCCAAAATAGAGTGGATGGAATACTGGAAGTACAGAACGCATTCCAGTACTGAAGATGCGGGTTTAGATAGCACCTAGAGGCACCGTGAAGCACTAAACCATGTCCTACGCTATTCCCTTTTAGTCTTTGTGGCGGGGACAACGCCTCACGGTGGCGTTAGTATTTGAGACATCTTCCATTTATGGCAAGTAGGATGGGTTCCCATTTGTGAGAGTGATGTCAAGTGTTCTTTTACGTGTTTCTTATGATCAAAACATGAATCGATACAAAGGAAAAATGTTGAGTAAATAAGAAAGAACACAGAGCATGAGGATACAGTAAAAATTGCAAGGTGATATTCAAATTATAAAGATCGTGGAAGTGACCTTAAGTTCCGTCTTCCACCTCGGACCCTCCTTTCTTCTTCTCCATCCACCGCCTACTTATAAGACATCAAGAAGTAAGAGTTCTGAAAGTGCATATATAATAGGCTACTTTCTGTGAAAGAAAGAAAGAGAAATAAGAAAGCGTAGGTGCCTCTGCCTATCTTCGCAAAGAGAACCGTAAGGAGGACAAATCCAAAACCAGTGGAGCTGGTTACCAGTGAGGCATGGAAGGAATTGGGGTAAAAGAGCTACCGCACGGGAGGGAACAACACTTCTCTGAGTTGACTTTTGGAAGCAAGCTCATGTCCTATATATCTAAAAAAGTAACAAGGATGGGAGGGAGGAGCCTAAAACTAAAAGCAAGTGGACACAAATGAACCCAGTTGCAGTTAGGTGAATGCCATAACTACACTGGAGGGAAAATTAAGAACCAACCCAAGTGACTTAGAAACACAGTGTTCGATTGTACACTCACTCTTAAGTTGGGAGGGAAAATTGCAAGCAAATCTCGAGCTCTTTTTTTAATAAGCTTTTTTTTTTTTTTTTTTGGTGGTGGTATATACAAGTAGTTCTGAACCTATTTTAGACATATTATAGGCCTGAGCAAATTAGTAACTGAGATGATGTTCTTGAGAGCCAGGATTCTCACTGTGGAAGAAAGCACGTACAAATACGGAACAGAGGAAGGCAAGAAAGAACTCTGTGAGAATGATTAGAATTGGAGGTGTTGGTGTAAACTCGTCATTTCTAAAATATGTATGTGTACATGCTTACGCCCATGTACTCATGTATATATGTGTGTGCACACACAAATGTATATGTATATTTACATGCGTGTATTTCCTAGCCCTGTCCACTGAAAGGGCTTGACTCCCCATACTTTGCCCCCCAGTAGCAATGAACAAAGACGCCCCAGTAGCAATGGCCACACCTGGCACCCAAATCCTGGTCCGTATAACATTACCACTAAAAGAAACCAGAGCTCCTCAGAGAAACGGCTGGGGCGCGGTAGATGCAAGACAAGCCTGCAGCACCTTTTTATGTCAGAAAGTAAGCAAGTCCTCAGAAAATATATGGGGCATGTCACAAGGACACAGGCTTCAGCTCAAAGGGGCTCCCGCTTGTCAAATCAGGGACAAGTTGAGCACCAAAATAATTAATTAGGTATAGTAATGAATATAAGCCATTGAGAAAATGGGAACCGATGAATCCAAACCATAAATAAATACATAAGTTAATGGGGGAGAAATGCTGAGTGACAAGTGATAAATGTGGAGGGAAGGGTGGAGTTGGAATGCCATCCTTTTGCTACCGTCATAGTACAGCTGAGGCAGACGAGAATCTTCAATGGATGCTAAATCCGAGGGGAAATTTTAACCAGGAGCTGTATGTTTGCATGGTCTTAAGTTTTCTCCTCCGCTGCTTGCTAGTTGCAAAGGAAAACATGATACGTAGACAGGGAGAAATCAGACAACATCTTGACTGAGTGCTCAAAATTAATATCATCAATGAGAGACAAATGAACAGTGTATACCTCCAGACGGGATCCCCTGAGGAGTACCCAGCAGCACTGGCCAGAAATGCAGGTCTTAAATCTTATTATGAGAAAGCACTAGGAAAAAAACAGAACTGAGTGGGGAGAAGGAGGCAGGGGACTCTATTCTTCAAAAATGTCAATATAAGAAAGGCTGTGGGAATAGTCCAGATTAAAGGAGACTCGGTAGACAACTAAATGTAATACCTCGTCCTAAGCTATGTGATTTCGTGGAGCAAAACCAAAGTCTATAGACAGGACATTATTGACTCAATTTCTAAAATTAGAATACGGACTGTATCAGTATTAAATTTATCGCAGTTGAAAACTACTATGGTTATGCAGGAGAATATCTCCAATACTTAGGAATGCTGAAGTATTTGAAATAAAGGGCAGGGTACAAGCAGTGTGCTCTCCAGAGACTCGGAAAAGAACGATCTTGTGTGCCCATGTGTGTAAAGAGAGAAAGAGCACACGAAGGCTGGAGCATATGGTGTGAAATGTTGATGATGGATGTGGGAGGAAGGCATACGATGTTCTTTATTCTATGCTTATTCTTGCAACCTTGTGATAAGTTTGAAATTATTTCCAAATGAAAAACCTTACAAATTAAAAAGAATGCGATCATTAGTGGTGACTGAACGTTTTGCATCCCTGAGAGAGACTTCGCTGAGATCTAACAAGGCCATTGTATGTGGAGACCCAGGCTGGGAGGGGCTGGCTCGCCTTTGCAAAGTCAGTCTTCAAAGTGCTGTGTCAATCAAGAGGCCTGCTGGGTCTCCTGGCCTCCAAACACTGTTCCATGGAATCCAGTGGAACCGTGCCCTGTACAGCTAACTTGGTTAAATACTCCCCAGACTCTAGTCTATGTCCATCTCTCGCAGAGGAGCCCGTAAGATCTGGGCACCGGCCCCTGAAAGGACTGTGGAAAGGAACACAGACCCAGAGTGGGATGGACAGGCTCAGACTGGTTGAGCTTAATAGAGTTGTGTAGCTTTCGTGCCCAGAGTGGGATCAATTAAGGAGTTTGTCATCCCAGAGCTTTTAGGCTCAGTACTGGCATTGAGAGACTTGGGCAGGAAGATAAAAATAGAAAACTGTGGAGCTAAATCATGAACTACCCTCCACACCCCACTGGTGATTTGCCCAGTTGTCATCATCCAGAAGGACATGGCATTCTTTGCAATAAATCAGAAAAGACGGATACCATTAATTCCATCATAGAAATTAGGAATTCATTAATAAAGAAGGTAGTTTCATCAAATGCATGTGTGTGTGTACACAACTGAAAATACCTGAAATAACTTTTAGGAAATCAGGTTTTCCGAATTTTCTAATCCAACTTGTTATTCATCCATTTTTTTTGTATTCCCTCGCTAGTGTGCAAACAGTAACAGGCTCCCCCGGGTTTTTCACCTTTTTCTGAGAAGAAATTTTAATTAAGAGAAGGCTATCTTTTTTTCATAATTTTTTCCTGGGATTTAGGGGGAAAGCGTAATTGTGTTTGTGAAGCACAGTGGCGGGAGGACTGCAGAACCGGGGACAGCCCGAGTGTCTGTCGCACTCCTGGAGCAGGTGAAGAGAACTGTCTCTCGTGGTCTTCGGGCAGTACAGCACAGAAACACCACAGTTAGAGTGGGGAGTCAGGGAAAATTCTCTCCTTGAGCAGAGCTCTGTGAGGCCTTGGGGGCAGTGAAAGGAAGTGGTAGAAGCCCTTTTACTTGCCAACTAAAATAGGCCTGACCTGAAAGAGGCCTGAGAGGGCCCTTTGGGGCCAGGCCAGCCTAGACCAACCGACATGTCTGCTCGTCTCTCTCCCCGTCTCCTCTCATCTTTAACACCCCTTTCTTGGCTGAGGGGATAGGGGCTTTTCTCAGTTTTAGGCTCGGGACGTCAGCCAATTCCTGTCCTGCCTGAGGAGGTTTATAACAACTGTTCTAAAAGAATGGTTGGAAGAGGAGGCTTGGCCAAGCGGGGCAAGGCCCACAGTGCCTGTTTGCCCAGCTGCACAGTGAAGACAGACAGGGGAGGAAGGTGTGCCTAGAGCCCAGGCTCTGGCACTGGATTTGACTCTAGGCCTCTCTGGTCTTTGTTCTACACAGAGATGGCCGCCCACTCGTCTCCATCAGCAGTTACCTCTTGGAAAGGGAGAAGTAGGGACATGTCTTGAGTCCCAAAAGCCTTTACGTGTATCTCATTGCTAAAAAGACTGCTTAGGGGGCCTTCCTCCTGTGTAGCAATGTGAGAACGGGACTTTACCCCCTCTAGAAGCTTACAGAGGGAGCCAACAGTTGCCCTTTCGTCACTCCTACCTTGGAAATGCACTGATTTCTTTTTTAGTTTTACTCAGTTACAGTTCTTAAATATTTGTTAGGGTGATAACCTGAGGCTAAATCTGGGAATGAAAGCCTTTGACAAAATTTATTTACGTTTCTCTAAGTCAGAATCTCCCCCAGACTCAGAACTCAGTTTGCCCTTAGAGTGCTCTCATTATTTTCTTAGACCCATCTAGTTCTTGGCACTCCTAACTCCGTGGCATTTTTCTTGAACACTCCTGACCCCAGCGCCAGGCTCTGTACCCTCAACCATGGACTGAGCTCATTTTTCAGTCCTGACCTCCCGTGGCCCTGGTGTTCATCTACTCAGCCCGTGTCCACGTAGGTGCAACACAGGTTGCCTCACATAACACTACGTGATCCGTTCATGCCTTACTTCCGTGTTTCTGTGTGGTCTCTGTGTCCTGTTTACATGCTATAGGCATGTGTGTATGTCTGTATCTGTAAAGGGAAAACTCAGTGCTTCCCTACTATGTTTCTCCCCGAGTCTCCTTTACTACCCACGTGAAACATTTCGTTTCTGACACTTCTGGTCACCAAATGCGTGGACGTTTTGCCCCACATCAAGCAGTTCCCTGCAACACCAGCTGGATGTCCTACAATTGGGCTCAATTCTGACACTGTTTACCCACAGACAGTGTCAGATCCCACAGGTTAAGGGCTCAGTTCCACAAGACCCTCCCCCCAGTTGAGACACCAACCACCTGGTTGTCAACCCGGGCTTCTGACCAACTGCTGTAGATGGGAGGTTCCTTTGACCCCTCCCCAGGTTCGTTGAATTGCTGGAACAGCTCCCAGAACTCAGGAAACATCTCACTTTAGTAGATCACAGGTTTATTGGAAAAGGCCGTAAGCGAAGCCTCCAGGTGGAAGAGGTGCGTGGGGCAAGGTCTAGGGAAAAGGGCGTGGAGGAGCTTCCATGCCGGCTCTGCGCACACCACTCTCCAGATCTCCGCGTGTTCACCAACCCGGAAACTCTCCACACCCCATACTTGAGGGATTTTATGGAGACTTCATCACACGGGCATGACGGATCATGAACTCTATTTCCGGCTTTTCTCCCTTCTCAAGAGAATGGGTGGTGGGACTGAAAATTCCAAGCTTCTAATCATGGCTTGATCTTTGCAGGGACCAGCCCTTATCTGGGAGTCCACCCAGGGTCACCCCATTAGAACAAAAGACACTCCTGCCACCCAGGAAATCACACGGGTTTGAGGAGATCTGTGTCAAAAACAGAGGTCAAAGGCCAATATTCGGACAAGAGATGCTCTTAGTGTTCTCATCACTTAGGGAATTGAAGGGTCTTAGGAGCTCTGTGCTGGTAACCAGGACCAGAGACCGGTATATAGTTTCTCAGTCTGTCTCAGGGTATCAGCTGAGTAACTTGGGCATAGTCAATGCAGCAAGTCATGAAACTGGTTCTTGAACCCACGCCTTTTAACCTCAAAGGTTATATAGTTGCATATGTGCCGCTGGACTGTATCCGCCTGCATTCGTTCATTGTTGAATTCTGAGCTCCTGGAACGGTGCTTGGTACATGGAAGGCATTTGATAAGTATTTATTAAATTAATAAGTGACCAGTTACTATGACAGTCTCGTGTTTTGCTCAGTCTCAGGCCCGCCCCTGAGAGCTGAATGCTGGCCTGTGGTCTCTACAGCACCCCAGTGCTTACGGCAGAGACCACCCGGCCTTCTACTGAGTACACATTTATTTGCGTAGTTACATTACGGTCTTCAGCCGTTCTTTCTCTTAGTACATTTTGATTTTGATTTTTCAAGTCTACTGTTAGCTGGTAGTGAAGGATGTTAGGGGTCTTCTGAGATCCTGGTTTGTCTTGTCTGATTAATCCCTGGGGTGGGGTTTGAATATTTTCCAGCTTTTGGATCTCTTCATCCAGTGGGATTGGTCAACCTACCTTGCTGACTATGGTCAGCCCAGCTGCAAGTACCTGCGAGTGAACCCGGTGACAGCTCTGACGCTGCTGGAGAAGTGAGTACCCAGTCCAGGGCTCTCCGTTGGGAGGTGGGGAAGGGGCACAGGGATCGGGCTCGGAGACATTTTCTCTTTGCCAATACCTTCCAAAGACAGCAAAGAGGTCCTCTTCTTGAAGTTGCCAGTCGTCTCCACCATTGGATTTGGCAGGCTGGCCTTCTTCTTGTAGCCTCTTAATTCCTGAGCCCCAACAAGCTAGGCCAAGTATGGGTCAGGTGGACTCTGGCATTACCTTGGAGCTGAATGGGGCAACATCTCTTTAACTGGAGATGACAAGAAAGGAAGATGCCTCCAGTTTGGGCTTAGGCCGCCTGGTGAAGAGAGGGAGATTGGCCCCAATCATCTGGGGACAGCCCCATAGAACAGCCCCATAGAAGATGGCTTCTGTGGTTTCTAGCAGAGAGGTTCCTGGAATTCCTGAAACCTTCACCAGCATCCCCTCCCACTCCCTGCCAGATTGAGCCTTGTTGTGCCGACTGTCCCAAGAAAACTGCATTGGACAAGGTGTGTCATTCCTGCTCTGGGCAGTCACTGGCCAGCAGAGTGCTGCCACTGAGACTGGGTTAGCTAGCTCCGGAACAGCTCACGGCTAACCAGTATATCGCCCAGATGCTGGAGTCTGTTACGCAGCCTCGCTCTGGCTTTTCCTAACCTAGTTGAGAGCTGGCAGGCCAGAGACCAAGATCCATGTGAAAGGGAAGCTTTCTCTTGTCATCACACTAGTTAACGGCCAGCTTCTTAGAAGCTTCTTAGAAGAGTACCCTGCATCTAAGCAGTATGGCAAGTACATATATGGCCATCTGTGAACTTGGGTGCATGAATCAGTGTCTAGGAGGTCAGAGTGGAACCTTAAGCAGCAGGGAAGGCTAAGGTGTATCCTCCCTACTATGCAATTACAGGGGAGAAGGGGAGGAGATAGGAAGTAGGCAAGAGCAGGATGCAGAGGAATGTGTTTGGAGCCAAGAAACTCTAAGAGCCCAGGGTGCGACTTTCTCCAGACCAAGACAGACTGATGTTTCCATTTTAACTTTGTTTCCCGTGATTCTCTCTCCCAATGACCTTCCTCCCTAGGATATCTAGAGAGTAAGTATATTATTCACTTGGGCCTTTTCCATCACTTTGAGGCAAGTCCTTCTGGTTTCCTCACTGACACTAATGACTATACTAAATCCTTACCCCGTGAGTTATCTCCACCCTGACATACTAATCTACTAAACTAGCCTGGTGCCAGCTGGCTGGCTGTCTCCTCTATCCTTGGTCCTTAGAGTGACCCTTGGCACACCAATTCCTATGGGGCTGGAGGTGGCGGTCCGGATTTTCCCCCACTCGTGCAGGTAAAACTTTGTTCCCACTCAGCTTCCTGGCACGCTCTCTACTCTTCTGATGCAAGGTTTGAAACTCAGCCCTGACAGAAGGGGCTCCTCAGCAGTCTCGCCCACCTCCTGGTGCTGAAGCCCATGGCGTTAAGATCTGGAACCTATGTCTGCGGGGAAAACTTTTTATTAGAGGCAAGGCCTAATCCCAGCTGAAATGAGGGACATTTGGGCCTTTCAGTTGGTGTTTAGATGTTGTATTCACTATGTGTCCAAATGGGCTGTAGGATTCCCTTCCAGTTCTTCTCTCAACGGTCCTTTACTTGTGTGTTCCTAAGAATCCCTAAATCTAAATATCACCTGATCCACCTTCTGTGGCTCAGCAACGGGCTAACATAAGCAGCCTCTGTGTAGCGTTCTGGAAGCCGAACAGTAACAAAGCCATGTGCTTATCCCGAGCCATCAGAAGCGTTTAAAAGCTTCCTCCCAAACACAGTAGGGCCACAGGCTGCCCAGATCACTAAAATCCCTACTTCCCAGCCTCATAGGAATCAGTCCCTTTACCTGAAGCCCTTTCCTGCTTTTCGCCCAGCCAGATCTACTACCAGAGCTTGACAGTCTCTCCTTTTCAACCTGGCGCTTCTTGGCAGGGTGAGACATGCAAAGCCCAAAGACCTGCTGAGGACATTCAGGAAAGAGAAGTGGCCCCTGTGTCAATGAGAGGTGGCCATAGCCAGAGTAGATCAGGATCCCAGTCTTCCAGAATAGGAGGGGAGTGGAGGAGCGCTCCCCTTTGGTTTGGGAGCAACCCAGGGCACAAACCAGCATGCCGCCGTCAGCCGTCGGGGCACTGGACTTTATCTTCTGAGTACTCCCAACCCCAGGCCTTACTGGCCAAGCACTCCTAGCCTCTGAGGTTCCGGGACTACCTTCTTCCTCCCTTTCTCCTACCTTATTGGGGAGCTTCCTCATGGAAGCTGAAAGCCAACTCTGGTTCCCCATCTCTGGGGGCTTCGAGTCGTCATGAAATTCATGATCACATAGGACATTAAAATGAACACCCTATGTGTGTAGGGAGGGTTTTTTCTTCCTTCTTTCTTTCTTTTTTGTTTTGTGTTGTTTTCATTTAGATTCATAGCATATGCAGCAAAGGATAAGGAGTCCTTCTCTGGAATAAATAATCTAAAGCCAGGCCAGTTCCACAAACATAATTGTGCCATTCATATGTACGGGACCAAATACAGTCATCATCATAGCCTCGAGGACCCGTGTGCTTTCTTTCCAACTGACCTCTGTCACCTCTTCTTCTTCCTCACCTCCAAGCTCAGTCCTGCACGTGTGGGTGGTTGTACTCAGTGTTCTGAGTTCCCTTGAGTAATTCCAGCCCGAAGGCCCTTAAGCTTAGATCTGTGAAAGAAGTCACAACTCATTAGCGGCCGTCAGTGTCGGCCCCAACCACACAGCTTTGGTGCTCATCAGAATCTCCTGGCCTCGTGAATGTAAATGCCCTTGTGGTATCTCTAGCCTTTTAACCCATTGGCCTCACATCTGTCCCTCTGCACAAGGGCCACCCCACAGGAAAAAATGGGCCAGGATTGGCCAGAGGCCCCTGGGAAGTATACCTGGGGGTAGATTACCAGGGTTACCAGGTTCCTTCCCCCCTGCTTCTTCTGACCTGTCTCCATGCAGCCCAAGGAGCTGTGAAGTCAGAGAGTTGCCCCAGCTCCTGGGGGATGGTGGTGAAGACCACCAATGCCTACTCCAAGGAGAAATTAGTCTGGGCAGTGTTCGTAATTCTCTAACACCGGAACTAGCTGTGGGCTGGAGGGCCGGTGTGCAGAGGCGGAGGCCAGAGGTCACAGTGAGATGTCAGGTGTCAGAGGTTGTGGACTCTGCAGGGATTAGCACATCCCCACGTTCTGTCACAACGGCTTACTCAGACTTGGGTGTTTCTGCGAAACCACAGCCTGGTCTTGACTTTATCCATGCTTCCTGGTTAGGTCTTTCCATCTGGCCACAAGTGTTGGCCAGAACTGCCCATGGTTTGTGCTCTAAGAATATGCCATCTCTGGAGCTTTAGCAGGACCCGGTAATAGAAAGCTCTGCGAAGGTCAAAGGTCTGAGGATATGGACAGCCCTTGAGTTCTCAGGAGCTTCTCTTGCCTAAAGTTCTGGCTCATCAAGGGAAAGGATGGTCCACCTGCTGTCCTCCTCACGATGCACTCAGCCACCTCACCGCCTCTGGGTCCTTACTCTGAGACAGAGGAGATCAGTCAGGCCCTTAGTTTTGTTAGGGATGGGACCCAGGAACCGACTGGCGGAATTTAGAAATACACGGTGGCTTTCAGTTACTCATCTCCTCTTAGAATTACTAGTTGAGAGTATTTTTCTGCTTTATTTTTCAAATACCAGCTCTAAGGTCCCAGCAGGATTTCATAAGCTCAGGAGATGATAAGTGGATCCTAGATCTAAATGTTATGTAAGAGCCTATTGACCATCAGGGCTTTAGCATGCCCCAGATGCCTGTAACAGGAGTGTACCTGGAGATAGAGGGGAGGGAAGGAGGTAGGGTGGGTATGGACGATCAAGGGGTTGGCCCCTCCGTAGCTGGCTTTGGACTATTTTCCAAAGGTGACTGAGGTTGGGAGGGCTGTGGATGCCAGCAGGACAGCTTCCTGAATAGTAGGTAGGTATGGGCCTGACAATGGAAATATTCTCGACTCTCTCAGCTCTGGGTGGAGGTGAAGATGCACGGTGCCATCCTACCTCCCATCCGTTCTCCTTCCACCGTTGCCTCCTCAAACACTTTGCTCTCCTTCTTTCCTTCTCTGTTTAGGATGAAGGACACTAGCCGCAAGAACAACATGTTTGCACAGTTTCGGAAAAATGAGCGAGACAAGCAGAAATTGATTGACACTGTGGCCAAGCAGCTCCGGGGACTCATCAGCAGCCACCACTCGTGAAGGCTGGCCTCGGGCCCGCAGAGGCTGCTCACGACAGCCCCAGACGCCGGGACCCAGCCCCGGCTGGCCCTGCATTTGTGCATTCTTCTTCAAAGAGAGCAAATGTATTTTTTTAATAACCTGTGTACAGTATTCACATAACCTTTCCCTATAGTGAAAGAGGCACAAGAAAAAGCAAGTACGTGAGGTGTGGCTAGGCTGGGACACAGGGGAAGTCATACTGTACTCTCTGTAGTGGCCTGGAGATGGTGGTGTCACCAATCCCAGGATGCTGACCCACCTTTCATGTGGCTCTAAAACCTAGGTCTGGGGCTCAGGAATGACACAAACAAAATGGGTCCTTGGCACTGGGAGGTAAGGTGAGTAGGCGAAAAGATAATAAAGTATATCCTGTTCACTCCCGGGCGCCCCATTCACCACACAGGTGGGGTTGGCCCTTCCCGATGCAAGGAGAGGACCTGGAAAATGTTACTGTTTAGCGTATGAAAGACCAGCACATGGTTCTGGAGGTTCATATCTCCTCAACCCACCAACTTTCATTGGCTGGGGAACAAGCATGGCTTGTGGCCAGATGACAGCTTCACTCCAGTCCCCCAAAGGTGGCAGTTTCTTTAGCCCAGATCTGACCCAGTGCTTTTATTGCTGATTTTTCTGGGGCAAGATAGAGCTGAGTATACAGTGGTGATAATTGGACCCCGTGACTAAGGGCAGGTTGCTTCACACCAGGAGGAGTTTTATCAGCTCTTGAAAGCCAGTGTGAATGGAATCAGAGCCTCGGTCCCTTCCCTATTCATCTCATCGTCTTCTTTCAGGGTCGGGGCACTTGGTTCAGAGCATAGATCGACAGTTCTTTCCATTGATCTTCACAGAGAGTCTCAGACTTGGCCTCCTTCAGTAGTGTCATTGGGATAAGTCAGATTCCAGACGCTGGAAATGGCCCTTCCTTTACCCTTAGGTAAAACCTGAAAGTTACTCGGGAGTACTCCTTGTGTTTGAAAGCCAGCTCTCTGGCCACCATCTTTCAAAGAAACATTATCAGCTCTGCACTATGGGGGCAGCTGCAGCTGGACAGGATGCCTGTCGGGATGGAGCCACTGTCACCATGAAGTAGACTGGGCCAACCATGGCCAGTAGTTTGTTGCCTCTGGCCCAGCGGTCCCTTACTAAGTCATATCCTAGATGTGAAGCTCTTCTTCCTCAAGCCCAAGCCTTCCATCCTCTCCTGAGATCCCCGTAGCTGTCTTTTGGCCTCACCTGAGAAAGGTGGTCTGCAATCCCATCCCGCGCATTCTGGAGTTTGGCAAGGGAGCCTGGACTAGCTAGCTTGGAGGCTGTGTCCAGTGTCGCACGTGGGCTCCTGCCACGTGGTGCAAGGGCTTTGCTGTGAGGTCAGTCAGAGGAGCCTGCACTTTAGGACTCTTCAGGAAGGTGCTGCTGTGGCTACCGGCAAGCGTATAATTGTGCATCAGCAAACAATGACAAATAAGCCACACAGGCATTTCCAGCTTGGATTAGTGGGAGGAGAGACTCATCAGACAGAATTCTTCACCACCTTTGTCAGCTACTGAGTTGCTTCTGGGGAGGGCAGTACTTCCTTTTTCTTTCCCCACCCCAAACCCCCCGTATCCCATCCCAACTTGCAAACCAGGGGGAAGAGAGTACACACACAGACCTGAGCCTTCCTCAAAGCTGGAGACGCCAGGCTGCATGGAAGCTCTGGAGAAGCTTTCTAAGGCTTACCTTGAGGCCTGGGTGCTTGGCCCAGGGTCTCAGGATGAGGATCGAGGGTAAATGCTGGCCCCAGAATTGCAAAAGGCAAGGGAGGGCGGGGGGCCATGGGAATGAGACCCCAGATGCCATCGCCCGAGCCCTGGGTTTGGTTGAAGGAGAGCAATCTGGAGTCCTGTTGCTTAAGAAGGGCCCAACACACACCCCTTCACTGGTCCCCTGTTGGCAGCAAGGTCCTTTCAGCTTGGAGTACTGAGACTGGGACACGGGACAGAGAGAACCTTAAGCATGTCAGTTTTTGTCTTTTCTGAGTCATCGGTGCTGGTCTGGTCTCAATCCCGTACCCTGGAAAGACTGCCGTAGAGGAAAAGTAGACAGGGTGGAGGAATGGGGTTTCCTCTGCACGTCGTACATGGAAGCCCCTCTAAAGAACACACTTACCCAAGCTCAGGACTCCTAGGGGAGGATCGTTTGGTGTATCTCTTCCCTCTCAGTCTGTCTTCAGTCTTCTCTGACGAAACCAACATGCTGCTACTGAGTTGTCTCTAGAGATACACTCTTGTTGGGCAAGGGAAGGTCAAAAAACAGGGACCGGCAACGTCCAAGCTGTTTGGATTGGCGAAGTCGGATTTTTGAGTCTTGTCTCTAGGCCTGTAGCTGGGCCAGCCCTTGAGAGGATTTGTGCACATGCGCCCATGCCCCTCAGACTCCTAAGACCTGGCCTCAGATGCCCAGAGGTGTGGAAGTGCCCCGGCAGG
This sequence comes from Ursus maritimus, assembly GCF_017311325.1. Lineage (NCBI taxonomy): Eukaryota > Metazoa > Chordata > Mammalia > Carnivora > Ursidae > Ursus > Ursus maritimus. The sequence continues at coordinate 49,170,513 of NW_024426774.1, forward strand.
CCTCAATACGAGAGCAAGAACACTGGTGGCTAGAAGCCTATGGGCCTTGGAGTTGGCGTGACACTGAGCCAGTTCTTGAGCCAGTCCGTGTTTCTAAAGGGACATTCTGGTCTGGGACCCTGGTAGGTTTCTACAGAAGTGTAGGCAGCTCGTATAGTCTTAGCATTCACAGGAAATCTTTGAGTGGACTGGGAATGAAGCTGTTGGGGGTGGGGAAGAACAGGACCTAGAAATTGGAACCAGCAGTGTCCCTGTTGGCAAAAGGAGTGTCCAGCTTCCAAGGAGTGCTCCCCAGCATTTCCACTGCATACCAGGCCTAACAGTCTCTCGGGCCTCAAAGCCAGCCTAGCTTCATTGCCCACTTGGCAAGTGCTTGCTCAGCAAGACCCAGGGCCCTCTAGCCCCAAGGTTGGCAATGGCCATGCCCTTCCTCAGAAAGCCTCTCCACCCTCCCCGGGGCCTGCTACAGAGCTCCCCCTCCCTTCGCCCCCCTTCTCCCAGGACTCTGCTCCTGGCTGCTTCCGCTGCCTCTTTTTCTTTTCTTTGCCTGCGTTCGCAATTACTTTTCACTCATGTGTTGGAAATGGCCTTTTTATTTTGCACAAATAGTTGCACATTTATGGAGGAAATTTAGGAGAGTCCATTTTTAACTCTAAAGGGAATTTTTTTCTTTAAGACTCACTAGTAAAGCTACTGATGCAGATGGGCCTCGTGGTCAGTGGGGGCCTCCCGTGTAGAAAGAGCATGTTTATTCCTCCTGTACATTTTCTTCTCTTAACTGCTATTAAACAAGGGAGCCTATGTACCTGTTTCAAAAGCCACGGTGTTGTCTCATGGTTTTTTGGTTCTTCTGCCCCTTTCGCACAGCGCAGCTATGGTTGGCGAATTCAGTGGCAGCCGTTGCACCCCCTCAACAGGACTGAGGACATGAGCAGGCAGAGGCCTGAGGGGGGAGAAATCCTCCCCGCCACACAAGGCAAGGAGCCCTTGGAAACATCCCAAACCCGTGGGTTAGGTTTTCCTGCCTGCAGTTAACACGCCATCATCGACATCAGGAGGAGGCACTTGCGAAATGCCCGACTTCATGCGGAGCTCCGGGCCAGGCCGCCTGAAGCCTCGTGTGTGGACACCAGCCCTGCGAAGGACGGGCTTCTAGCATTATCCAGAACAAAGCCAAGTGGGGGGAAGGGAGGTATGAGCCTGTTTCAGAGCTCAGTGTGGGAGAGGGACGGGCCTCATGGCCTGCTGCGGGAGCGGGTCTGGTCAGGGAAGACAGCATAGAGAAAGCGGGGTGATAATCAGCTGGGCCGTGAGGGCCTTGAATTCAGACTGTGTTAAGCTGGGGGAGGGTCTTAGGCGCAGAGCACGGTCGAGGGAAAAGTTGGCCGGATTGCGGCCCGTGCTGGGAGGGTTAGTGCAGAGCCCGGGGGCACACCCGGAACCACGGGGAGTAAGGCCAGAAATGATGGAACAGCTCCCACCGCACTTGCCCCCTCAGCTGGCACAGAAGCCAGGAGAAGAGGATGGGAAGAATTTCTTCAGTACCAAGTCCGACTACCGCAAGCGGGTGTCAGTCCCTGCTATGCTACTTCCTAGCCGGCTGACCTTGACCGGTTACCTCCCTGAATGTCCTAGTCCTCGTCAGTGACACAGAAGAGCCGTCCTCATTGACAGGGTGGTGGGACAGTGTCCGTGAGCTGTGGATGGCCCAGATGCTGAGCCAATCCCTAGCCGTACAGCGCCTGCACGGTTGCAGGCCTCTCCTCCCTCCCCTCCAATTCCACAACATCCTCCTTCCCCTCCCCACGCCCAGCATGGGCTTAATGGTAGCGAAGGCTCTCCAGCTCCTGTACATGAAACGGGTATAAGCCCTTCAAATCAACCAACTGCCCTGCTCAGAGTAGAGCCAGTGCTTCGGGTGGAATTTCCCCGTCACCACCACCTAGAACGTTCTCTGCTCTCGGGTGCCAACACTTCACTAGAATTCAGGAGTTCTTCACCAGGGGTCCATGACCCCTTGGACTCTGTGTGTGTGGGAGTGTCCGTGTGCCCGTGTGCGCACCAGCTTGCATTCACTGTTTCTGGATAGAAAGTACACGGCTTTCCTCAGTGTCTAGGAAAGATTCAGGACTAAATTACTGAGTGATAACCAGATCCCTTTGGAAATCCAGATCTCCTGAGGGAAAGCCAAAAGAAGAAGCTCTGAGCCTACCTTCTCCCCCTGCCTCCTACAATTCTGGCTGATTCTTCAAGACCTATAGCTCTGCCACCAGCCTTTTCTAGGAGCCCCCACGTGATCCCCAGGTCATACCTAAAACCCAGTACAGCCACCATTCCTAGCTTTCTCTACCCAGCCAGGTTAGGGTCCTGAGGTGGGCAGGAGGACCCTGCATTTCTGAGAATACAGACTTCCAGCTGGTTGGGGAGATTGCAAACCAGAGAGTCTAGTCCAGACACGTGGGCCTGCAAAGCCAAACTGAACCTGACTCATCCCAGACATTCTCCATAGCTTCTGAGCACTGACTGGTGCAGGGGCTCACCCAAGGCCTTATCCAGAGAGGGAATAGCAGCCCTTGCGGGGTGCCCAGAGCAGGGTGGGAGGTGGGGGGCCTGGTACGGATGTGAAGCATTTACCAGCTTGCCCCCTTTGCTCATAGCAAGGCTTATCTGCTCACCAGGTAGATGAGGATGGGGACTAGCTAGTGGGAGGTAAGGGGAGGGAAAGTGCCAGACCCTTTCCTTTCCCCCAGAGGCCTCAGTGTTGAATTTAATGGGCAGTGTTTGCCGGGAATGAGAGAGCCTCACAGCCCAAGGGACCAGAAGACAAAAGCTCTTGAGGAAGTGCAAGGAGGAGGAGGAGAGAAGTGGGGGCCTGGGCATTGTGTGGGAGAGCCACCCCTCTATCTGTTTCAATCACTGCTGGGGTTAGGGTTACCCTGCACTTGGGGCCCCAGCTGCTTTGTGGGGTCTGTGACATCAGCTGTTGTGATGGTAATGGAGGGACCTCTCTAAGGGGGGGCTCCCCTTCACCAGCCAGCCCACATCAACTCCCAGAGAGGACTGAAGCTCCTATTCCCTCCGGGTGGGGCCAGGATGTGGGCCCAGGACCAGGCCCAAGACAACAGGCCCCCTCCCAGTCTGAACCCACTGCTAAGTGTTATCTTCCAAGCCCAAGCTATGACCTTCCTCTCTCCAAAGCTCCAGAAAAGGAATGGAATCTGAACATTGAGACGCTTTTCTGGCCCTAAACAATCCTTCCATTCTCTAGGCTCAATGATGGGTCTATTTCCTCCTGTAAATGGGTCTCGTAATCTTCAACTTTTACCTTTGCTTCTACGGGTAATTAATTGGATCTCCCTCTTGTTCTCCCTACACACTCCCCTCTCTGTTACAAGGCTCAGGTTCAGCCGGGTGGATGGCTTTTCTTTCTTTCTATTCCATGGAGTGCTCATTTTTAAAGCTGAGGGAGTAAGGCCTTGCCCTCTCCAGTGAACCTCTTCTCCAGAGAAGCCTGCTGGGGAAACACCACTTCCGCGGGCCCGGGAAAGCGGCCTCTGCCCAGCTAAAGGCTTTTCAGATAGCAAGTTCCGAGAATCCAGTTCACTTTTTCTTTCCAGGTATGTTTCCAAGGTTTTAGAGAAGGAGTTTTCGGGGTGTCACCCTCAGGAGCAAAGTGAAGGTTAAGGGGTGATCTGGACCCTGAGACAGAGGGAGGCAAAGATGGGCATGGGAGAAGTAAGATCAGAGGATCAGAGTTTCCTTCTTTTTCCGTGGAAAGGCCTCCGGTGCAGGGCAGCATGAGGGCATGGGGGGGGGGGGGGGGGGGGGGGAGTGAGGGTAGACCGCTGGGGCAGCGGGAGGAGAGGCTGCTATGGGGAGGCAGGTCACAGAGGCAGTAAGTTGAGCCTTGGAGACACTGAGGATTTCTAGTAACTGTGACCTTGTCTGACGCTGAGGCCTGACAACGAGCTCTTCCAAGTCAGGGATGACCTTCTACGCCTGTCTGAACCCTTTGCAGCACTCTGTCCCGCACATGGCACCGGGGCCCTTGGGACCAAATGAGTCACTCTCGGAGTGGGGACAGCCGCTACCAAGGGAGGGGCCGGGAGCACAGCACTCCCCGCTAGGAGGAATATCTTGTAGGGGACACTGTTTAGGAAGGGCTTTGAGGACAAAGAGCAAACTAACTTTTAGTCAGCTTTGTTATGGCTTTAAAATTCTCTCCAACCATGTACCACCCCACTCTTGGGATGCCGTGGAGTAAGGAACAGGCTGAAAACAGATGGAGTCAGGTGAGAAACCAAAATAGCAGTGGAGCTCCTGATGGGACGTGGGTCTGGCGGCGGCGGCGAGGGCCTGTGTACGTGGACGTGCGTAGGGGTACGTGGGTATCTAAAAGACTTCGGGGCTCCCCCCCACGGACCCCTGATCCCACTTCCCACACAGTATGATGATGTTCTTTCTGCTCATTTGAATGTGTATATACTTTTTTTCACAAAAAGTATGATCATAGTATATTATATTACAGGTTTCTTTCCCACTTAATGTAGCTTGGACGCCTTTCACGGCGATACCATAGGATTGCTTCCTTTATGAAGCCCACGAACACTTGCATTGCATGGATGTCCCTGGGCTTCCTTTGCTTCTGAACTGGTTACTCTCTGGAACGTTCCCACTACTGCACTACTGTGAACAGTATTGCAAGACATCCGTGCACACCTCTGCCTTCTTGCCTAGACATTTCTGTAGGATCAAGTTTCAGGAGTGGCATTGGTGGGTTCCAGATCAAAAGTATTATAAACGTGAATGGAAATTGTATATCACTCTTTTGAAAAATCACCCATTTACACTCTCTCCAATAGGATGTGATAGAATGTATTTCTCTATCCTCGGCCCCAAGTAATAGTATTTTTCATTCTTGCCAATCTTAGAAGTAAAAAATGACCTCCTTTTGTTTTCTGTACATGAATTGACAGTGAGCTTAAGCCTCCATTTGTAGCCGTCATTCATGTTTCCTTTTCTACGAAGCAGCTATCCATATATTCTGCCTTTTTAAAAAAATTAGGTTGTTTTCCTTTTCATGTTGCCCTGTAGCTCTTTGTATTTTAGGGATTTTAATTATTTGTCATTTGCATTTGCAGATTTTTCCCCCAGTTTGTCTTTTGAGTCTCTTCATGGTCCATATCATTTAGAACTCCTGATTCTGCAAGTAACATAAAACCTAACCCAAAAGAGGAGATTTGTTGACTGAAAGTCCAAAGGTAGTTTAGGGTTGGTTTGATTCGATGACTAAATATGTCTAGGTCCTGTTTCTTTCCTTCTGTCTGCTCTGCCTTTTATAATAAGTACCAAGGCTATCCTAGATTTCAGTTCCCCGCTGGTGGCTAGATGGCTGTCATTCTTCCAGGTTTCACACCTCCACACTACGCTGTCAGAAACTGACTTCCAACGGCCCTCTGAGAAGAGTAAGGCGCCTGCTGACCGTGGCCTCCCATATTTAGAGCCCTAAGTTGGATTACGTGTCATTCTCTTTGACAAAGACCATGCCATGGATTTACTGTGGAGACGTGGGTTACTTGAACCAATCCCTGTGGCAAGGGCAATGGAATTAGTCCGGTAGGTTAAAACACTCAGTTCTCACCCCAGGACTCTGGAGTAAAGAGGTGTTACTACTCCCCCTCAAACAAACCGCATGGCAGCTACACACTGGGGAAATGGTGGAAGGACTATCGAAGAGACGAGCCACAATATTCACTCCCTGGCATTTTTTTGCCAAAGAAAAAAGGTTTCTCCTTTTTGAAATGTCAGTTTATCAGGCTTTTCCTTTATGATGTTTAGATTTCATGTCAGACTGTCCTCTCTTCAAAATTATAAAAATACTGATCCATGTTTTCTTCTGATAGTTCATGTTTAACATGTTAATTACTTATCAATTTGAAGTTTACTTGGAAGTAAAGAAGGTGGCAGGGGTCCAGCATGTTCTTTTTTCCAAAATGGCTAACCAGTGGTTGCACAGCATCACTGATTAATGTGTAAATATCATCTTTCATCATATATTAAATTCCCATTTATCCTTGGTTCTATTTCTGGACTTTATTTACGGTTCCATGATCATTCTGTTTCTGAGCCATTACCATATTGTTTTCACTACCATATCTGTCGAATCTGTTTTAATACCCACTAATCCCCTCCTACATCATGCTTTTCTCTTTCAGATTGTTCCCGAATATTTGGAAATTTATTCTTCCATGGTAATTTTATAATTTTTTTTCAAGTTTCAAAAGCTCTGTTGTGATTTTGGTTGGAACCGCATTGAACGTATAAGATAACTTGCTGATAAATAGCATCTTTGTAACAGTCTGTCTGTCTGCGTTGATGAAAAATACCTGTCCTCTTGTTCATCACATCTATATTCTTCTAACGGTTTTAACATGTTCTGCATTTGGATTCTTCACATTTCTTATCTCGTACGACCACAGATGTTTAACGTTTTCATTACCATCGTAAATGAGATCTCTCCTTCCATATTCTCCATTTTCTGTTTTGTTTCACTTACCGAGTATGTGAACATCTATCAGACTGGCAATGTCCTATATCCCATATTAACAGGTGCTGATGAGGCTATGGAGAAACAGTGGTGGGAAGATAGATTAATACAATGACTTTCGAAAGCAGTTTTGTGCTACAGATTCAAATCTTTTATTTGCAATTCAGAAATAAACACACACAAAAAAAAACAAAAAAACAAAAAAAAACCCTGAAAACTGAAAATTCGTTCCTAATATATTTGGTAGCAAAACCTGACTTGATGTGAGACTATTTACGGTCTTTATTTATCCCACTTAATGTGGATGCTTTTCCTTTTCACCACAGAAAAAGTAGTATATTTGATTATGGAATACTCTCCCCAAGCCCTGCTAGAGTATGATATATGCCACGTACACCATTCTGCCTTCCTAAAATCTAAACAGTTCTTCTGAAACACATTTGGCCCCATGAGGTTTGAAAAGGTATCATGAGCCTGTGTCCAGTAAAGTTAAATGTGCATACCCTAAGACTCAGCAGTTCCAGGGAGAAATCTATCCCCAAGGAGACCTGTATAAGATTGTCCATTCTAGTATCGTTTATGATGAAGAAAGATTAGAAAGCACCTAAATGTCCACCGACAGGAGAGTAGATTAATTGTGACCTATTCATCCAAGAGAGACTGTATAGCGGTTGAAATGAGCTACATGTGTCAACATGAACAAATCTTTTAAAACGTGTTGAACGAAAAAGCAAGTTGAAGAACGATAATAGCTCAATACCGTTTAAAGTTTGAAAACATGCATGAGAATGATAGACACAGACTTCAGTATAGTAGCCAATCTCTGCAGGGCGAGGGGGAAGATGAGGTCCCCCAGGGTACACAGCAGACTTTTTGCTTTATCCTTAAGTCTAATTTCTTTTTTAAAAATCTGAAGTGAATATGGCAAAACATCAAAATGTTTTTACAAATACATAGATTTGCATTCTACATAATGTTCTCAATCCTGAGAATTCTGGAGGGTTAAGCATAAGCAATACGGGACTAGAGCATCTGAGCAGCAGAGACCCAGGCATTTTATTGTCTTTCTGTTCTGTCATGTGTAGCACGCTTAGCATTTCATAGGCACAGGACAGCTGCCTCACCTCCAGCCATCACATCCACCTTCCAGGCAGGAGGAAAGGAGAAGGAGGAAGAAGAAAAGTGAAAGAGATGAAGGCCTGTGCAGGCCAAATCTGTTCCTTCCTTAGGAGACCGTGATTTCTATCTTTCTTCAGGTTTACAGATTCGCTTCCCTAAAATTATGTAAAGTAGTCCCAAAATTATTAAATTTAAATTACTATTTAAAAGTATCTCTTTATATTACCTCCTCTTACACCTTACTGGCAGGAACGGAACCACATGGCCACCCCTAAAGCCAATCACAGCCAAAGGGAGGGAAGTTACGTTTGGCTTAGACCGACTATGGTTCATTCCCTGTAAGCGCCATAAGAACAGAGTATTTTGTGCACAGCTTTATCCTCCATGTCAAGAAGAGTTTCTACCACATAAAATGCACTCATTACGTTATACTGGGGGAACTGACTGTATGGATAATGAAAAGGTAGACAGAGCTGGGATTGGGGCAGGAGATCCGCACTCTCTGAGCCAGTCTGAGACCTGTCAGCCAGGAAGCGGGGGAGATGCACGCTGTCAGGAGGTCAGGTCTGTCACAATATCCCTGACCCATCGAGCCAAGTGACGCAAACTATACTTGTTATACGTGAACACGTTTTCTCCTAGTCTTGCACTTATTTTTTAAATAAACCTTTTATTTCGAAATAATTTTAATTTGATGGAGAAGTTGCAAAGGGATATAGAGTTCTCATAGACCCCTCACCTAGTTTCCCCTCTTGTTAACGTATTACCACGTATGTTTACGAGAATTTTAAAAACCGGCATTGGTACGTTAGTATGAAGTACACTCAGACATCAGTGGGATTTCACCGGCTTTTCTGTTCCGCATTCAATCTCGGATACCACCGTGCATTTAGGTGCTATCGCCCCTTAGTTTCCTTTGGTCTGTGATAGTTTCTCCGTCTTTCCTTATTTTTTCACGACCTTAACTGTTGGAAGGCATTCTTCTTAACATTTTGTAGAATTGGCTTCCATTGGCACGTACCTGATGTTTTCCTCTTGAGTAGACAGGGGTTATGGGTTTTTTGAAAGAACATCACAGAGGTGCAGTGTCCTCATTAGATACGGAAGTCATGTGACATCACTAGTGGTGTGAATCTTGAACCCTGGGGGGTGACAGTGTCTGGCATGCTTCTGCACTGTAGAGTGACTTTCCATATGTGAGTTCTTAGAAGCAAGTCACCAATCGCAGTGCACCACTACGATGGGGACAGAGAGGGTGCGGGGTAAGCTTTACCTCCTAGAAAGAGTATCTGAAATTATTTGGAATTTTTCAATAGGAAAGTTTGGCTCTTCAACTTTATTTATTTAAATCATTTATTTATCTCAGTATGGACTCACGCACATGTTTTTGCACCAGTTTTAGGCTATTTCCTTCTTCCTGTACTTCAGTATTTCAACATAACTCATACAACATAAAATTCATCATTTCAAAACATAATTCAATGGATTTTTCTATACTCTCAATATCATGCAAACCATCCATATCTAATCTCAGAACATTTCTATTACCCCAAAAGAAATCCTGTACTTACGAGCAGTAACTCCCAACCCCCTCTTTCCCCTGTTCCCCAAATCTACTTCCTGTCCCTAATAATTTGCCTATACTGGACATTTCGTATAAATGGAATCATATAATATGTGACTTTCAGCGTCTGGCTTCATTCATTTAGCATAATGTTTTCAAAGTTTGTCCATGTAGATAGCAGGTATTGGGCCTTTATTCCTTTCAGGGCTAAATAATATTCCACTGTATGGATATATACACTCCACTTATCCGATCGGGTTCCATGAGCCTTTGTGCTGTTTCTACTTTTTGGCTAGTATGAGTAATGCTGCCATGAACATTGGTGGATAAGTGTTTTTTGAACGTGTTTGCAGTTCTCTTAGATACATACCTAGAAGTGGGATTGTTGGGTCATATGGTGACTCTGCGTTTCACTTTTTGAGACACTGCCAAGCTGTTTTCCAAAGTGGCTGTGTCATTTGACATTCCTGCCAACAGTGCGTGTGCATTCACCACGGCCTGCCAACACTTGTTTTCTGGCTTTTGACTTGTTTTTCTAAAATTACCATCCTAGTGGCTGGGAAGTGGTTTCTCACTATAGTTTTGATGTGCATTTCTCTTTTTTTTTTAAGATTTTATTTATTTCTTTTAGAGAGAGCACAGGTGAGTGGGGAGAGGGACAGAGGAGGAGGGAGAAGGAGAGAATCTCAAGGAGATTCGGCACTGAGCGTGGAGGCTGATACGGGGCTCGATCTCACGACCCTCAGATCATGACCTAAGCTGAAACCAAGAGTTGGACGCTCAACTGACTGAGCCAGCCAGGCGCCCCTTGATGTGCCTTTCCATATGACGAATGATGTTGAGACTCTTTCCATGTGCTTACTGGCCATTTGTATATCTATTTGGAGAAAAGTCTATTCAAATCCTTTGCTCTTTTTAAAAATTGGGTTGTCTTTTTATTGTTAAGTTGTAAGAATTCTTTATAGTCTGGATACTAGACCCCTATCAGATACATGATTTGCAAATATTTTCTCCCGTTCTTTGAATTTTTTCACTTTTTTACAGTGTGTTTTCATGGGCAAAGTTTCTAAATTTTGATTAAGTTTCAATTTATCTTTTGTTATTGTTGTTGCTGGTGCTTTTGGTGTGATCTAAGAAACTATTGCTTAAGACAAAAGCATGAAGATTTATACCTTTATTTCCTTCTAAGAGTTTTATAGTTTAAATTCGTACATTTAGGTCTTTCATCCATCTTGAGTTGATTTTTGCATGTGGTATAAGTTAGGGGTCCAGACTCATTCTCTTATGTGTGGAGGTCTAATTGTTCCAGAATCATTCCTTGAAAAGACTATTATTTTTTCCCCATTGAGTGGTCTTGGCATCCTTGTTGAAATCAGGTGACAGCAGGTGTACGGGCCTATTTCTTAGCTCATGGTTTTATTCCACTCTCAGGTCTATAGGTTTATCCTTTGGACCTGTGTATTTATTTATTTATTTATTTATTTTTAAAGATTTTATTTATTTATTCGACAGAGATAGAGACAGCCAGCGAGAGAGGGAACACAGGCAGGGGGAGTGGGAGAGGAAGAAGCAGGCTCATAGCGGAGGAGCCCGATGTGGGGCTCGAACCCAGAACGCCGGGATCACGCTCTGAGCCGAAGGCAGACGCTTAACTGCTGTGCCACCCAGGCGCCCCCTGTGTATTTATTTCATACTTTGGGCTATAACCCAACACCATGTTATTTATTTCTTTGCTCAGATTTGGCCATTGGAAAGCTCTTTCAGGTTGGCTCCTTCTACCTTTGCAAAACGTCCATCCTTTCATTTATGAACATTCCCTAGATTTATGGAACTCTAAGATGCTCCCGGCTTATCTTGTCCTTTTCCTGTTCCAGTCCTAGAATTAACCAATTCTTCACAGAGCTCTCGCCCCTTTTATGGTAGAATGATATTTAGAAACCAAGATCTGGGTGCTTGGTGTGCTCGTTGCTGCTGTGGTGTTGTTTATGGCTCTCAGCAGACAAGCTAGATACTTTATAGTATCGAGTATAGTATATAGACTAACCCGTGTATACATGCATGTCTACATTTGTTTCTGTATCTGTACATCTGTGTGTGTGTGTGTTTGGGTGACATATACATAAATGAGTTATATAGATGTTTCAAACTCCAGTCCAGTACCACAGGGATAATTCTAACCTTTCCTTCTCTCCAGTGATGAGAACCTGGCTCCCACCATCTCCCAGCCATTTACTTATGTATTCAAGCCCACTATACAGTTTCAGAATTGCTAAATTATAACTCCACATTCACCTATTTTTAAATGTTTTCACTAGCTTTGATCATATAGAATTTTGAAATTTAATGTAGTTTAATTGTCAGTCTTTTCCTTTAAGCATCTGACTTTTGTATCTTGGTTAGAGAGTCTTTCCCAGCCATCCTCAACCTCCAGATTATAAAGATATTTTTGTTTTACATTTATATATTCGATCTATCTGGATTTTATTTTGGGGTTATGTAAGGTGCAGCTCTAAACTTTTTTTTCTCTCAAAGGGCTATCTCAAGGTCCTAAATGCCTATTATTAGTAGTCAGTCCTTTCCTCACTGATTTGCAATGCATGGGTCTATTTCTAGACTCGATATCCTACTTGTCTATTTGTCTATTTCAGTGCCAATAGGAGACTACTGTAATTTTTGATACCTTAAAATATGCTCTGATATCTAGTGTGGAAAGTCACCCATCACTGATCTTTTTCAGAAATTTCTTGGCTATTCTTGTATGTTTATTCTTTAGAGCTTTAGAATTACTTTGTGAAAATTCATTTACAAAATCCCACAGGGATTTTGATTGTGATTGCATTGAATTTATCCAATTTTGGAGAAACTGACATTCCAACATGGTAAGTCTCTATTTAGGTCTTCTTTTATGTCTTTCATAAAGTTTTATGGTTTCTTCCCATAAGTCTTGCATTATTCATGAATTCACATTATTCACATAAATTCACATGAATATTCACATTACTCATTATGTATTTTAAATTATATTTTTTAATTTATTAATGCTAACATATAAGAAAGCTGTTGATTATATGCTTGTCGTGTATCTGAACAAGTTACTACATGCTTTTATTAGATCTAATAGGTTTTTACTTGATTCCCTGAGAGATCGTATTGTAGGCAGTCCTAATAGCTGTAATCATGACAATGTCGTTCTCCTTTCTAAATCAAAGAGCTATTTATTGGTGGAGGGGTAAAACAGACAAATCACTAAGCAAACCTAATCAAGGAAAACCAACGTAAGAAAGTACAAATTCTGGGGCGCCTGGGTGGTGCAGTCATTAAGCGTCTGCCTTCGGCTCAGGGCGTGATCCCGGCGTTCTGGGATCGAGTCCCACATCGGGCTCCTCCGCTGGGAGCCTGCTTCTTCCTCTCCCACTCCCCCTGCTTGTGTTCCCTCTCTCGCTGGCTGTCTCTCTCTGTCAAATAAATAAATAAAATCTTAAAAAAAAAAAACAAAAAAGAAAGTACAAATGCTTTCCTGATTCCTGGGCAAAAGTGGGAATCAGAAAATGGAAATAACCACAGACTTGAGGAAATGTTTTAAGTAATTTTTAAAAATATCTTAAATATAAGTAAATTTTGTGGAAATAAATCCATAAACCTAAGGATGGCTGATGCTTCCAGAAAAATACATATTGCTAAAATTGACCCAGAAAGGGAGAGAAAGCCCCAAATTTCAATAATTGTGAAAGAAATCAGAGTTGTTCAAGAGCTATCTCTTTTATTTATATTCATACTTTTTTTTTTTAGTTACTATTGCTGGCTTTTTTAAATTCAAGTATAATTAACATACAGTATTATTCATATTAGTTTCAGGCGTGCAATGCAGTGATTCAACGTTTCCATGCATTACTCAGTGCTCATCACCACAAGTGTACCCTTAATCTCCTTTATCTATTTTGCCTACCCCTCTCCCCTCCCGCATCCCCTCTGTCAACCACCAGGTTATTCTCTGTATTTGTCTGGTTTTTTGTCTCTTTTTCCTTTGTTTGTTCATCTGTTTTGTTTATAGTCATACTTTTGATTTTTCCTTGCATTTCTGACTTTTTTAAAAAATTAAGACCACACAGTGTTGAGTATACTCTGTGAATACACAGACTAGAATTTGTCATGACTAGAATTTGTCCCTTGTTTTAATTGGAAGTTGTGAATTATAAGGTTAAAGGTTTCTATTACTCCTTGCTTACTGCAAGCTTTTGTAAGAAATTCGTCTTAAAGTTTATTAAATGCTTTTTATTCCAGCACGGACTGAAGTGGCCAGTCTTTTTCCTTTATCTATTAATTTAGCAAGTCCTAATGTTGAAATACCTTTTGGCTTATTTGTGAGTTCGACCCCATTTGGTTGTGATGTTTTATTATTTTGATGACCTTCTGAATTTTATTTGATAGCATTTGATCAGGATTTTTGTAAAAATATTCATAACTAAGACTTGTCTGGACTAACACTGTTTTTGTGCTGCTTTCAAAAGGTTTTGTTTGGGTTCACGGACAGAATTGTTTTGAAAAATCTTATCTTTCTTCTCTGCAGTGGTGTATCAAGGGTTATCTGTTCCTTGACATAACTTGTAAAATTATCTTCGTCTGAGGCAAGGGGAGGTACTAGAGCGCTGGTCAGTGTTGGCTGTGCCCCCTATAAGCCGTCAGGTGAGTGTAGATGAGTGAGAAACAGGGCGGGAATTAACCTGAGAAAATAGGTTCCAGCAGCAGACTTCACTATATAGATGGTCTCTAAACCAACTCTTACCCAACCCGAAGATTCCTCTACTCTGGGGTCAGTGGAAATGGGGATGGGGATGAGGGGTGGATTCAAGAATCAAAATGGAAGGTTAATCAATTGACCTTTGGTTAACTAAACAGCCCGGGAGGCGGGAGATGTAAGCTAATGTTCCCTTAGTTTACTGGAAAAAATGACAGAGTTGCCATAAACGGGGTTGCCAGGTACCAGGGGAATGTTGGTTTGAGAGACGGTGAGGAATTCCATTTTAGGCGCTTGGAGAAGATATCTTTCAGAAGCTTGATGAAGGAAAGAGATTGGGCACAGAGTGCCATCAAATGGTAAGTATAACCTCACGACTGACCTACAGATCGTAAGCAGAGGCCCAGGAAGGCTGAGTCCTTTGGATTCTAACAGTTACGCTCTTTAATCGTATCCTTTATGAGGTGTCAGCCTAGAGTTCATTGGCATCGAGGGAAGGTCTTTTCAGGCTAAGAGAGCTATTGGCTTGGTTCGGGGCAGAAGGGAAGAGACATTTAGAAATGGCCAGAATAAAGTTGCTTGAGATGGAAATGAGCTAGGTCCCGGAATATGTGACCTTACTGAGAACACAGACACAGGGGCTCTTGGGGGGAAGAAGGTGCAGCTTCTGTACTTGGCATCATTATAATCCGTCAAGAGAAGGAGCATAAAATAAAATCCCCAATTTCCCAGCTCACACCAATACAACCCACTCACTCCCTCACTCTTCTCCTCCCTCCTCCTCCCCCGCGGTCCCCCAGGCCAGGCGGGGACCACGTCTGCCTCGGTAAGAAAGAGAGGAAAGAGCACAAGGATACAGTCTGTGCTAAGATGGAATGTACAGGACGCTCTGGAGCACTAAGCAAGGGGAGAAAACTAGAAAACACGAAGAATGTGGTATTTGAATTGGGTTTTAAAAGATAAGTAGGAGTTTACCCGCCAACGAAAGGAGAATGTTGAAAGCAGAAGGCCATCCAAGGGAATATAAAGAGGAAGGCTATTCAGAGTAGCGGTAGCTGGAATATGTTAGGGGTCAGACGGCCTCGTGTCTCTCAGAGGGTAGGACTCAGAGCAGAGCAAGGCAGCCGGGGACGGCCAGGGCGGCTGGGCGCCCATGTGTGGGGCCTCGCGCAGCCTCTCCAGGCTCCCAGGCCCGCAGCAGAGCTCAGCCAAGTAGCCACATCTAGGACCTCGCAGGCTGCCTCTTGGTTACCCACCCAGGGGGAATGGCATGCAGCAAGCAGCGTTTGTAGGAATAAGGAGTCGGAAGCAATCTAGGGGTCTGTGACTAGGGTAAAATGCCGTAACTCCGAATCTTGCACGTGCACTGTCAGTCAGAAGTAAGAAAATAGACACACGTAAAGCCACATAAGTGGATCTCAGAAACAGCGTTAAACTTCTTAGAGATCCCAGACAAGATCTGTAGTGCAAGATCATTCGTGTAAATTAGAAATGCCTACGTACACAGGATAACACGATCTTCAAAGAGTCGTGCACTGCCCCAAGGGCGGGCCGCAACGCAGTGGAGTGTGGGTCTGGGGGTGAAGTGGGGGACCCAGGGGACGGCTGGGGCACAGGCAGTAGGAGTGAGGTGAGCACGGAACTTCCCAGAACTGAAGTGCACATGGTTCTGTTTCCTGCCCCCGAGGCCCGAGGAAAGGTCCCGGGAGCGTGAAAGCTGGTGATCGGCTCTCACCGCAGAAGAGGCTGGCGGCGTGGAGGGAGCCCTGGGTCTGAGGCTGGGAGATAGGCTGGGGTCAGAGAGTCAGCCTGGGTCCCATCGTGAGGGCGACCTGAGCTGCTGACCGCTTTCGAGCAGGGAGGAACGCTTTGTTTTAAAGGTTGTATTCTGGTGGCCTGGAGCATGAGGCCAGGCGGGAGACAGCGTGGTGTTCGGGAGACTACTTATAATCACGGGAGAAAGACCCAGATCACAGGTACTGTGGTAGGTGGGGGTCCGGAGTGGGGGCCGCCTAGGGCCCGAGTGGGAGCCCGCCGTGGACCACCTCCTTTCTTCCCTGAGGCCGCCCTGGGCTTCACTCATTTCGGGACATCTCTGGAGGCGTGGGAAAGCTTCCAGCCACATAGAGGCCAGTGGTGCGTCTCTCCTCTCCTAATCCCACCCCCTCCTCCATCCCGGCTCACCCTGGCACAGAAAACGGGAGACTCCAGTGCTAATTCCAGCTCTTCCCTCTGGCTCCAGAAGTGACCTTGGACAGGTCACACCTTCTCTCTGGGCCTCACTTCCTCTCTCTTCCCTTTCCAGCTGGCACTTTCTTTGGCTTCGTATTATTCCCCTAGCAATAGCCCCCAACGGGGAAATCTCGCCCCCTCCTGAAATCCCCCCAGGTGTCTCCCAAGTCCTGACATCCTCCTTAATCTTCCAGCTCCACTGCCCCACCCTGGTGAGAAGGAGCAACAAATTGGTATCGTAATGGCCCTGCTGATTGCATTAGGGGTGTCTAATGCAATATGCCCTCATGAGGACCATCCATCAGAGCAGAGCCCCTCCCCAAATCCCTGCCACCCCAGTCACATTAGTCAGGCAGCCCATTCATCACTACCACACACCTCCATGGAGACTGGCCTAGACGGATGAGGGGCCAAATCAGATTTATGGGGAGGAATCGTGGAAAAAATCAGGCCCATCCATCTCCCAGACACTGAGGAGGGAGCCCCGTGTCCCCACTCCCTCCAAGGCTCCTTAGGGAAACGGGTGCTAATGGAGAAACCAGCCAAGTTGCTGTTGTTTTCCTGAAGGCCCATTCCTGAGCCCCTGGGTTGCCTAGCACGCACAGCCCTACAACTAGCTTCTCTAGGAGTCCATCATTTATGGAGCAAAGCCCCTGCCAGACTGGGACACGGTGCCCAGAGTCCGCCACAACTTCGGAGAACCCAGGGAATTCGTTTAACCAGATCCCTGGGTTGGGCCAGTTGCTGCGAGTGGAGGCTGGGGAGGAACAGACCCCAAGCCCTGTTCAGCAGTGAGACGGATCCCAGGACAAGCTGCTCGGAGCAGTGGTTTCACCTGGACCTTCCATCTCGATGAGACCTGGCCCAGGGCTCACGTTAGCTCTGCCGGCCAGCCTGGGCAATTCTCCTTCTGTGCCTGGAATATACTTGGAGAGGGTGGAGAATGAGAGGGAATGAGAAGGGAGAAATCTAGCATTCAAGGTCCCAGGGTTTAGGAAAACTGAAGCCTGTATGATCCGGGGGACTGTCTTTAAGAAAATAATGCAAAAATATGAACTGCTAGGGCCACTCCCAGGTTTTCAGAAGGAGCCTGTGCCAGTGAGAGACCCCAAAGCTCCAGCTCCCTCAGCCTCTCCTCGAATCTGCCCCTGCTGTGAGCCCCCTACTATGTCAAGGGTTTACACAGATGACCTTTTTTTTTTAAAGCCTCACAACTGCCAAATGCCCCAAAAGGCAAGAACTTATTCTCCCTATCTTTATAAGAAAATTGAGCCTCAGAGAGAAGTGACTTGGCCAAGACTCCACAGCCGTGGATGGCAGAACCGAGCCCTGCCTTGTTCTCATGCCACCATCGCTTGGCCTGAGTGGAGCTGGCTGGTCGTGGTGGGCACAGAGGGGTCCCTGGCTCAAATGTCTCCTTTCCAGACCACTCTCTGTGGACAGGATGCCCCTTCTCCACTGTTTCTCTGTCCCCGAGGGCTGCAGCTGCCTTGGGGGGCCTGAGAGGGACCCGTCAGTCCCAGGACTAGGAGGGTGGAGGACGTCCTTGTAACATAGAGCCCTGAGGGATCAGTGATGGGTGCTGTGAGCTCAGGGCTGCCCCTGCCCTACAGCAGGTATCCTTGCTTCCCCCAAACCGACCGTGGCCCCGGCTGACCTGGGTCCCTGGGGAGGGAGCTCCGCCACTGAGCAGAGCTGGAAGCCCACACCTGGGGCCTAGGCAGAGGGCCATGCAAGAGTGCAGCCCTCTCTGAGAAGCCTGCCCCGCCCCTACTCCCAGCCTCACCCCCAGCAGGCCACCCTCACCGCGCCCAGGCTCTTGTGAGGTGTCCCTCACATGGCAGGCCACGCCGGTCCCTACGCATCGGGGTCCTAAGGTGCTGAGCATGGCGGGCGCCGTCCCCCTCCCGCCAGGCCTGAGGCTGCAAGGCCACGGAACTCAGCGGCCCACCCAGCTTGTGGAGAAGGGGGACGGCGGTGGGCCTGTGTCGTGTGAGGGAAGGACGCATGGAGGTCCTGAGCAGAACGAGCGCAGTAGCAGCAGCTGTGGGAACAGAATGTGCGTCCCCAGCCAGCAGAGGAAGCATCAGGGTCTGTGCCCTGCTCCTGTGCGCTGCGCGTGACAGTCGAGTCTGGTCTCTTCCCCACGGTGGCCACTTGCCCCTGACGGCGATGCCTTGTCTCCCCTCGGAGAGGAGTCTGAGCTGGTGCTTGAATAACTAGCACCCCCATCCTCCTCCCATTCCCTCACCGGTCTCCGCCCTTCTCTCTGCCTTCCCCCAGGCCCAGGCCCCTCCAGGCCCCTCCAGGCCAAGTTGGCACCCCTGCTCGCTCCTCTGGCACAGGGGCTCTCCTGCAGGGCATTGGAAGAGAGCACGGGGGGTGACTGCAGTCCCTCTATTATGTGTCTGCTTCCCTCCCCACACTTTCCCCAGCGCCCACTCCAACCGGGGGCTTTGGTGTGAACACTACGTGTTAGGTGTGGTCCTTCTTCTGAGCATACCAGGTCCTCCCCCTCCCTGCTCCTTCAGAGGTCCCCTGCCTGTCTCCGCACCCCCCCCCCCCCCCCCCATGCAGTGGGGGAGCTCTCCCTGTGCAAGCCCGGGGCCTGGACAGAGTCTCCGCCTGGGGGCGGACCAGAGCCTACCCGCCTCGGAGGGGCCCCTGAAATGCTCAGGTCGCTGTGTGATGTGGTAAAGTACCGCAGTGAGACAGACGGTTTTCTACACAATTCTGGAATACCAAAATGAACAACTAGAAGGGCGGCTGCAGGAAGAGCCCTACTACTGGGAGTCGGTGATCAGGAAGCTCTGTGTGCGTGCGCAGGCCTGCGTGCACGTGTGTGTGCGCGCGCCCCTAGGGTGAGTGGGCTGAAATCGCTAAGCAGAGTTCCTTGATAACCCTGAGACTTTCAGGGCTGAAGGGAAACAAACAAATAGGGTCATCAGTCTCAAGCGAAGTTAACTAGGACGTGTGTGATGAGCAAAGGAGAGAGGTCCCCCTTTCCCGGACTCCTTTCCTCTACTTGGACCTGGAGCTCCTTGGGACTCTCTCCTTGGTCTGCTTCTCTGTTCCCACATCATCCACTAGCGTCTGAATGCAGACGATGTGCAAATCTCTCTTTAGTCAGATCTCTCTTTTGTGCTCCAGACTTCCATGGCCAACAGCCCTCCAGACGGCTCCATATGACTGTCCCTTAATCACCTGGAATCATCCAGGGCAAAGCCAACCTCATCCTGTCCCCCAATCTTCCCCCTTCCTCTGAGTTCCTCAGCTTAGTAGATAAGACCACCATGTACCTGAAATCCTAATCCCCTCCCCCTCATCCTTCCACCCCTACTGAGTTGCCAGATCCGTCCCCTTTTTGATTGGACCTCTAAATACTTCCCAAAATCTGTCCGCATTTCTCTACCCTCGCTACTACCAGTTGGTTTAGTCCTTAGTATCCTGGCTAAGAGCTCAGACTAATCCAGATTCTCTGGGTTTGAAGTCCAGGGGCGATTATATCTAACCCCCAAAATGCAGCAGGGTTCCCTTGGGCAAGTTTTTGAAACACATGGTACCTCAGATTCGTCCTCCATAAAGTGGGGGTAATAGTATCCACTTTCTGGGGTCACTGTGGGGATTGAATGAAATAATACGTGTGACCCACTTAAAGAAAGCTGGGCATGTAGGAAATGCTATTGGCTGTGATTAGTGTGCTGTTGTTATCACTGTTGCTATAACTGTTACTATTAGCTGAGTTACCCCAGTCTCCTGGTAGGTCTCCCTTCCCCAGCTCTCTTTCCTTCTAACCGCCCCCGCCCCCAAGCTCCGTGGCTCGCTCGGAGCAAGTACGGTGCGCTGCTCGTAAGTGGCCGAGCGGACTTGGGGCCGAGGTCTCATGGACTCCAGAACCCTTGCTCGTAGCTACCAAGCCCCTCCGCCTATTTGCCAGTACCAAGAATGCATGGATTTGGAAAGCAGGACAGTGAAAAAGGAATGAAACCAGTGGAGGGAAAACTAAGAAGGACAGAGGCAGCCCAGAGTTTCCGTACGTGCTGGGCGGCCATCTAGCTGCAGGGGGTGAGACTGGGCCTGGTACTGAATCTTGGCTGGAAGAGGAAGCATCGGGTGTTGGTGGGGATGGACAGAGTGGGTTAGAGGGCTGAAGTCCTCCCAAGAACCTCCTGGTACCTCCAGAGTGGTCAGGCCCAGGCATGGGGAGCAGGTGAGAGCCTGGAGGGACCCCAGGCGTGGGCTAGATAGCCTTGGCCATCAGAACAGTCAGGCCAGGGGCATTTCTTATCTTTGCCCACCCTATCAGTGTCTGGGGAGAAAACTAAGGGAAGTGGCAGCATCCGGGACCCCCGTAAGTGCGGAGCTGGTGTAAGTGTGAGAAGAGAGGTGGGGGGGGGTGTTCGGGAGGCCAACCGCACAGCGTCCCCCCTCTGCCTCTCCTTCTCCTTCTGGGAGAGAGTCAGCAGGAGCCATGGCTCCTGCTGGAGGGCGTGCTCTGGGGTGGGGAGCTCCGCCGGCGAGCTTCTCAGGTTAGCCCTCACCCTGAGCTCTGCGGGCAAGGCTGCTGGTCAGTCAGCCGGCCTCCCTGCTGGCTGACTTCTGGACAAAAGCCAGCTGGGAGCGGGAAGGCAGGGTAGGGGGTGGGCTGGTTTCAGACCCCGGCTCCAAGCTCTGGATGAGGCTGCATTTCCCTCTCAGGCTTGTTCTTCTGCATCTGAGGCTGGTGACTTGGGGTGCTACCCTCCCCTCTGCCCCCAAAGACCGGAAAGGAGCAGTCAGAAGCTGGAAGCCATGGTGCGCTCTGCCTCAGGCCGCGGACTGGCCCCCAGTTCCTCCCCATCTAGCAGTCCTCAGAGCTCAGGTGCAGGACAGCACTTGGCGAGGAAAAGCCTGCCCCGTCCCTGTCCTCCCCTCTCCTGGCCAGACCCCTAAAGAGAAGCTGGCGGCACAGGCTGAACCGGGGCTGGGGTGGGCCCAGAGGACACTGCACGTCTGTGAGGGACCTCTGTGACAGGGCTTCCCTGGCCCGAGGGCTGGGAAGAGAGCCCTGGAGGGAGGAAGCTGTGCTCCAGCTTGTCTGACTCAGCCCATGTGCAAATGAATAGTGTTCCTTTTAAAAATCAACAATCTTGCAATTTCTGGGATCCGTGGGATTTTTGCAGCTTAGGTTGAGGGTGGGGGAGCAGGTTTTCACCCCGAAGCGCATGAAGGAAATTCTCTTGGAGCCACCCAGCCACCCCCCCGGCTTTCAGAGCGGAGTTCTACCTGCTGCAAAATCCCTGGGTCCCCTGTCATGCTTTCTTTTCTCTTCCTGGATCCCAATTGTCAAGCCTTCAAGAAAATGCACTTCAGTCCTTTGTCACTGAGTGTAATTTGATAAACTGAGCAGAAACACACTGCTCTCCCCATCCTTTCAAAAACTGTTACCGCCAGAGAAAGAGGCTGAGGGAAACAGATCTGAGGTCTTTGAATGGACGTTTAAGCACGAGTGCACGCGCACGCACACACACACACACACACACACACACACACGCACACACAGAGTCTCACGCACATACCAGGACATAGAGTTGCCTGGGATGGGAGGAGGTGGAATCCCAGAGTCTTGTGCGCGGGGGCCAGGCCCTGGGGTCCCCGGGGCGGATGCCCTCCCCGCTCCCAGCGACTCCCCTAGTTGCAGGCCTGGTAGCAGCCGCCCAGTGGGCGGTACCAGGGCAGGTTTCAGGCTATAAAGGGCTCTTGGCTCCCGGGGCCAGAGGGAACGCCATCGCTGCAGCAGTGTCCCTGCCAGCCACAGCCAGCTCGGGCCACTGCCGGTGCCCGGCCGCCACCAGGCAGGCTACTCTTCTCCAGGCAGTGCTGATCTGGACACAGCTGTCAGCTGCGTTCCTCCTACCTACCCCGTTCTCTCCATCGGCAAGTCCCTTTTCGAGCTGCTTTCGTCTGGGTAGGGTGTGGGGTGGAAGGGGAAGGATGGGGTATGGGGGCTTGGACAGGGGAAGATGGGGGGGAGTTCCATTTCTTTGTAAAATTCCTTCTGGGCCAAGTCCGAAGCTGAGATTTCCGAGATGAGGTTTGGGGTGAGGCTTGTTCGTATTCGGGCAAAGGAGAAAGCAGCAAACTTCTTTTCCAAGGGCTCCCCCCCTTTCCAGGGCGGCCAGAGGGTGAGTGAGGGGCTCTCTCCTAGCCGGTGGTCTTGGAGAGGTGGGGGGTGAGGAGCCGGGCTGTGCCTGCCTGACATGGGCAGGTGGAGACACTTGGACAAGGGTCGTTGTCTGTAAACCAAAACCTAAATTAAAAAAATAAATAAAAAATCTAGACAGCCAATGATGACAGGATACCTGGGGGTGGGGTGAGAGCAAGTCACACTAAGGGACAAAGAAGAAGAAGAGAATAAAGGACCGGAATCGGGAATCAGCTGGGCCCCACGGCATCACAAGTGGCAGGATGGCACCTCCGGAGAGGTGGGCGGGCTGGGGGCTCCGCAGGTGGCGGCTTGGAAGGGGCCTGGAAGCGTTCTCAGAGGCTCGGAAGTGGCAAGGAAGGGGGATGGAGGAGGATCTAGTTCCTGGGGTTCTAGGAAGGCAGCATTCATGTCACCGTGGTGATTTGCAAGCAATGCTGGGGTGACTCCCCCACCCTAACCAGCCCGGACATGGAGGGTCCCCCCCCCTCTCTGAATAGCCAGGGCACAGTCAGGGAGCGTCCTCTAAACTGTCCTTGAGGATTGGGCACTGGACAGGCACTGGCGGCCTTGCAGTGCCTGTTCTGGAAGGAGGGCATAGAGCGGGAGAAGGTAGACCAGCAGGACTCTGGGGTGAATATCGGGGGCTGCAGTTCAGATCCAGGGCCAAAGGGGCACCACCGGAGTAGCGGTTTCTCCTATGGTGGTGGGGAAGTGGTGGAGGGACGTATGTGAGCAGGAGCGGGTGTCCCGGTGTGGGACCTCTCCTACACGGCTCCTCGGAAGGAGACAGAAGGTTGCGTCCCCACTGGACTTAGGGTTTTTCAGGAAAGGGGCCTTGCCATCGGCAGACACGGACTGAGAGATCTTAGGATGAAATGAGGAGCAGCCTGAGGTCTGGGGAGAGTTGCGAGGGAGCGGAGAGCTGATTTCTCAGGACTTCCGGTTGCCAGCAAGACAGGATAGGGCAAAAAGCAGACAGAGAACTTCCTGAGGTGAAGTTCTGAGCTCTGTCCCTCCGGCTAGACAACCCAGGTCCAAGTGGGAGACCTGGAAAACCTTGCATACACTCTGTCGACCCCTGAATAGCGGCTCTGCGTCCTGCCCCTCACCTCTTGGTCTCTGCCCTCTGGTCACCGTTCTCCTTTGGCTCTGGTTGGAGGAAGCAGAGGTCGTTTTAGGGAAAAGTAAATACGTGTAAGTTTTTAAAAATTCAGGCCCAAACTATGCAAAATTGAGTGTAAAATTGACAACTCTGTTGTCAGCTTTCACGGTCAGAATGGACATTAAACAAAAGGGCAGCCGCCATGTGGGACAGGATCTCAGGTCTCATGGGACTGTGCGCTCGCTTGGGGGAAGAGAGAGTAGGACAGTACAGTGCGGATGGGGGTGGGGGTGGGCTCTGGGCCTCAGTTTCTCATCAGTACAAAAAGTAATATGTATATCTAATACCTAAAAAGAGTGTTATCTCATGGGGCTGTGCGGAGCTGGAACAGAATAGGCTGCAGAAGAGATCTGCGGGCTCTACGGGCCGCACGCACAGAAGGGACTTGGAAGGTGCAGTGCCTCCATTCCTCTGGGCATAGAAATTCCGGGACACTCCTGGGGAACTCTGTGCCTTGATGAGGATCAGGCTTTGAGGCCGGTTCGCCCCTGTGGCTGGGTGTTTTCGGAGCCCAGGGAGAGGGTGCAGAGGCTGTGCTTGCCCGTCCTGTGCATATTCTGAGGGTGCCCGCAGCCTGCCCTCCATATTCTCCCCGCCCCTTCTGCCGAGCAGGGCCAAGTTCCTCCATGCAGAAGTCCATTTGACCCAGCATCGCCATGAGGGATCCCCCGTCTGTTCTGACTGATCTCAAGGAGCCTGAAGGCCCACACCAGCTGGGAGTCAAGGCTTCAGAACACTGAAGGCAATAGCTGGAGGCTGGGTGTGCCCCAGGCCCCAAAGAAAAGGATTGCACATGGGCCTGGGGTGCGGGGTAGGGGGAGAATCCACAGGATTCCCGGGGATACTAGCTGCAGCCAGCCTGGAGAGAGACGGATGCTTCTGGGGGAGCGGGTAGCTCATTCTCAGGCCAGAATGAGAAGAATATTCTGTCCACTAGCTTACTCTTGCTCCCGGAGCCTCACGGGTTGAGATGTGACCCCCCTTAGGAGCAGTCCACCAGGGGCCAGCCACATTCCTTTGGCCAAAGAAGGGGTTGGGTGATGTTCAAGAGGACTGGGGTTCAGTCTGGGGTCAGGAGCAGGGTCAATCTGTGACCAGGATTAAGGGTCGACTTGGAAATTAGGCTCAGGGGTTTGTTTTAGGTCAGGGTGATGGGTCAGACTGAGGTCCGGGGCCAGGGTCAGAAGTCCATGCGAGGCGGTTGAAGGAATGTCCTCTGATGGAATCCAACTGGTGGAGATGGTTGCTGACCCTTCTCTGTCCGGGCCCCTCCTGGAGAGCCTGCTCCACAGGCCCAGCTTTCCTACTTTTCCCAGAATCTCCGGGACGTCTTAGAAAATTATACCACCGTGGCTTTTCTTCTCTTTTGTCCTAAGTGCTTTTGGGGATTTGAGTAAAGACATGGTTCCAATTAGGAAATCCAACGACTATTGTTGTGGGCCGTGCTGCCCCTGTGGACATCCCCCAGTACCCCACTTGGTGGCTGAGCAAAAAGGACTCGGAATGACTCCCCCATGCCCCCTCCCCACTCCCACTGTGCCGCGGAACAGGAGAGGAGCAAAGTGCACATAAGCCACCTCCAGGAGTATGGGCAGGGGAGGGGAACGCAATGACTTCTGGGACTGTGATCCCCGCAGAGCAGAAGCTCTTGTGGACTTTTGAGGTTGGTGGCTGGGAGGTGGGTGTTGTTGAATTTGTTGACGATGATTCTCTGAGCGCATGTGCCTTCCTACGTATGAGTGTGAGCTTGCTATTTGCCTGTGCGTGTGTTTGGAGCTCTGTAAGGCTGTGTCTTTCACGGATGTGTATCTATCCTTCCAGAGACACATGTCTCCATGGGAGGCTTCCCCAAGGTCATCCTGCCCATTTCACCACATTGGGGCCTGTGCTGTGTCTGGGGATTGGGCTAGATTCTTAGGGCTCTTCAAAATAGTGGGACCGCAACAATCCCCCCAGCTCCATTCTCACCCAGCTTCAACCCCGCATAGGGAGCGAGGTGGAGCTGGCCTCACCAGTCCCAAATGCTCAGTCCAAGTGACTGTCCTGTGAGACCTCCCTGTCCTGAGGATGTGCCCCAGCTTTGTATTTCTGGGGCCACTGTAGTCCTGACAGGAACTTTATGACTACCTGGGCCCCATGCTGCCTGGAGTGGAAATCAGAGGGCGCCAGGGGGGTTGATCTCCCACCTCAAAGGGAGATTGAGGGCGGCGGCTCAGGAATTGCTTGCCCCTGAACCTGCAGTACTCCAACTGTCCACCAGGTGGGGTTCCAAGGCAGAGAGTGAGAGTAGAGATGACAGCTCTAGAAGCAAGAGACCAGCTTTCGAATCCCCGCCGCCACTTCAACCTCCAAAGCGCTCGTACAGGGAGGGACAGCACATATGCTCGCACCTTAGACGCTCACACACATTCTCTTCTAGTGAACTCTAAAATAGAACACGTACTGGGTGCAGAGGAGGTGTTAAAGGGGGAGTCTAGTTTCGTTTACACACACACCACCCTAAACTGAAGGTGGGATATCAAGTCTTCTGCTCTGGGAGTGCGAGAGAGTGAACGACAGAGACAAGGGGGCTGGGGGGGGGGAAAGGACCTACGGGAGAGGGCGAGCCAGGCACTAGCTAGATGATGCCGGGCTTGGCACGCGGAGCTCCATGTATCACAGACACGCAGGAGGAGAGGCCAGATGACAGACGGATGCACAGACACACATATAGCTCCAGAGAGAACACACAAACCCGCAGACACACCACCCAGCTCCACAGATGTCGGGCCGACCCAAGGACACACACGCGCACACACAGGTGCGGCCCCGGGCCACACGCACACCTCGCACAGGCACGTGCGCCTGGCCCTCTGCGGCCGGCTCCGAGAAGGTGGCCGCGCTCACCCAACATGTTTATTTACTCATTTGTATCAATGAACGTTTGTGCCCGACTCCTCCCGCCTCCCGGTGCCGGGGCTGCCGCATTTGTCCTCGGCGCGGGACACTCACCGGGACCAGCACTGGGGTTCCTCCGACTCTGCGGGGGCGGGGGGACTACAAAGTTAGGGGGTCCTAGAGCAAGGGCCGCAGCGTGAGCCTCCCTGGATGCGGACGGGGAGAGGGGAACATAGGCGTCTCGGAGGATGAGAGACA
>NW_024426774.1:49197218-49249587 GCF_017311325.1 Ursus maritimus
TAATTAAAGTGCGTTTTGTGGCATTAATAAAGAGTTATTTGTCCGCCGTTTCCACGGTCTTCACAAAGAGGACTTTCATAGGGGCGGCCGCTCGGGCCGCGAGTCAATTGCTTATACAAAAATGTTGTATTTTTAGCCCTAGGCTCTGTTTAGATGGCGCACGGTGGAAACGGAGAGCCCTTGGAGGTCCCCCGTAAAATCTGATAAATGACTCCAAAAAAATAAAGCTGGAGTTCAGGAGGCTCCCATTAACCCCTTCAGCGCTCTTCTACAGGCACCCCCATTTCCCTCCCAAGGCGGAGTCTAGGCGCCGCGGCTGATGGAGAAGGGAGGCGTAGGGCCTGGCTCCTTTCCCCAGCTTCAGTGCGGGTTGGACGCGAAGCCCAAGGGCCCTTGTGGGATTCGGAGAAAAGGTCAGGGGACATTCGGGGTAGCAGAGAAAGGTCAGGAAAGGGGAGGGGAGAGGCGACAGACCACGGATTCGCAGATTGGCTCTAAGGAGACGGGAGCCAATGCCTGTGTGAGTTATTTTATTTCCTGACCAAACCAAAGCCTAGACCACGCCGCAGTTAACTCTTTAAGTCTGGTGGCATGGGAGAGGCTCTGGGGATTTTTTCTTTACGGAGGGTTCCCCATTGGTTAAAGATAACCCCCACCCCATGAACATCCCCAAAGAGATGGGCCGATTCTGGGACTTGGGAGACCACATCGCAGAGAACGACAAGCGCCTCCTCCCTCCCCCCGTTCCGTGTCCTTGGCGCAGGGCGGGGCCGGGCAGGGTTCTGTGTGTGCGCTCGCGGATTGCACGCGTCTGTAATTTCAAGCCATGCTTTCGCACTTCTAAACCCGGTCTCTGCCGTGCGCCTCCCGCCTCACCTCCTATCCTTGCCGGGATTTCTTCAGGACATTCATCCTTCTCCTAACTCCCATCGGCATCTTCCGGACAAAGCACTGGTGTTCACCCGAATACAAAACACCCCTGGTTAACCAGGGCGCCCCACCCCCCAAAAACCTGGCGTATATCAAGTTAAAAAGCGTTTTCACACTTGACGAGGTTAATTCAGGTTAATCTCCCCATTACTTACCTGGGTCTGGTCCCCGACGTACCACCCCATTATCCCCAGCAGTGTGAGGTTGTGTGGCGTCTACACACAACACACACACACACACACACACACACACGCAGTCTTCGGATCTCATACACCAATCCCAAGGTTTCTCTCCTGCTCAAGTGTCCCCACCCAATAAGTAAATAGACCCTTTTCCTTAAAAGCCAAGAACCCTCGGAGTCTCAGGCTTCTCATCTTCCTTGGGTTACCTCCTTCCTTCCCCACCACTAAATACACACTTTCTCGTACTGTGGACCCAGGGCAGTGGATTTCTAGAGCAGCCGACGACGCGGCGGAAACACGGCCGGGGTCTTAAAGGGGCAATTCTGGCTGCCATTGGCTCTTCCTCTTCCCGACTCAGTTTTCGGGTCCAATGACATCTCCAAAGCCCCGGAAGCCGATGGCGACGGGGCCTGGAGCGCGAAAGGGAGGCGAAATCTGCTCACGACCCGACTCCCTCTCGGCTAGCATCGCGCGGGGAGGCCCCGGACGTCCACGAACCCCTGCCGGGTCGCCTGCAACTGGGAAAAGTCAATCTTGGGAGCCTTCTGGTCCGGGGACTTCTCCTACCAACCCCCAGAATTTGCGCACCCGGCGCCAGTGGGCTCCGAACCACGCCGCAGGCGGCCGGAGAAACGGGCTGCACCGGCAAAAAGGAGGGAGGGGCGGGGCGGGGACCCGTGCCTTCAGGCTCCCGGCGCCCCCCCTGGCCGGCCCGCGTCTCCAACGTCCCCGCGCTCGCCGCTAGCGGACCCCGGAGAGCAGCGGAGCGAGCGCGCCCTTACCTGTAGCAGCCAGTGGCCGGTCTCTCCGATGAGCGGGAAGCCCATGGAGCCCTTG
The DNA here is from genome assembly GCF_017311325.1 of Ursus maritimus. Taxonomy (NCBI): domain Eukaryota; kingdom Metazoa; phylum Chordata; class Mammalia; order Carnivora; family Ursidae; genus Ursus; species Ursus maritimus. The sequence continues at coordinate 49,199,168 of NW_024426774.1, forward strand.
GGGATGGGCAGCTTGCAGCTCTTGTCGCGGGTGGCAGCCCAGCGCAGTTGCCACAGCTGCTGCGACACGGCCAGCAGCAGCGTCACCGACACCAGGCACGCGGCGTGAAGTGGCCAGCGCCGACACCAGCTCCAAGCCCTCAAAGAGCATGTTGGCGGCCGCTCGAGGATTGGCTGTGCCGCCGCGGCGGGGAGGGAGGGCCGGATGAGAAGGGACGGCGAACGGCGGGGGAGGGGAGGCTGCAGCCGGGGGTCCTGGAACCTCCAGCCAAACGGAGAAGGAGGAAGGGGCCGAGGGAAGGGGAGTGGAGGCTGCGAGGGAGCGGAGAGAGGGAGGGAAAAATTGCCTAAAAAGAAGAGAGGGGAGACACGAGGCGACTCGGAGTGTAACTTTTGTTTGTTTGTTTGTTTGTTTGTTCCCTTATAGCGGGCTTAGGGGCTGCTCGAGGGGTGGTGAGATGAAGCCGTGAATCAAGCTGGTGGATTAGCTCTTCCGCAGCCCATCACACTCGGAAAACTTTGGAAAACTGTCAGCGGGAGCCTCTCTCGTAAGAGCTAGCGGAGAAAGTGCGATCGATTTGTCAAAAGTTTTTCCCTCAAATTCCTAGGTGGAAAAAAAAGGAAAAAAATTCACAGATCAAAAATTCACGAACCCAGAAACTTTAGGGGTGAGGGGAAGGCTCCCCGGCTGAGGCGAGTGGAGAGGCCCAGCCAGCTTCCTGGGCTGCCGGGCGCGCGCCCGAGCCGCAGAGCCGCCGCTGCACCCCCGAGGCGGGCGCGGCGGCGAGGCAGCGCGGCGGGCGCGGCGAGCGGGTGCGGAGCCGGCGGACCGCAGCCGGGACGGGACGCGGCCGGCGACGGGGCCGGGCGGGCGCTGGGGAGGCGGCGGCGGCGGCAGCGGCGGCGGCGGGCGGGCGGGGTGAGGCGGGGTGGGGTTGGGGGAGGAGGTGAAAACCCGAGCTGGGCTATTGTATCAATTAAGAAAAGGCAATCCGTCCCGGGACGCGGTCTCTCGGCTCTGGAGTTGCTGCTGGGGGAAGAAATGGGGAAAAAAGAAAGGAAGGCAAAAGGAATGAAAGAGGGGGAAAAGCAGGAGGCAGGATTTCAGGGCTGGTGGTTTTAAAAGCTTCTCTCAATGTGAATTTGAGTCCAAAGCGAGGCGATGCGTGTGTTTATATAGAGGCGGGAGGCTGCGCCGTGGGCGCCCCGCCAGCCCGCCCCCCCACCCCACCCCCACCCCACCCCCAAACCTCCCCGCGCTCACAAAGCCGGAGGCGTGGTGAGAGGCCGGCGGCCGGAGCGTGTGAGCGCCCGCCGGCCTCCCGCCCCGCCCCGGCCGCCCGCCGCCCGCCGCCCGCCCGGGACCCACTTGTAGCCGCCGTAGGATCAAACTCAGTTCACCTCTCGCCTCCTCTTCCTTCTCACCGGCGTCTCGCTGAGCCCGGCACCTACAGACGGACGAGAGGAGACACACACACACACACACACACACACACACACACACACACACACACGGTGCGCGCTCGCACGGTGCCCGCTGCTGAGCTACTTCCTCCCTCTTTTCCTCCTCCGGGTCCCTGGCCCCTCCTCCCGCCCCGAGTCCCGTGTGGGCGTCGCCCCAGCGGCTGAGGTCTCGCGAAGACTGCCCCTTGATTGAGGACCACCGGAAAGCGCCTGGACCTGTGCTTGGGGTCCCAAGCTCCAATCCTCAATCCCCGGCTCCCATCTCCCGAGGACCCCTCAACCCACCCATTTGCCTTTCCTATTCCCCTAGCCCGCTTCCCTAGCCCGGATCCGGGCATCCCAAACCTCGATGCCAAAGTCTTTCCGCCACCACTGCCCCCCAGATGTCTCCAGTGGCGGAAAGACCTTGGCATCCGAGGTTTGGGGATGCCCGGATCCGGGCTAGGGAAGCCGGGCTAGGGGGAATAGGAAAGGCAAATGGGTGGGTTGAGGGGTCCCGGGAGATGGGAGCCGCGGGATTGAGCGGGATTGGAGCTTGGGACCCTAAGCACAGGTCCAGGCGCTTTCCGGTGGTCCTCAATCAAGGGGCAGTCTGGCGGAGACCTCAGCCGCTGGGGCGACGGCCCACACGGGACTGCCCGGGGCGGGAGGAGGGGGCCAGGGACCCGGAGGGAGGAAAAGAGGGAGGGAAGTAGCCTAGCAGCCAAGCGGGCACTGTGCGAGCGCGCACCGTGTGTGTGTGTGTGTGTGTGTGTGTGTGTGTGTGTGTGTGTGTGTCTCTCTCGTCCGTCTGTAGGTGCCGGGCTCAGCGAGACGCCGGTGAGAAGGAAGAGGAGGCGAGAGGTGAACTGAGTTTGATCCTACGGCGGCTACAAGTGGGTCCCGGGCGGGCGGCGGGCGGCGGGCGGCCGGGGCGGGCGGAGGCCGGCGGGCGCTCACACGCCTGGCCGCCGGCCTCACCACGCCTCCGGCTTTGTGAGCGCGGGGAGGTTTGGGGGTGGGGTGGGGGTGGGGTGGGGGCGGGCTGGCGGGCGCCCACGGCGCAGCCTCCCGCCTCTATATAAACACACGCATCGCCTCGCTTTGGACTCAAATTCACATTGAGAGAAGCTTTTAAAACCACCAGCCCTGAAATCCTGCCTCCTGCTTTTCCCCCTCTTTCATTCCTTTTGCCTTCCTTTCTTTTTTCCCCATTTCTTCCCCCAGCAGCAACTCCAGAGCCGAGAGACCGCGTCCCGGGACGGATTCGCTTTCTTAATTGATACAATAGCCCAGCTCGGTTTTCACCTCCCCAACCCCACCCCGCCTCACCCCGCCCGCCCGCCGCCGCCGCTGCCGCCGCCGCCGCCTCCCCAGCGCCCGCCCGGCCCCGTCGCCGGCCGCGTCCCGTCCCGGCTGCGGTCCGCCGGCTCACCGCTGCCGCGCCCGCCGCGCTGCCTCGCCCGCCGCGCCCGCCTCGGGGGTGCAGCGGCGGCTCTGCGGCTCGGGCGCGCCGCCCGGGGCAGCCCAGGGAAGCTGGGCTCGGGCCTCTCCACTCGCCTCAGCCGGGGAGCCTTCCCCCTCACCCCTAAAGTTTCTGGGTTCGTTGGAATTTTTGGATTCAGAATTTTTTTCCTTTTTTTTTTCCACCTAGGAATTTGAGGGGAAAACTTTTGACAAATCGATCGCACTTTCTCTCCGCTAGCTCTTACGAGAGAGGCTCCCGCTGGACAGTTTTCCAAAGTTTTCCGAGTGTGATGGTTGCGGGAAGAGCTAATCCACCAGCTTGATTCACGGCTTCATCTCACCACCCCTCGAGCAGCCCCTAAGCCCGCTATAAGGGAACAAACAAACAAACAAACAAACAAAGTTACACTCCGAGTCGCCTCGTGTCTCCCCTCTCTCTTCTTTTAGGCAATTTTTTCCCTCCCTCTCTCCGCTCCCCTCGCAGCCTCCACTCCCCTTCCCTCGGCCCCTTCCTCCTTCTCCGTTTTGGCTGGAGGTTCCAGGACCCCCGGCTGCAGCCTCCCCTCCCCCGCCGTTCGCGTCCCTTCTCATCCGGCCCTCCCCTCCCCCGCCGCGGCCGGCACAGCCAATCCCCCGAGCGGCCGCCAACATGCTCTTTGAGGGCTTGGAGCTGGTGTCGGCGCTGGCCACTCTCGCCGCGTGCCTGGTGTCGGTGACGCTGCTGCTGGCCGTGTCGCAGCAGCTGTGGCAACTGCGCTGGGCTGCCACCCGCGACAAGAGCTGCAAGCTGCCCATCCCCAAGGGCTCCATGGGCTTCCCGCTCATCGGAGAGACCGGCCACTGGCTGCTACAGGTAAGGGCGCGCTCGCTCCGCTGCTCTCCGGGGTCCGCTAGCGGCGAGCGCGGGGACGTTGGAGACGCGGGCCGGCCAGGGGGCGCCGGGAGCCTGAAGGCACGGGTCCCCGCCCCGCCCCTCCCCTCCTTTTTGCCGGTGCAGCCCGGGCTTTCCCGGCCCGCCTGCGGCGTGGTTCGGAGCCCACTGGCGCCGGGTGCGCAAATTCTGGGGGCTGGTAGGAGAAGTCCCCGGACCCGAGAAGGCTCCCAAGATTGACTTTTCCCAGTTGCAGGCGACCCGGCAGGGGTTCGTGGACCGTCCGGGGGCCTCCCCGCGCGATGCTAGCCGGAGAGGGAGTCGGGTCGTGAGCAGATTTCGCCTCCCTTTCGCGCTCCAGGCCCCTGTCGCCATCGGCTTCCGGGGCTTTGGAGATGTCATTGGGACCCGAAAACTGAGTCGGGAAGAGGAAGGAGCCAATGGCAGCCAGAATTGCCCCTTTAAGACCCCGGCCGTGTTTCCGCCGCGTCGTCGGCTGCTCTAGGTACCACTGCCCTGGTCCACAGTACGAGAAAGTGTGTATTTAGTGGTGGGGAAGGAAGGAGGTAACCCAAGGAAGATGAGAAGCCTGAGACCCGAGGGTTCTTGGCTTTTAAGGAAAAGGGTCTATTTACTTATTGGGTGGGGACACTTGAGCAGGGGAGAGAAACTTGGGATTGGTGTATGAGATCCGAAGACTGCGTGTGTGTGTGTGTGTGTGTGTGTGTGTGTGTGTTGCTAGACGCCACACAACCTCACACTGCTGGGGATAATGGGGGTGGGTACGTCGGGGACCAGACCCAGGTAAGTAATGGGGAGATTAACCTGGAATTAACCTCGTCAAGTGCTAGACAAACGCTTTTGCAACTTGATATACGCCAGNNNGGGGGGGGGGTGGGGGCGCCTCTGGTTAACCGCGGGGGTGTTTTGTATTCGGGTGAACACCAGTGTTTGTCCGGAAGATGCCGATGGGAGTTAGGAGAAGGATGAATGTCCTGAAGACAATCCCGGCAAGGATGAGGTGAGGCGGGAGGCGACGGCAGAGACCTGTGGGTTTAGAAGTGCGAAAGCATGGCTTGAAATTAACAGACGCGTGCAATCCGCGAGCGCACACACAGACACCCTGCCCGGCCCCGCCCTGCGCCAAGTGACAGCGGAACGGGGGAGGGGAGGGAGGCGCGCGGTTCCTTTGCGATGTGGTCTCCCCAAGTCCCAGAATCGGCCCATCTCTTTTGGGGATGCTCATGCAGTGGGTGGGGTTATCTTTAACCAATGGGGAACCCTCCGTAAAGAAATCCCCAGAGCCTCTCCCATGCCACCAGACTTAAAGAGTTAACTGCGGCGGTGGTCTAGGCTTTTGGCCGAGAATTTAGGAAATAAAATAACTCACACAGGCATTGGCTCCCGTCTCCTTAGAGCCAATCTGCGGAATCCGTGGTCTGTCGCCTCTCCCCCCTCCCCTTTCCTGACCTTTCTCTGCTACCCCGAATGTCCCCCTGACCTTTTCTCCGAATCCCACAAGGGCCCTTGGGCTTCGCGTCCAACCCGCACTGAAGCTGGGGAAAGGGAGCCAGGCCTACGCCTCCCCTTCCATCAGCCCGCGGCGCCCTAGACTCCGCCTTGGGAGGGAAATGGGGGGTGCCTGTAGAAGAGCGCTGAAGGGGTTAATGGGAGCCCTCTGAATCCCAGCTTTATTTTTTTGGAGTCATTTATCAGATTTTACGGGGGGACCTCCAAGGGCTCTCCGTTTCCACCGTGCGCCATCTAAACAGAGCCTAGGGCTAAAAATACAACATTTTTGTATAAATTGGACTCGCGGCCCGAGCGGCCGCCCCTATGAAAGTCCTCTTTGTGAAGACCGTGGAAACGGCGGACAAATAACTCTTTATTAATGCCACAAAAAACGCACTTTAATTATAGTTAGGCAGATCAGAGGCGGGAGGGGGCGGCAGGAGGGAGGCGGCGGCGACCTCGGAAAATTCACAACCCAACTTTTGTGTCGAAAGAAAAGAAAAACAGAGGAAAAGAAGGAGAGGAGAGACGGAGAGTCAGACGGAGCGAGGGAGACGGGTATAGCAGACGGAGGGAGGGAATCCCGCTCCTCACCCCCCCCCCTTGGTCGCACCTCCACCCTCGCCTAGGTTTCTCTTAAAGGGGTAGATGCCGTCTGGAAGTGCGGCAGAGTGGGGGAGCTCTCTCCGACCCGCCAACCTGGGAGTGGGGAGGCGTCCCCCGCGGCCCAGCCCCCCTCCTGGAGTAGCGGGCACTCTGGGCTTGCTCCCTGTCGCGCGCCGGGGCCGGAGGCGCATGTGGAAAAGTGATTAGGGCTCCGGGTTCTGCAGAGTCACTTTTCGGCAGTGCTGGGGTGTGTACACATTTAGCTGGAGAATACTTTTCCGAAGAAGAAAGGAAAAGTAAGGAGAGGGACCAAGCCGGGAAAAGGGGATGCTGAGGTGTCCCTTGGGGGCTGCATGACTCCGTGAGTCTGCAGTCCGCATCCGCAAGTCGTTGGCGGCCAAGCTAGAGTGCCGGACAGGTGGCGCCCCTCCCCTTCGCACCGGGTGCTGCCCAGGCGGGAGAAGGGTTAACGCGGGGTGGGGTGGCGAGCGCCTACGTCAAAGGTGAGCCGGACACGCCTGCCCCCGCCCCTCGAAGGTCCCCTCGGTTTCCGGTACCCGCGCGGGGGCCCGCTCAGCCAGCTCCTCCGCGCTCCGGGCCGGGGCCCGGGCCTAGCCATCCTGGGCTCGCGCCGTCGCGGCCGCCGCCCGGGGATCCGGTTACCTGTGACGGCCGCCCCGCCCTGCCCCGCCCCGCGGGAAGCGCCTTCCTCCGAGCTCCCGTTCCAAACTGCAGGGCGGCGACGAAAATCCTGCTCAGTTATTCCCAGGGCAGATTGCATTAGGAAAATCGCAGCTCTCGGCCCCGTGACCCTACCTTGCAGATCCCTCAGAGGGCCGCCGGGTCCCTTCGCGGCCCACCCCTGAGAACGGAGGAAACCCCAACCCCCTTCTGTAGTGACTGCCTCCGGGCACGGACCGCTCACCGCTATAAATAATCTTTGGCCTGCGGCCACCCCGCGGGGTCTCGCCAGCCCGTGGCCGGGAGCCTGGAAATATTTATTCCAAGAGGCTCCGGAGCTTGAGGCGGGGTAGCGAGGGGGGAGGGGGTGGAGGCTCTAGCTTCGGGTCCCGCCGTCCGGGATACCTTTTTCCTCCCGCAAGTCATTACCAAAAAACACCCTCCCGAGGGGTGCCCCGGGCCTCCTGCCTTCTTGCATTATTTATTATCCTCTAGGCCCTACTTCCCAGTTCTTGTGCATGCTATGAAAAATAAAACCTTCTTGCGTGTTTGTGGGGGGGGGGGTGGGGGGGACAAGGGAGTGCTGGCCCGGGCGGGATCCTCCGCTCCTCCCCCGCAGGCCCTCCAGGCTGGGCCTCCGGGACATCCCATCTGGAGATGTACGCCCTGAGAGAGGTCTCTTCCCTGGTTCCCGCAGGGTTCCGGCTTCCAGTCGTCGCGGAGGGAGAAGTATGGCAACGTGTTCAAAACTCACTTGCTGGGGCGGCCGCTGATCCGCGTGACAGGCGCAGAAAACGTGCGCAAGATCCTCATGGGCGAGCACCACCTCGTGAGCACTGAGTGGCCACGCAGCACGCGCATGCTGCTGGGCCCGAACACGGTGGCCAACTCCATTGGCGACATCCACCGCAACAAGCGCAAGGTAAGAGCCTCTCTGGGCGAAGAGCCCCGCAATTCTGCTCTGAGCCTCTTCTTCCGTGCACCGGTCTCGGGTGTAAGGAGTTTGCGGAGCCCCGGGGACGCCCCCACCCGAATCTGCGCCCCCATTTGCACACCATGGTAGAGGATCCCGCAGCTCCGTGCCTAGACGGCTGCGGTCCGGGATCCAGAGCCTGCAGGCCTCCTCCGGGTCTGCCGGTTTGTTGCTCCGCTGTGCGGTTCCCATTACCCCGCCCATCGGTGGCTGTTGCGGGGAGGTGGTTTGGGCAGAGCTCCAACATGCAGGGAGTAGGGCGCCCAACTCCTGTCCTCGCGTGCCCCACAAAACCGAGAAAAGAAAAGGGCAGATGGTGATCCATGCTCCCCTTTACGCCCAGTTACGCTCGGGAATTCCGAGGACTGGAGACGGATCTTTAAAACCCAACCTAGCCTTTCTGCCACTGGTTGCTTAAGGGCGACGGCGGACAAGCGCAGGGAGCCGAGCACCCTGTGCGCGACGGCAGCAGGGCCTTGCCTGGGAGGGGGGGGCGGGGGATGAAATTTGGGCCGCTGCAGCACAGGTCTGGATGGCGGAGGAAGGGCGAAGGGTGGGGAGAGCAGCGGAGGCGCTGCGGCGGATCAAAGCGCACCTACCCCCTCCCATAAAGAGGAAGAGAAAGTGGGTGTTTATCCTGTGGATTTCCCGAGCGCCTGGAAGAGGCGCGGAGGAGGCGAGCCAGCGCGCACCGAGGGAGCCGAGTCTCCCCGCCCCCTCACAGGGCCGCGCAGCCGCCGCGGCGGCTCCGAGCGCGGGCGGCACGTGCTGTTTGAACTGCAGTAACCCGAAAGCTGAGCCTCCGGCGGGCGGGGCGGCGGCCCGCCGGTTAAAGCGGCCAGCGAGGGGGCGCTGCACGACACCCCCTCCCTGTTTTCCATTGGGTCAGAGAACTCATCCAGGTTTGAAACCTTAAGGAAAGAGAGAGGCATCCTCTGATCTTCCAGGAGCAGGGGCAGAGTGGGGGGGGGCAGCGGTGAGCAGCCCCCTTCCACCAGAAGTCGATGTGAAGAGGTCTTTGTGAACGTAGGAATTAATCTTGTAGTATTTGATGTCTTCTGAACTGCCTGCGAAGAGTAGTTTTCCATAGCAGACAAAAGGAGGCAAAACCTGATGGAGGAGACAACCCCCCTCCCTGTAAAGCGGGGATTTCATGGACTGGAATGGGGCTTCTAGAGTAGTCTCCCCCATGTGCCTGGCTAGAGCAGGAAGCAGCTAACAGGTCCAGAGGGCAGATGGGAAGTGGCTGGGAGGGGGCTATGGGCTCGGGAACGGGGGCTTGTAAAATGTGTTGGACACTATTTTTTCTTAGTCTTTACGACTCCACCCAAAGCTCGTTCCAGAGAGTGAGAAGACAGCCTGAGCCTCAGAAACCCAGCCCCAAAGACTGTCTGCTTCCTCATTTTTTCTTTCTAGAGGCTTTGACAAGAAAACAGAAGGGGACACTGAGGCTTGGAGAGTTTGAGAGACTTGAACCAGGTCAGGAAGCGAAGAAAGGGCAGGACAGGGCACGCAGCACAAGCACCCGTGGGGAGAGTTCTTTCTGGGTCACCAAGCAGAGCCTTTCTTAGTCCTGCCCACCCAGGCTTGCCAGCGCTGCAGGTGGGGGTGGGGAGGAGGTGCTGGGAGGAACAGGAAGGCTGGATCAGGACCAGAGCGTAAGACCCTGGGGGTGGAGAGGGCTTTTGGGCAGGGCTGTTGCCTTGTGGTTTCACCCACCCTGTGCCTCACTTGGCTCTGGGCCTCCAGGTGGGGAGGGCCCACCTGGAAAGCCCCAAGGTTTTGGCCCACATTGTCCATTCGGGAGGAGGGAGGGGGTGACCCAGAGGACACTACCAGAGGAATGCTGAAGGGAGGAATGGGGATGGGACAGGGGCGGGGGCCGAAACTCAGAGCCACAGAAGAGTCTTCGATGATACCCTCTTTGGGGCACCCTGTCCCCTAGCTCCTGGGGAATAGGAAGTGGCCACAGAGCAGTTCTTCCTGACAGAGGCCTGGGAACCCCGTGCAGGGGCCCTCTGTGTGCAGTAGTGTTTGCCTGCAATGTGGCATGTGTCTGGGGCCTGTGGGAAAGGGGTGAACAAAAGGACCCTTCCCCCCAATCTCTCTAATTCATGTTCCATAAACTTGGGTTTACTGAACCAAATTGAAGGCTTTGGGTGAGGGAGACCCAGAGGTGGGACGCTTGGTCCTTGCCTCAAGAAGTAGAGTCTAGCTGGAGGGATGAGAAGAGAATATTCAGGGGCTTGTTTTATCCCTGGAGAAAATGGCCAGTCTGCTGGACCTGGGTGCCCAGTGGACCCAGCCTGGCCAGGGTCGGGGGTGTGCCACGCACACTGCCTTATCCAGTCCACACTGCAGTCAGGGCCCTGGCTGGTGAGCAGGCTGCTGGGCCAGGCCCGGGGCCTGGTTAGGATAGACTCACAGGAAGTAAGGCCCAGGTGTGCTGGGGCCTGGCTGGCAGGAGAGCTAGCAGCGTCACTGTTTCCACTGGGGCTGGTGGCCCGCCCCTTCTCTGGGAGGTCTGACCAGATGTGCTGGGAAGGGGCTCCTTATAGCCATCACTGCACTCCAGGTGTTTGCCCCTCCTGTCCTGGTGGTCCAGGGCCAAGATGGCTGGGGTTGCCAGGGAGAAAATCCAGAAAGTCTTGCCCAGTCTAACAGAATCCTCTCGGGAAGCCAGGCTTGTGTCCCTATAGCCACTACCTCAGACTCTGTCCCTTCTGTTTTATAACCTTCCCTCCCCCAGGGGCCTGGGGTATCTCTAATTAATGGGGGAGGGATGTCATCCTTTGTGTGCGGGGAGGCTGGGGTATTGCCCTAGAAGGAGGGTGGTAGGGGAGAGTGGGGGGAGGTTGTCAGAGACACAGAGGAGAATTGGGGGGGGTACTTCTGGAAGCTCCAGTACATAGCCCCATACCCCAGAATCAGGCATTTCCTCTTTTTCTTTGGAGATAGGTGGGGGCTCTTTGCACCGGAGGGCCAGCAGCATCAGGGGGCCTCAGACAGTAGCTCTCCCCAAACTTGGAGAGCATCCCAGAGGATACACTCCTGGATTCCTGGTGTCCTAGAGACTCCAGGCATGGCTCTCTTGCCCCTCCAATCCAGACCCCTGGCTACAGGGACACGGTGAAGGTGGGGGAACAGCTCCCCAAGCTTTGGAGGTAGGATGAAGAAGCCCCGTCTACCCACGTGCCACCCCTCACTGACCTGGCCTTTGGGCCCTGTCCTGGGTAGGGGTGGAGGTCAGGCTCAAGCTCACTGCACTGCTCTCAGAAACCCTGTCCATCCTGCAGTTTGTGCTGGGGTGCAGAGTCCAGAAAGTGCTTCAGCAGGAGGGCAGAGCCAGGAAGTTTTGGGGGTCTTCAGGGAGGCCAACCCAGACCGGCTCTTGTTGGCCTTGGGACTAGTACACAGCCTCTGGCTGCAAAGTCTCCCTGGCTCAGCTCAGGGCAGCAGTTCCCGCCTGCATTGGATAGGAAGGTGGGTGGCCTGGCCAGGCAGCCCTGCTCCCGAGAGCTCTGCCCCAGCCTGGGCATAGGCACAGAGCCTTTGTTCTGCGAGCCCGAGAAGTCCTTCACTCAAAAGTTACTGTAGCACTAGCCGGTGGGTGCAGGGGCAGCTGAGGGGGCGGGTGGCAGGAGCGGATCTCTCTGAAGGTCAATGTGGGAGGGAGCCCACGGCCAGCCAGCCGCCAGAGCGCCTGAGAGTGGGTGCCTCCCTCCACTCGCCCTGTGCTAGGCAGTGGGCGGGTGGTCTGGCCGGGCCTAGGGTCCGTCTCCTCCCTTTTCGCTCCTTTCTCTGTCCTCCCAGGGCAGGGAGGGGTCCAAGGCTGTGATGCTGTTGAGTCTGCTCACTCTTCCAGCCTTGGGAGACAATTCTGGCCTTGACAGACAGTGGGCAGGCTTGGCTGGGGTCTGCTCTGGCCCTGCGCCCCCTGTGCCGACCATTGTATCCATTCAGGCTGCCCGGGCTGAAGGGCCAGGGCTGGAGGTGTGCCTGCAGGGGTGGGAAATGCTGCAGCCGGGACAGAGTACCCAGAACAGCTGGCCTTCTGAGAAGACGCTTGGCCATAAAGAAGGGTCCCCTTAGCGCTCTTAGATAAAATCAGAGCCCCTGGGACGAGTAAAGGGTGGCTCAGTAGGGCTCGGAGTGGTGGGAGATGGGGTTTGGGGCCATTGTTGGGTGTGGCCTGTCTTGGCCTGGACTGTGAATTGGGAGGGTCCTTCCCCCATTGGGCCTCCACTTTCTGAGGGGGTTTTACTGTGGCTGGAAGAGGGATGAGTGTCTGGGCAAACCCAGCCTTTCAGATTCTGTGGCTCAGCAGGTTTCTGCCCAGGGCTGCCCTCCCTCCCTGACCCCGTGCTTTTGTCCTGGATGGAAAAGTTAGGGAAGAGAGAGCTAGAGTTAAATGGGGGGACAGGCGCTCTGTTGCCATAGATGCCGGGAACCCAGAAGCAGGCACAGGCTGGGGGGTCTGGGCTGGCCCCTCTCAGCCAGAGTGGCTGAGTGGGGATTGGCTCGGGAGGCAGCCAGGGTGAAGTCGAGGCCCAGTGGAAATGCCAGGCATCTGGGAAGATGACGTCCTCTCTCATCCTCCCCCTTCCTTGAGTATAAAGTACACACCTTGGCGTCACCCGTGTGCTGTGCGGACGGCTGCCCCGGCGCTGATGCCCTCTGTTGCTCTTTCCACTCGGCAGGCTGTGGCTCCGGCGGCTTGGCTCTGCGGGTAGCCTGCCCAGGCCCCCGCCTCCTGGGCAGCCGCTTCCATTCCTCCCAGTCTGAGTCACTGGCCCAAGGAGTAGGTTCCCTCTCCCGAGGCTGCCTGTCCAGGGGCTGGCTATCCATCTGTTCACGCACGGCCACCAGCTGAGACGGGGGAGGGTACCTGGCCAAGCGAGTGGGTCAGCACACAGGCTCCGGGGCTCCAGGGAGCCGCTCTCCTCCCAGCGGCGCGGGGTGAGAGGCAGGAGGGGGAAGCGTTTGTAGAAACAGTTATGGAGAATTTGAGCCTTGACAAGCCCCCTGGTATCTCACCCCTCCCATTCAGGGTTGAGAGAGCCAGGGATGTGGGCCCTTGAGCCAGTCGCTTTGCGGGAGAACCCGATGGGGGTGGTGGAAGGTTTCCAAGCACAGCCTTCGTGGCGGGAGCCCAGCGTCCCCTGCCCTGGGCCTGGGAGTTCCCAGTCCTCCCGTGACGCTCGGCCTTCTCTCTCCAGGCACCAGCCCTGGTGGGAAGTCCATACCTGCTGCTCCCTCTGCAGGGCTTTGCCTGGGCCGGAGCTGGTTCCCGATGACCTTTGTCCAACATTCTTGGCTCACTTTTGGGAATTCCTAGGGAAGCCCCAGAGGGAAACAAAGCAGCCCCGGCTCCTATTACAACTGTGGTCAGGGCAGACGGCTCTGGGGGCTGGGAACCCTTCCTCTCTTCACACTGAGCAGCTCTGCTGGGCACTTGCCCATGTGCCCGAGTCCTGACCCCGCCCGCCCGACGTGGCCCAGGCCTCCCTCTGCCCTGGCCAGCACCTCCGCCTCCTCCTGGCCTTTGTGGTGGGTGGTGGTTTCTGGGCTGCCTCGGCTGTGGGAAGTGCCCTCGTTGTTGATCCTGGGCACCAACCCAGGGATGAGGACCTGGAGTTTTCCTGGTGCCTGGGAGGGCCTGATGCCTGGGGAACAGCTGGGCTGGAAGCAGGGGCATGGACCTGGTGACCTCTGAGCAAAGTCCCTTGACTCAGAGTGCCTGCAGTCTCCCTTTGCTTTGCTTCTCATATGGTCATTTCCTCCACCTCAGGGGGGCTCTAAGAGGAATCATGGGTAGGACAGCTAGGTGGAAAGGGACTCAAGAACGTCCAGTTAGACCCCCTCATGAAACCAGTGGGGAAGCTGAGCCCCAGAGAGGACAGTGATCTGCTGGCTGCTACTGGTGAGTCAGGGGCTGGGTCGAGATAAGAGCCTTGGAACTTTCCAGAAGCCCCAGTCCAGAGGCCTACAGGTACAGGGTGGCAGAGGGCTTCCTGGGGTCATTCCAGAGCCTGCTCAGGACCCCTGACTACCTTGAGGTGATGCATGGATCCCCCACCCTTGCAGTCCATCTGCTCAGTCCAAAGTCCCCCTTGGTCCGCCTGCCCTCCTTGGACCCCAAGGCTTGAGAAGCAGCAGTTCAGCTGGCCATCACTAGAGGGCGCAGGGAATGTAACCTTTGGGGCAGGGCAGGGCAGGGCAGGTCTTGTCGGAGGGTCATGTCAGGCCCCTCCTGAGTGCAGTGGGGGTCATCAGAGAGCCTCTGTTGGTAACCCTGGGATGGTGCCTCCTGAGCCACTGTAGCCTGTGTGGGGTGTATGCGTGGGGGCCTGGGGACTCGTGCGTTGTCAGATTCTGGGCTTTTTTGAGGGGACAGTGTCTACTTTGGGACACCTAGATATTGGCGGTTATGTGCTCTGTACCTTGAAAGGCGCCACAGAGGTCACCTCGTTCAGCCTCCCCATTTCATAGGTGAGGAGGCTGAGGCTAGAGGGCGTGGCTTGGCCATTGTGGCACAGGAAGCTGGTGTGTGATCTGGGGCTAAAACTTAGGTCTCTGGGTGCCCAGCCTGCTTTTTCCCACCACCCCGCTGCCCTTTAGAGCCTAGCTGGCTTTGACTTTGACCAGTCTAGGTCCTTGTGGCCTCTGCCCCATTGCCCCCTCCACATGCCTACCTCTGGGCTCGGGTCTCCTGTTTGCTGGGGGCCCTGGCCAGCCCCTGCCCCATCCCCTCCTTGACAGTACTCCTCAGTCGGCCCTGGGCTGACTGCCTCTAGGCCAGGTGTGGCCTCCCTATCTCTGCTTGCCCTTACCTCCAGCCTCCCCATCGAAGCCTGGGAGCCACAGAGTATCTTTGTTCCTCCCCGATGAGCATCTTACTGTTTTGTAAGGGCCCTTGGTTGGCCAGCACTGGGCTCTGGGGACAGGGCCCCGTTCCCACCCCATTAGACTCTGATCAGGAGTGGAACTTGAAATCCTAAGGACACCGGGGTGGGGGGGGTGCTGAGACAGAGAGCACTGCCGGTATCCATAACCCTCTGAGGGGAGGTGGCAGCTGAAGTCTCCCTTGGAAGGTCCCGGGACCCCCAAAGCTGAGCAAGGTGTGAGTGCCCATTTAGACCCGGGCTGCCCCTGGCCACTTCCCATCCTTCTACATTTCAGCTGTCCCTTAGTAGCAGGAGCAGCCCCAAACAGTGCTGGCTTCTCTGCCCCTCACCGGCCTCCTTCCCTCCCTCCGTCTGCCCACCGGGAATTTGGGAATGAAAGTGCTATTGTGAATGCCTGGCTGGGCCACTGAAGGGCCAGCACTGTTATTTCTGCAAACCAGCCCTCCCATTAGCCATGCAGGGCTGAGGCCAGGAAAATGTTACCTTTTCCTCCTCAAGCTGACTGCAGGGGAAATTCTCACATTTACAGTTTGTGCGGTGGTTGTGTTTGGGGGACAGGAGGGGAGGGTGAGCGCGTGTGTGTGGTTTACGTGGGGCAGGGTAGGGGAGCTGGAGGACATATGTGTCTCCTTCCTCTGTGCTGTCCCTCCCCGCTCTGCCTTTCCCAGTGACCTTTCCGTCGGTGTTGGTGGGGGTGCCCCCCTTCTGCTCTGGACTCTGGGGGGGGGGTCAGAGGATGTTGGTTATGAGTGAGACGCAAAGGTATCAGTAAATAGACTCACGTCCTCCCCTCTCCTGTCCTCCACGGGCAGCAGCCTGAAACCGCGTGCTGGGGCAGTGGGGCAAGGAGGGGGCAGGAGGGCATTACCGAGGAAGCAGGAGGGTGGGAAGCAGAGAAGGTGGAAATAGGGACTCGCTGGCCGCTTAAAATGGACCAAGGAGATGCAAGGAATTCAAAGGGCTTCTGTGTGTGATCTTTTGGGGTGGAAAATCTTGCCCCCATCCCCCTGCCTCCAGACTCAGCCACACTGAAGACATTTTGATGGCACAGCTATTAACAGACTCCCTGGGATCGCCACCCATTAGGTGTTTCCCAGGGACTGGGAGCAATTTGGGGGGGAGGGGAGTCTCAGGAAGTCCTGCTTACAGTCTAGCTTCAGACTCGCTTGTTCTTCCGCCAGTGTGGACGAGCCACTTACTGCTTTCTGCCTCTTCCTTGTCCAGTCCACGCACCTGTGTTCCACTCCTTCTGGGCACTTCTGCCCTGTGGCCTGGGAATTTGGGAATGGGTCCCAGCAGTGGAGGGGCCAGGTCCTCTGTAGACCTGCTGGCAGCTGGACTGCCCAGTCCCCAGGGCTTTGCCACTGTGTGGAGCTCATGCTTTTCTGGGGGTCAGAAAAGGAGAGGACAGCTCAGGTCTCCCTGTGAGGGACGTGGAAGGTCCCGACTTGGAATAAAAGAACAGTGCTTTAATCCTGTCCTTCCCCTGCCTCTACCCCAAGGCACAGGCAGTAGGAGGGGGTTTGGAGTACTCGTGCCAGGGAGGGTTTGACTCTGGAGATGGAAAGGGGAGCTCGGTTGGAGGGAGGCCCTGGCGTCTCTGTGACCGCAGTCCTGGGTGCCTGCTTCCGGGGGGCCCCGTGGGAGCTGTGAGGGCAGGCGCGAGCTCTGGCCAACTGCCCTCTGCCCTCCAGGTCTTCTCCAAGGTCTTCAGTCACGAGGCCCTGCAGAGCTACCTGCCCAAGATCCAGCTGGTGGTCCAGGACACGCTCCGGGCCTGGAGCAGCAACCCCGAGGCCATCAACGTGTACCAGGAGACGCAGAAGCTCACCTTCCGTATGGCCATCCGCGTGCTGCTGGGCTTCAGCATCCCTGAAGAGGACCTTGGCCACCTCTTCGAGGTCTACCAGCAGTTTGTGGAGAATGTCTTCTCCCTGCCCGTCGACTTGCCTTTCAGCGGCTACCGGCGGGTGAGCACCCAGGGTCTGGGAGGAGAAGAGATGGGCATCCACGAGCCCATGCGATGGCAGAGCGTAGCTGACCACTCCGACACTCACCGGTTACCCAGGCAGAGGGAGGTGTCAGCAGAAGGGTGGGGGTGGACCCTTCAGCGGCTCGTCTCAGCAGCTTAGATGGGAAGTTCTCGGAGGGGTCCCTTCCTTGCCCCTCGCAGCCTTGGGAGGGGGCCTTTGATGACCGTACCCTTCCTCTTTGGTGACCAGCTGGCCCCCTTCCTCCCCCTCCTCAGGGCATTCAGGCACGGCAGATCCTGCAGAAGGGCCTGGAAAAGGCGATCCGGGAGAAGCTGCAGTGCACACAGGGCAAGGACTACTCGGATGCCCTGGACATCCTCATTGAGAGCAGCAAGGAGCACGGCAAGGAGATGACCATGCAGGAGCTGAAGGTGGGGGCGGCCTCCCCACTGGGCGGCATGAGCACCCCAGCTTCTCTTTCTACCCATCCTGCTCCCCTTCCACAGGGACGGTCTCTGAGCGGCTGTGGTGGCCATCACTGCCCAGGGCTGGGGGACTCAACCAGAAAAGAGGCTGTCCCAGCCTGCTTAGTGTGGGTGGTCTGGTGGGGAGGACAAGAAACAGCCACGATGGGTGGGGCTGCCTCCCCCAGCTTCTGTGCACCCAGTCCCGGGAGTGAGTGGGTCCCCACAGCAGCTGGGCTCCACCCTCTCCATCCCACCCACCCTCCCATCTACCATTTAGGAAAAGACGCCGAAAATTGGCCTCTAGAAACCTCGGGACAGACTCGGTGTCAGTGACTTTGTGAACCCCTTCACCCCCTTCCACCCCCAATATTCACCATTTCAGTGCATTTCATGGTCTCCAGAAGGGAAGCCTCAGGTCTTGGGGGAGAGCAGGGAGATTTGGACCTAACTGGTCTCCTCACATCCCACCAGCCTTTTCAAGCTGGTGGCACTTGACACTCTCTCCCGGCCTGCAGGGCACTGGTTAAGCCCAGTTGGGCTGCCAGCACAAGGACCATCCACACTGGGCACCAAGAAGGACTTCCTGCCCACCCCTTTGTAGGGGGGTGTACTACCCGAGGAGCGATTCGTTAACTCGTCCTTGTCTAGACTCTGCCTGCTGCGTGCCTGCCAGGTGCCCACGAGGCTGACCGCAGACTTCTCCATCCCGCCGTCTGTGCTTACCCCTAGTCTGACTCTGGCTTTTCCCCCGCTGAGCCAGTAGGAGCTCCAGAGACCTTCCCTTTCACAAGAAGTATTCGGATTCATAGGTGGTGCCGTGGGAAGTCGGGGACCCAGGTCCCTTCCCCCTCTTCTCTGGGCCTTCACTTGTAAAATACAGGCTTCAGAACGAGATGACCTGCTGGGACCTTTCCCTGGGACTCCCATTGCCCAGGTGTCTTACTCTCCTGAGAACCTTGGCGGAGTCTGAGTCTTCTGGGGTTCCCCTCCCCTAGGCCTTCTCACTGCTGTCCCAGCACAGGTCCCCATGGCTGTGGTCCCAGGCTGCCTCCCCAAACCTGTCCGCGCTCCTGGCCTCCACCAGATGTCCTGGAAATGGAGGAAAGGGCTGGGCTGCCAGTTGGAAAGCCCGGGGGCAGACCCATCGTCCTTGCCCGCATAGGGCCTGGCTCCTTGGGATCTGTTCTTTTCCTTCTGGGAGCTCACCGCACTGATTCAGGCTTGCTCGGGCTGGCTCTGGCATCTGGCAGTGAGTGAGAAGCGGCCCTACCCCAAGGGACTTCCAGGCTAGTGCCTCTGCCCTGGGCTGCGGAAGCTATGGCCCCTGCCCAGAGGGGGACTGGCCCTTTGACCTGTGTCCATTGTGGCACGAAGGCCACAGCAACGTGAGGCTCAGAGGCAGAGTCCAGCTAGATGATCTCGGGGCACCGGGTGGGGCGGGGCGGGGTGGGGGGGAAGAGGGACACTGGCAGAAGGGGGCTGCCCCAGGCTGGGCTGCCCTGCTGAACCTGGATCCCCTCTCGCCGCTGCAGGACGGGACCCTGGAGCTGATCTTCGCTGCCTATGCCACCACGGCCAGCGCCAGCACGTCCCTCATCATGCAGCTGCTGAAACACCCCGCCGTGCTGGAGAAGCTGCGCGAGGAGCTGCGGGCCCAGGGCATCCTGCACAGTGGCGGCTGCCCTTGCGAGGGCACGCTGCGCCTCGACACTCTCAGCGGGCTCCACTACCTGGACTGCGTCATCAAGGAGGTCATGCGCCTTTTCACGCCCATTTCTGGAGGCTACCGCACCGTGCTGCAGACCTTCGAGCTCGATGTGAGGCTGGGCCCTGCGGGGCTGGGGCTTTGGGGACCCGTGGGAACACTGCCTGGGGTGGGGGGGTGGGCGCGGGCTGATGGGAAAGACCGGCCTTCCTGTCGGGGTGCCTCAGTCAGGTGGGAGAGACCCTGCCCCAAAGGCTGGGTCCGATGAAGGCGAGCGGGCTGTCATATGTGAAGTTGCATGTGGACATCTGTAAACAAGGGATGGGACTAACACGCTGAGGGGGATGCTGGCCAAGACTGGGGGACCACAGCTGGGGGGTTGCTCTAGAAACATCTGGGCTGGGGGGCTGGCCGGCAGGAAGTGCTTGACCCTCTCCGACCTCTTCTGGCTTTCACCATCTTACTCTCCCCTGCCCCCATCGTGCCTCCAGGGTTTCCAGATCCCCAAAGGCTGGAGTGTTATGTACAGCATCCGGGACACCCACGACACGGCGCCTGTGTTCAAAGACGTGAACGTATTCGATCCGGACCGCTTTGGTCAGGCCCGGAGTGAAGACAAGGACGGCCGCTTCCATTACCTCCCGTTCGGCGGCGGAGTCCGCAGCTGCCTGGGCAAGCATCTGGCCAAGCTGTTCCTGAAGGTGCTGGCGGTGGAGCTGGCCAGCACGAGCCGCTTTGAGCTGGCCACCCGGACCTTCCCCCGCATCACCCTGGTCCCTGTCCTGCACCCCGTGGATGGCCTCAGTGTCAAGTTCTTTGGCCTGGACTCTAACCAGAACAAGATCCTGCCAGAGACGGAGGCCATGCTGAGTGCCACAGTCTAACTGCACCTAGCCCGTACCCCACCTCAGCCCAGCCAGGCCTGGGTGGTGGTGGTGGTGGTGGGAGGCACCAGAAGGGTCGAAACCTGTGTGTGGGAGGGGGCGGGAACCTGGGGAAGGGGAAGCGGCCCCTCACACCTTGCCCTCCCCTGTTCCTCCCCCCCCAAGAAACCCCTACCCAAAGCCAGAAGGACCCCATCCTTGGGGGCGGGGAGGGAAGGCCCTTCTCCTGGCTCCTACTTCTGTCCAGTCCCCCTAGTCCCACCAGCTCAGCTCCCGGGAAGTGGCAGGGCGGGGCGCCCCGCATGCCCGGTTCAGTGTTCAATGTCAGTGGCTCGGCTGCAGCATTTGCTTGTGATGTTCCAAACTGGTCCCAGCTCTCCATTTCTTTTAGACCCTTTTAGTCTGAGGGCACGCAGTTGACATGGGGGAGGGGGGGGGAAGAGGAGCCCCCTTTGGCTCTCTCTTCAGCCCCGCCTCCCCCTCCTGCTTTGATTCAGACTGGTGGAGACCCCCTCCTGGTGTGGCCGCTGAAGAACAGCATCCTGGGTAATAGAACACAAACCACCCTTGGCGGGGTTGGGGGGCTTCAAGCAGCCTGGAGGGGCCCCACCCCTTTGCCAGTTTGGACATTTGAAATTACCTATTGCTGCTACTTTTTCTCTCTTCTGACCTTGGGGCAAAGGAGCCCCAGGCCTCTCCTCCTAGCATCCCCCCTGGTGGCCCTGGGCACGCGCACTGACATCCCCACCTTCCCGCCAGGCAGCCTTGAGCCCATCCTGCCCCCTGTTACACACACGCCCAAGGCCTTTGGCTCGTGGGCTGCACACCCCCCCCCCCGCTGCTCCTTCCCCAGCCCCCCATATTTATTCACTGATGTAACCGAATCTTGGCGTTCCTGGGGACTGGATTAAGCCTCTCGTCTGTTCCCTAGCCTCCGTCCCAGCTGTCCAGGGCAGGACTTCTGCAAATGAGGCAGTCCCCCCACCCCTAGGCTCCAGACCTTCTGTGGGTTCGACCTCAGAGCCTCACTCCCCGGGTGAAGTCCAGTGTCTCTGCCTTTGCCCCTGGTGGAGATGGGGAAATGGCCCACTGCCTTCCTCCCTGCTCTGTCAAAAACCCTGATCATGTGAGGATTTGGAGGCCACCATAAGCTCCTGCTTGGCCACTGTTCACCCCGGTGCCCCCCACTCCTGCTAGTGAGCATGGGGAAGTATACGGGTTCTTTCTTGTGACAGGGAGCAAGGGCCTCTGTCGTCCCTCCCTTGACCTTCACCCTTGGCCCTTTGCCCTTGGAAAGATGTCCTTGAAGTCCTTCCCACCTCTATGCCACTGTCTGCTTAGCCCAGCTCAGGGGTGTGGGGACAAGATGAAAGCAAGGGGAGGTGAGCATAGGAGGCAGCCCTTTGGCGGCACTGACTTGGGTCCTCTGCTGTGGTCTCGAGGCAGGTGCCCCGGGAGGCTGCAAAGCTGAGGAGGAGGGTATGTGTGATTTGTCAGAAGTGATTTGGTTGAAAACTGGCCGGTCAGGGGATGACTGGGGGAAAGAGGAGTAGCTCCTGCCATTGGCATTTTGAGTGTTGGCAATTTGGGATGCCTCCCCGGGATGATCTGAGGGTCTTTGGTGAGTCGCTAAGTGATTTTGTCTGTTTTCAGATTTTTCTTTGCTTTCTGTGTTTCTCTATTGGTTTTTGATGTTACAATAGCAGTGAATCCTCTTTACGAGAAAATCAAAAACACACAGAGGAGTGCAGGATACTGATCTCTCCAGTCCTCCTCCATAGCCGTGACCGCCGTGGGCAGCTGCGTGGCCCCCTCCATGGAGCTCCGTGGGAGGACTGCAGCCCCCCTCCGCCCCACTCACACCCCCTGGTGGTAGGCTTTAGGGGAACGGGCTTGCACCTGGCGACTGCTCTGTAACCCCTGCTCTCAAGTGTTTCGTTTGGTTCCTACTTTTTCACTACTAAAGAATCAGTGCAGAACAGACGTCATTGGCAAAAAGACATTTAAAAAAAAAACTAGTAAAATCTCTCAATCCACCCCCCACAACACACACACACACACACACACACACAACACACACACACATTCTGAAAAACAGGCAAACATGTGTAAAGACTCATCAAAGCTTGCAAAAGAGCTGCGTGGTGCACCGGAATTTGTTACCCATAAAAAGCCCAGTGTCTGGAAGGTTCATGCTCCTTCAAGCTGCCCCAGCTTGCTCTGCATCAATCGTTTTTTCACGATCAAGGAAGGCAGTAAGTGCTACTCCAGACGGGAAGCCCACCAGGCCTGGCCCTGGGGAGGAGGGCGAGGGAGGCTGGCGGGCTCTGGGAGGCAGCTTCTGTGGGGGTGACCAGCCTGGGAGGGGCCGAGGGAAAGGCTGAGGGGGTCCCTGTGAGGAGGAAGGAAGGATTATTTGCCCCGCTGGGTCTCAAAGGCAACAAGAAGAGAACTGAAAGAAACTCTTGACGGGCTGACAGGAGGGTTCCCGTGTTGGAACGTGGCCGTCTCTCGTGTCTGTCCCCCGAGCCTGTGTGTGCAGGTCTGTGCAGGTAGATGTACATGGGTGACGTTCCCTCACGCACCGTTCCTAGCTATCGTAACTTGACATGAAAAAGACAAAACCCCACAACACTCTTCCTGCCACGGGCTTGCAGATTGAAGCACTTTCGATGTTGGGCGCTGGCGTTTGTGATCTGGGCACCATCCTGACCCTGCCCAGATCACTATAATATTATTTTATACACAAAACTTTTTTTTTCCATAAATGTTATAATTTTGTGTCTGTCTTTATAAACTATTATAAGTACTATTTTTGTTATAATTCAAAATAGATATTTAGTATAAAGTTTTTGCTGTTAAATATTTGTTATTTAGTAAAATATGAATTTTTTTCTCTATTGTAAACATGGTTCAAAATATTAATATGTTTTTATCACAGTTGTTTTAATATTGAAGAAGCACTTGTGTGTTTTGTTTTGATATGAAACTGGTGCCGTGTGAGTGTTTTTGCTGTCATGTGGTTTTAATCTGTATATAATATTCCATGTTGCATATTAAAAAAAATGAATGTTGTGCATTTTGTGATTTTGGAAATACTCAACCTGGCTCTTTTATAGGCTTCCATAATAAACTGTGGGGACTCACCCTTGTTTGGCTGTCTGGTCTCTGTCTTCTCCGCATCACTGCAAGGGGCCTCTCGGCCACCCACATTCCCTTCCACGATGCCCACCTGTCAGGCGGGAAATTCTTCCCCACAAGGTTTGTCCTGTGAGACATGCCCACCGTTCCTTGTGTGTAGGCGCAGAGAAGTCTGTGGCAGTGTCCTGCCAGTAGTAGGTTCCCCTGGGTTGGGGGGGGGGGTAGGTGTAACTGTCTGGTCACTGGTCCTGAGGCCTATTGGGGGATGGAGCAGCTGGGAGTTGGCTCCACTGGCCGAGTGTGGCCATGAGTAGGTAGGCCAGACGTCTTAGCGCTGGACGAGGCAACCAGTGCTGGGGGCCTGTCCTCGGATTCCATCTTGTTTACTTGAGCGAGGACACTGATGTCCACGGCCACGTAACAAATTGGAGAGCAGAGTTCAGTTCTCCTGACTTCTAGCCTCGTGCCCTACAAGGCACTTCTCAAAGCCCTATTACATGGGTGTCGCAGGAGCAAATAGGTTCCCTGATCAAATACGTTTGGGAAAAGGTTTAAGTACAGCTGGGCAGCTTCCTTCACCGCAGGACTTCCCAGGACCTTGAGCCTGAGGACGGGCGCTCAGAGGCTGTGCGGCATAGATACAGGTCGCGGGGCTCCCCACGCCCATTGGACGAGCGAAACCATGTCTTCTTCCCTGCTTATCACACTCTGTGAAAAGGTGCTCTGCGACCTGGCTCACAGAGGCCAGAGGTGAGGCCAGCGAAGGGCACGACGTCCAGTGCAGGGACATCCAGGCTGCTTTCCAGGACTGGGGGGGCCAGGGGTGGGGAGAGAGGGCACAGCCCCGGCAAGGGCAGGGCCTCCCAGTGCCCCGGCTGGTCCTCTGCAGCGTCCAGTCCTCTCCTCACAGCCTGGGAGGGAAGAGAAAGGCTTTTTTTTTTTTTTTTTTTGGCCACAGCGTTGTTTGTTTGTTTGTTTGGGGGTTTTTGGACCCCATTAGTCAGACAGGGCTTCAGTTCAGAGTCCTCAGGCCCAGACAGGGATGCAGGGCCCCTCCCCACCCGGCCACCTGGGCACAGAGCCTGGCCACCCCGAAGAGGGTCACCAACACCTGAGCCACGCCGCCAGGGCAGGACCCTCGGCAAGCCCCGTCCGCTGCATCCTCTGTCCTGTGCCGTCTTTCTGCTCCCCTCGCCCTTCCCCACCCTGCGGAGGTCTGCCCTCCCCGGAGTCCTAACCTCCAGCTGGGGAGGGGGCGAGCAAGCGTGAGTCCCCTGTTTCCCCCGAGATAAAGCAGTCTTGGCGTAGCAGAGACCCTCCCATGGCCACGCGGAAGCAAAGGGGCCACCTGCCCGCCCAGCACATGGCCCCGTGAGGTGCCCTCCCACAGAGGCCTCGAGGGTCGGTCAGGAGGGCAGTGAACGCCCCCAGCTTCCAGCAGGAGCCACGCCAGCGGAAGGTCGTCGTTTTTCAAAGCGTCGTTCCGCGTCTCCGGGGGAGAGTCCGGTGTGGCAGCAGAGGTGACAGCCGCGTGGGCCTCGGGCTGCCCGCAGTCTCACCGCCCTGCCCCGGGGAGGGAGCGCCAGCCAGGCGGGGGGCTGGCCTGTCATCGCCCAGTCTGTCTGCACCTCTCCCCCGTGGGCCCGGCGGGTCACCGAGGTCCCCCGCACGGCCGCCTGCCCCCGGGACCTCCCGGCCTGGAAGGAGAACGCGAGCTGTTGTGGACAGGCAAACACGGCCGCTGTTTGTCCAGGGATTGGGGCGCCAGTTTGGAGGGAACTCACAGACCGCACATTCTGCCGCCTCCCAGCACTTTTCCAAAACAGCCTGGTCTTGGCTGGGCCTGGCTGACCGGGGTGGCCGGGGACCGGGCGCCAGGAACAGGGCAGGGGAAAGCGGGGCCTTGCGGCCAGCAGGGTGAGGTAAGCAGGTGAGGGCAGAGGCAGCGCCGGTCAGAGCCAGCCCGCGCCGCGCTGACGTGCCTCGGAGGGGAAGAGAGAGAGAGGGAGGATGACTCCGTGTCTGTGTTGGGGGCTCAAGGAAAAACAGACCGGACGTGCCTCCGAGGCTTTGGGCCGAGCCAGCCTCGTCGAGGCTCCGGAGCGCGGAGCCTGGCACAGCCGCACGGATGACGAGAGAGCAGGCGGGGACTTGGGCTCAGGGCCTCATCTCTTCCCTGACCTCTCTTTCCCCGAGCAGATGGCTCTGCCCACTCCCACCCCCACCCCAGGGACCCTGGCCTTCCAGAAGACACATCTTCCCACCTTTTTGGCTTTGCTCCCTCTGGGTGATAAGAACGCCTCCCCTCCGCCCTCCAAGCTCTGGTGCTCTGACTCTGGCTCCCTTCCACGGAGCCCCCTTCTGCACAGCAGACCCGCGACGGGGGAGCCCACGAAGACCTGTGAGGGGGTGTGGCGCTGGGACACCGCTGCGGGGAGCTGGGTCTGTCCCGGGGGCTGTCTCAGGTACAGAGGGGGTCCTTGGCTGGCGGTAGCCACGCGGCCAGGCTCCTGGCTCCCTAGGAGGGAATGCGGGTGGTCAGACGTGCCCGGGCAGTGCCCACCTGCTTGGCTGCAGCCCTTCCTTGCTGGCTTCTCTGCACCACAGAAGCCCTTTCTGCCGGAAGTCTGGGGTAGACTTGACATTTTGGTAAGCCCTTCCTTCCCGCAGCTTCCTCCTCTGGCATTCGGGCTTGGAGCCCCTCTGAGCGAGCGGGTTGTAGAACACGCTGTGATCGGTGCCCCCCGAAGGTGTGCAGCGAGGAGGTCTCCCCCGAGCCTGTAAGCGCAGTGCTCACACCGCAACCCCTGCTACGATTCTGGCCCAATTTGTGTCACGTGTTCATTCTTGGGGCAGGACGCTGGCCGCCTCTGACTGGTTGCCCTGGGGTGAGGGTAGAGAGATAGCACCCAACCCAATCCATCACCACCACCCATCCCAGCTAAACTTCAAGACCACCAGGCCCTACCCAAGCAAAAATCCATGAGGCCAAGTTCCAGTTCCAGAAATACAAAAACAAAAAACTGGGATATCTTTTGGAGTTGGTAGCCAACATAAAAATCATCCTCCAGCTCTAACCTGCCTGTGCCGTGTGCCCCCTGCTTGGGGGCTGGAAGACACAGCAACCCTTTTTGTGAGGATATTACCTGGTGACACCTGCCAAGGTGTTCACACCAACAGATGCTGAATTTGCCATGTAGACCCGAGACCAAACCTGCACACCGGGCCTGTCATAAGCCAGATGCCTCTTCTTTATCAATTTCATCATTCAAGTCTTGATTAAGTTCCATAACTTGTGAATAAGTCCATATGCCGGTTGGGGCAGGGTTAGTTTGAAAAAGCAGTGCAGATTTCTAAGTACAAATATGCAGTCCATGCTGCACTCGACTATGACCCGCGTCTTCCCCAGATCTCCCCCACACCATTTTCCTCTCATTTCCCTGACTTGACTCCTGCTGCTGGGGGAGGCAGGCAGGTGGGGGGAGCCCTGCTGTGAGTCTCAGAGTTGAAGCTGTGCATGTTGGACTGTGCACGGGGAGTCTGGGGCTGAGGTCTGGTCCAGGCTCCATCACCCTCCACCTGTGAGAGATGCAGGATCACCAACCTCCCCTCTTTGGGCTCTGTCCTCCCACAGAGAGAGGCTTCCTGCTAGGCTTCTTGCTTCTCCCACATTCGATTAGTTCAGAGTCTTTCTACTGCAAACAAGAGACTAAACAGAAGTAGCTTCAGCACAGAGGGGGATTCATTGGGAGGACGCCAGTTTGTGTCCTCACTCTGAGGAAGACCCAAACCCCAAGCCATTGGAAGAGTGAAGCAAGGCCGTCCTGGAGATGTCAGCAGTGGGGGGAAGGAGGTATTGTGGAATTGCCCTCTTTCCAGTGTGACAGCTCCAGGGGCTCCTTGGTGATGGGTCTTCCAGTCTGACATTTCAGTTTCTCAGATAGAGTAAATCAGAGAAGGCTTCCTGCAGGAAGAAGTTCCATTTTTTTCATATGGTCCTACATAGACAGCCTGTCTGGAAGAGCACCAGCCCTGGCTTCTTCAAGTCACCCTAATCCTTTTGACCCTCAAGTACTAGGTCAGGGCCTGATGTCTACTCGGGAGACCCCTAATTCTCTTGTTGCAGAAATATCTTTGGTGTCTGATGTGACCTCAAGCCCAATTCTACTGAGCAAGGAACTTAGTGTGTCTCTGCCTCAGTTTTTAATCCACAAAACAGAAGGATCAAATCAGGCTTGCATGTGACTGAGCGGGCTTAAATGAGACGCGAAGCACAGCCTCCTTGGAGAGGGGCTCACTTCCCATGGAGGCCTCTAGGGGCTGGCAGAGTGCTTGCCCTTCCCCCCGGGGGACTCCTGGCCACTGCTCCTGGGCCTGTATCCGCCCCTGGCACCGGGCGAGGAGAGCATGGGGATGCATGAGAGGGGCGCGTGCTGGTGAGAAAGTGGAGCAACGGGAGGTCTCACACACGGCCAGGGCAGTGGAAGATGCTGAAGCGCTCGGCAGATAGCTTGGCGGAAGCTCCTCGAGCTGTCCTGGGATTACCCTCCGGCCCTCTGCACGTGGGCCTTGGAGACAGACGTCAGAGTGTGACCGTTTCCACGGGCCAGGAGCCCGGGCCTCGCTCAGCTGATCCTGCACCTGGGGTCTCACAAGGCTGCATTTTCACCTGGAGCTTGGGGTTCTGGCCCAAGCTCCCAGGTTGTTGGCAGAATGCTGACCCCTGAAGCTGTAGAAGGGAGGCCCTCAGCTCCTAAAGGCCGCCTGCTCTTCCTGCCGCGTGGCCCCTGACCACACGGCGACTTGCTTGTTCGAGGCCACAGGATGGCATCTTGGCCGCTCTGTCTCTGAGCTCTACGCCTCTGATTACGTCTTGATCGTCTTGGATTAACGGAAATTCAGTGGATCAGGAGCTTTAATCACATTTGCAAACTCCCTTCACCTTTGCCGTGTAATACGGCCCAATCACCAGGTGAAACGTGTATTCACCGTCCCACTCACATGTGCCGGGAAGGAATCACGCACAGCGATCCACCAGGGGCAGGAAGCTTCGAGTCACCCAAGAGCTCTGCCCCGACAGCCACGAAGCAACCAGATCCACGGACTGCAGCCCACCATTGGGATGGATTCGTCGCACAAATAAAATTGATCGAAAGAAGTCAGACATAAAATTTGAGGTATGTCTATTTTAAAAAGGCAAAATTAAGTATATTGCCAGGGATGCGTACGCTGGTGGGTAAAACTCTAATGACAAGCCAGGCAGTAATTACCGTGAAGGCCAGTCCCCTCTGAGGCAGAGTTCTTTCTTGACCCCGGTGATACAGGCAGGAGTTACGGTAGTGTCTGCTTAAAAAATGTGTTCTGTACTATACATTGATATATTCCCATGCATTATTTCTGTAGGCCTGTTGTATTTCATGCATACAAAACAACATAAAAACAGATGGCAGATTTGTCTTGGGCAAGAGACGCAAGGAGGTGAGGAGCCTCGCCTGGGACCATGGCCCTCTGAGGCCTCCACGCCTCGGGAGCTGCCTGAGCCAAGATGCTGTGGGGGTGGCCGGAAGCCTGCTGGGGGCTGGAGGGGGAGCTGCACACCCCACCGGCCTCCCCGGCTCTGCCGTCCCCAGGCCCGGCCTAGACGAGAGACCAAGGCCACACGGGATCTCTTTTCTGCCTTGCACAGACGGAGGGCGCTGCTCCCGGGTAGACAGTCAGTGGTGCAGACAAAGCACTTGTTACAGGCCGAGTGACCACGATCGCTGGCCTCAGACTGAGCCCGAGCCCCGGGCCCGACCCCGGACTGCATTACTGGAACAAGTTTCTAACGTGAGATCCATGGCGGGCTGTGGGGGTCTTGACGCCCCTAGTATTGTATTTACAATGTTTGTGTGATGAGCCCTCTTGGAGGTGAGTTCATAGCTTCCAGAGCTTTTCAAAGCGGCCCAGGGATGTGTAGGGAGGTTGCAAATCAGTGCTCTGCATTTGGGTCAGTAATAGTAAAACAAGAAGAGATAGTCTTCATTCATCTTTATCTGTATTCCAGGCCCCATTTATCCTTTTTGCAGATGAGGAGACTGAGGCTCAGAGTGCTAAGTGACTCGTCCAGGTTCCCACAGCTAGAAAGTTGGAATCCTCAAACAGATGCTATTTCTTGGGGTTTTCTCCTGGCAAGAGGAGGCGCAAGGAGGGCCCCCGTGTGCAGCTCGCAGGAGGCCTGGGCCTCTCCTGGCTCAGTGCAGACAGCAGAAGGATGGCTGCCTCGTGAGCCCGGGGCACTGGTACAGAAGCTGTCAGGCGTGGCCTCCCCTGTCCCCTCCTGTGAGGTGGCAGGGAAAGAGCTGAACAAAAGGACTAGCAGTCCCTTCCTCGGACTCTGGGATAACCAGAGCAAGAACAGCCTTCCTCTGGCTTTTAGGTGGCCCTGGGGCTCGGGGTGAGCCTGGGGGGCTTCTTGGCAGTGGCAGGCTGGGCTGTGCCCCTGGGAGGCTGGGTGGAGTGACGTGAATGTATAGGAGAGTCAGGGCATGTGTGGGCTCACACTGGAGAAGTGAACATAAGGTGTGTCCTGAGGGGCCAAACCGGCAGCATGAATACAGGGTGGGGGAAGCCGATGAGGCACGCATGCTTAAGAAAACGACCTCGGGGTCAGGGCTGGCCCCACGCTGGCTGGCGCTGGCGGTGAGCAGCACCTAGAGAACTGGTTGCGGGGTGGGGCCCGTGGCAGGGTGTGGAAAGGTTGAGCGCCAGGAAGTGATCTTTCCTCAGCCCTCAGCATCAACCCCACCCTCACTGGAGTGTCCCGTCCTTTGAGGGGCAGACTGATGTCTTCCCTGGAGTTGGGGGACCACTGCGAAGGGGGTGCCTTTGTCTGTCCCTCAGGATTCACTCATCTGCTTCGCCTCTCAGGCTGAAGAGGGATGGAAGGAGTAGGAGCAAGGTGAAGCGGGACACAGAGCGCCCCACAGGGCTGGGCCTCGTGGGGTGCCTCACACAGGCTTTCTGGGGAAGTTGGGAGCAGAGTCTGCCCTCAGTGCCGCCCTTTCCCGGCACTTTCACTGCCTCCTGTCTGTCAGTCCCCTGTCTGTCAGTCAGCAGGCTGAGTCAGAGATGCCCTGGGGTTGGGGGCCGCCTGCCAAAGACCTGACTCACTGAGAATGGCTGACTGGTTTCCCCAGTCTCTGTCCCTCCCTGCCACAACACGCTGAGGGGGCGAGGGCCGGGGAAGCACACGGGCATCTGTCTCCCGGGCCGCTCCTCCCCCAGCAAGGGGCACCGGGGCGTCTGTCTCGGACAGGCTGATCCCTGTGACTGGGGCCCCAGACTGCCCGCAAGGCTCTCTGACGGGGGCCTCCTTCTCTCCCGAGCCTGACGCAAATCACGCATGTGCTCAGGACAGAGGCGGAGTGGATTCCGTCCTCACTGCTGGCTGAAAAGGACGCTCGAGTCCTCCCCAGACCCCGCCGGGGCCCGGCTGCCATAACCCCCAAGACTGGGAGTGCGGCTCCCATTTCTGGGCCACGGTTCCACAACACCGAGTCCCACCGCCAGCTCTGACGTCCCATTTTATCTGAATGAGAAATAACTCACACACTCTCAAGCTGAGGAGCGAGCCTTTGAGTCTGCGTGTTCTGGAACAGCTCCTGGAGAGATCTGCCTGCCTCAGGTGGGGACTTGGGCTCCCAGCGGAGGCCGGCAGCCGTGCTCCAACGCTACCCACCCCGGGGAATGGGAGGCACTGGGGCCTGGATCCCAGCCTCTGCTCCTGGGCTGTGGAAAGGCCGCTGCAGGCCCGGAGGCCTCAGGATGTCGGAGCCAGGCTGCAGGGCCGCCTGGCCGCGTGGCGGGCGCACGGTGGGCCCACGTGGGGCGTGCTTGTGGGCATTTGCAGCTCCGACCCTCCCGGCGGTGGCGAGGCTAGTGGCTCAGGGGGATGACAGACCTGTGGGGACTTAGGTGGGAGACTGTAGCAGAACCAGTGTCTCAATAACAGGATTTCAAGCCAATTTGAGGCGGCAACGTCCCCCAGGGAAACTTCTTTTCCCCTTGTGTCCAGCAAACAAAGACATGGACCAGGTCGCACACACTTGCTGGGCCCCCTGGGGCAGTTGAATGCGGGGAGCTTCCAGCCATGGGACCGGCAGGGGTGTTTGCGTCCTTGCAGCCCGTCTCATCTGGGGGCAGCACCCACGGGTCTGGCCAGGCCAGCCATGACGTGCGGGGAAGGACCAAGGGCTGTGGGGCTAGCTTTAGGGGGCCCAGCTGGAAGCCAGCTCCCTCTTTGGGATATCAGGCAGTGGGGTATCTGTTTTGAACAAGTTCACTCTTACCTCCCACCTCCATCCCTTGGCCCCGCCACAAACCACCAGCTCCCGTATCTTCTAAATGCCAGGTGCCAGATGGCGTGCGGCAGGGGACACAGTGGCCTGCCTTGGGCTCTGTCAGCGCCCAGCTGGGTCACACTCAGCACAGTGGCTGGGGGCCTGTTGTGAGAACATCCCTAAGCTTTCTACAGACTGAACATTTGGCACTGGAGGGGGTCTGATTGGGACCCCCACGCCTGCATCTGGAAAGCGAGCTTCACGCCCGGGGAGTGGGCGCAGCACACCCTCCAGATAGCGCATGCTTCACTAACTCCTCTACCCTCAGCTCCACACAGCGCCCCATCCCCACCGGAGACTGCACTCAGCCTGCCACGTTCCTCCAGATCCGAACCCCCGAGTCTCGCCTCTCCCCAGCCCACCTTGGTCCTAGGTGAGACCTCAGGCTGGTTCCAGAAACAGGCAGGGAGAACCTTCTGAGCCTTCTCTGAATCCACAAAACATTTGGCTCTAGGGGACACCCCCAGCTCCCACCCCCTCTGCAGGTGACTTCTCCCCGGACCTGTGTATGCTGCCCTCCGTGCCGGGGATCTGGGTCCTCGAGCCAGCCTCTCCCGGTGCTGCTCTCTGCCTGGGTGCTGTGTGGCCCTGTTTCCTCAAGGAGAGCACAGCCTCTTTAGTGACCCTCGTCCCCGAAGTCACCTTATCACTCATCAGGGGTCCTCACACTCTGTAAGTGCTTACAGGTAGGAATCTAGGAACCGAGAAGTTAAAATGAATGTGAGCTTCGTTTGGTCCAAACTTCCCAGTTAACAGGCGAAGCATCTGAGGTTCTGGAAGGAAGGCTGAGGGTCTGTAACCAGCCAGCTGGTTCAGGCCCCAACTCTTTGACAGACCTGGTTGTTCTGGCTCTCAGGCCAGCAGCTGCCCAGCGGCCCCTGCTTCCCTGACTACAGAGTCAGTGAATAAGTCCCCTACTCAGAAACCAGCCCTTTGAAAGATCTAGAAAAAAATTCTCAGACCTTCTTATTCGTGTCAGACAGATCCTGTACCTTCTGAGAAAGGCCCAATTAACAAATCTTATGTATTATTCAGGATACTTTTAGTTGCAAGTGACAGAAATCCCACTCACACGAGCTCACGCACACGAAGGAATTTATTGCCTCATATTTAAGGCAGTCCAGGGACAAGCTGAGCACGGGCCCAAGAGATGTTGACCCAGTGCCAATCTGGCCAACTGAGGGGCTTTTTGAGACTGAGGACCCTGAGGAAGGGGTGAGGTTCCCCACAGGGGGAGGGGCAGCTGTCTTTGAGACTCTAAGGGAGGGTGGAGGAGGGGAGCGAATGTCCAGGCCAGAAGGACCCCCCCCCCACCCCTGGAAAGAGCTGAGTCATGAAGCTGTCAGAACTAAAATCTTTTCGATTTGTCACCTTGTGAAGTATTTCTTACATATGAAAGAGCATGTAAGTATGTGGAGAGGTTTAAAGAAGAACAGTAGAGCAAGTACCCTGCAACCAGCCCTCAGGGTGAGCCAGTGAAGTCAGCCAGGCCTGGCCCCGACCCAGTGAAACTTGCCCCAACTGTCCCCTCCTTTCTTCCCATCCGTCTCAATTTTGAGTTTATTATTCTGTTTCCCGCATTGAAATGTAGCCCTAAACAAAACAGTATTTCATGTCGCCTGCCATTTTGTAAATGGCGTCATTCCCCTTCCACTTGCTTCTTCTGCTCCACATTATGAATTTTGAGATTCCACAACAGGTGTGGAGTTGTGGTTCATCCTTTCACTACTATATAATATCTCATTGTATGTAAGAAGCATACCTTGATGTGTCTGTGCATTCTACAGTGGGTGGACATTTGATTGTTTCCCAGTTTTTTCCCTACCAGAAGCAGGACCACCAAGAATGTTCTTGTGTCCTGATGAACACATTCCAGAGTTTCTTTAGAAGTAGGTCATAAGATACGTGAGTGTGAGTGTTCAACTTTTCTAGGTGAGGCCATACTGTCTCCCAGAGGTCGTTCTTCCGGTGTGGTTATTCATTCCTGTTCTGGCCCTAATGCTTCAGCTGAGAATGTAGTTTCAACTCCGTGGTCTGGGGAGCTAATCTGATGGAGACGGATGGTTTTCATGGTGGGAAAGGGGGCAGTTGGTTCTTGAATGCCCTGCCATGTGAACTCACCGGGGCCTGCCGCAGTCCCTGGGAGACTCGCTGCAGGGGCCAGGAAGACCTAGGCGAGCAAGCAAGAAGACCAACACTGGGCCTTCATGGCTGCAAAGATGGAGAAAAGGAGGACTGGGGAGCTTCCTGGCTGTAATGGTTGGGAGCAGGGAGAAGCCCCTACTACCACCAGCACTCAAATATACCGATATAGAAAACCCTTACACCGGACTTCCTAAGTCACAGAAACGTCTGTGCTTGTCATGACCAGATAGACCTCTGCACAGGAAAAGTAAAGCTACGGCCCAACTCAGCCTTTCTCTTCTCCCTCCCCAAGGAATGAAAGAGTTGAATAGAGACCCACATGCTCTCTGGAAGAACAGATCTCAAATCTCAATATTAGGTAAACAGAGGGAAAGTAACATTTATCAAAATGAGCAAGTAGTTCAAAATAAGGGGACTGTATCAATTTTCTCTTGTTTCCTAACAAATTACCCCAAAATGCAGTGGCCTAACACAATAATAAACACTTATGATCTCTCACAATTTATGTGGGTCAGGAATTTGGGAGAGGGATGGTGGGATGGCTCTGTCCTGGGGACGCTCATGAGGGTGGTCCTCCAATATGTCGTTCGGGCTGCTGTCATCTGAAAGCTTGGCAGGTTGGGACGATATGCTTCCAAGGTGATTCACGCACGCAGCTGGGAAGTTGGCACCGGCTGTGGGCAGGACCCCTTCTTTCTTTCCCACGTGGACCCTTACACAGGGCTGCTTGACCATCCTCATGACGATGGTGGGCCTCCCCCAGAGTGAGAGATCCCAGAGCCCAAGGAGAAAGCCAGAGGGCCTTTTTATAATCTAGCCTCAAAAGTCACACACCATCATATCTGCATAGTTGCAAGCCTCCATGGGTCTCACAGGTCATCCCTGGCTCACTATGGGAGAACCCACAAGGGCAGGGATAGTAGGAGGTGGGGCTTTGGGCGGCGTGCACTTTTGAGGCTAGCTACCCAGGGACAGCTACACCAAGGAAACTGAACAGATGTTCCTCTGTGGAACCGTTACTGCAAGAAATAAAAGAAAACAAAATGAAATGAAAAGAAATATTATATCTTTCTTTATAGTTTCTGCAAGTTTAATTGTACCTACGGGAAAAGAATAATCTCAATTACAAAAATTCCTTTTCATGAAAAATCACTATTATAAAATTTAAAAAGTATAAACCATGAATAGCATGAAACCAAACAATATTAGAATACTAGCTTGCAAATTTCTACTAAGTATCTACTAGAAAAGGACTAAAGAGAAGAGGGAAAGCAGAAGAAACAGAATTCAGGTGACCCAAACTTTGTATAGGAGGAAAAGGAAGAGAACCAAGAAGGAGGATAAAAGATGCATTTATTCATTCGTTTATTATTCATTCAATATATATTTATTGAGCCTAGTATGAGCCAACCACTAATGGAGATTTTTGTATACTCATTTAACGTTTCTAATTAGGACAGAGAAAGAGAAATGCTGTATGATCTCACTTATACGTGGAATCTTAAAAACAAACTCACAGAAAAAGAGATCAGATCTGTGGTTACCAGAGGTGTGGAGGGGGAGAGGGAATTGGAGGAAGGTGGTCAAAAAGAGTAAACATCCAGGTATAAGTAAGTACTGGGGATGTGATGTGCAACACGAGGATTATAGCTCGCACTGCCGTGTGGTATATTTAAAAGTTGCAAAGAGAGTAGATCTTAAAAGCTCCCATCACAAGAAAGAAGCATTTTCTCTCTCTTCCTCTCTCGTTTCTTATAACTGTATGAGGTGACGGATGTTTACGAAACTTACTGTGGTAACCATTTCACACTTTATGCAAATCAAATCATTACGCTGTACACTTTACACTTACACAATGTTGTATGTCAATTGTATTTCAATCAAACTGAACAAAAAAATTCCAAAAGGAAAGGTTCTAGTTAAAGATTTTATTAACTATACTGTAATCTACTATTTCTATAATCAAAGAAATAATAGAAGAACATTTCTCTGATGTGAAGGAAGACGTGAGCCATCAGAATTAAGGGGCAAAATTAAAATAAAGGGGCCCATGCATCCCTACAGCTTTATAAAAGCTCAAGTTCCCAGGATAAAAGAATTACACTTTCAGTATATAGGTAGGGTAGAAACACAAAGGCAGAAAACACATTGACTTGTCCCAGACGTTACTTATGTTTACGTAACTCTAAATTCTAGAAGAGAACAAAAAAAACAATTTCTGTAGAATTTTGAGAAGCAACAAGTTGTGAAGAATTCTGTACATAGCTAAGATGTCATTCATATATGGGTCAAAAGAAAGATATTCTTAGACATGTAAGGACTCACGTAACCTGCCTGAAAAACAATGCCCCAAAAGGTTCACCAATCAACTGAGAAATGAGTCAAAATAAAGAACCCAAAAATGAAAGGAGTGGCACAAAAGAAACAACCATGAGTAATGAAACCAGTAGAGAATAATGTCTAAATCATTGTTCGGAACACGATTATGTTCCACGGTTATGTTTTGGAACATGGGTAATTCTTTAAGGAAAAGAAGTGTAAATATCAAACATATAATTATTCCAACAAAAATTCAGGATGAGGGGAAAGCCAAGAAGGAAATAAAAGTGCCCTCAATATCTCCTGTAACTTCAGTGTAGTTATTTACACTATTTAATTCTTGAAATTGGTAGCCTTTTTTTTTTTTTTTTGGTTTCAATATTTTGTTTTACTCTATAGGGACGTAAGTATCAAATTATTACAGAAAAGGGAGCCAAGAAAAATGGATCAACTGAACAAAATTCAGAAGAAGAAAACAACAAGGAAAGATAAAACACAGCACAGAAGACGATTACAAAAATATGCCCAACATACAAGTTTCGTTCGAATATGAATGTATGACATTCTACCGTTAATAGATGAAAACTTTTACATGGTGTAAAAAAATATATCAAAGTATATTCTGTTTATCAGAAACATACAGTGTTAGAGAAAGGTGAAAAATAAATGAATGGGAAATTATTATACTCAAGAAATGCAAACAAAAAAGAAGCAGAAGTAGCAATATTAGAAGCATATGAAGTAGAATTTAAGGGAAAATGCAAAGAAGATTGCTATTTTATATCGAGCAATATATGTTTGTGATGAGCTCTGGGTGTTATATGCAACTAATGAATCATCGAACACTGCATCAAAACTAATGATGTACTCTACGGCGGCTAACTGACCATCATAAAAAATGTCACTCTACAGTAAAGATACACCATAAACTTTTATGAAACAAGTAACAGGTCATTAAAAAACAGAAAACAAAAACTATTACAAACAAAAGTAGAAATTCTCAAATCCATGGTATTAGTGAGGATTTTAAACCTATGAATCCTTGTATTTGACAGATTAAGGACACTAAGAAAAGCTATAGAGAAATTGAATAACATGGGTATATGAGTAAAGGGGGGAAAGCGGAGACTCCTGAGGTTTCACCTGAACAGGGCAGAATCACCTTCTGAGACCCTGCTCCTCTCACGGTCTGCGGGAAAGAAAGGAGCACGAACCCTTCATCCTCAGCCCAGCCTAAGATTTTATATGGGATTAAATCACACTCTGACCTCCGGGCCTTTGCATCAACTTTTCCCTTAGGTTGGAACACCCTGGCCTCTGCCCTCACCCATGTTTACCCGACTCACCTTCACTTCATTTTCCCGAAAGCTCAAAAGTCACCTCCTCAAGGAGGCTTTCCTTGCCTCCTCATGATGGGACTTCCCTGCCGGCCGGCTCCCGCTCCAGGCCATCAATATTCCCTCGTCCCGCTTTATTTATTTTTTCATTTACTTGCCTGTGGATCCTCACTACTTGATGTTACATTATTACACAAGCATCTGGTTTGTTCACCTTTGTGTCCTCACTGCTGAAACTCCATGTGGCACACAATAGTATTGGCTCAAGAGTATAATGCATCTGTGAATGAAATTTTAAATAGAAAAACTTTTAAATTCCAGCAAGCTCTTTGTGTTGCTATGAATCAGTGGTTCTGGACTGGGGGAGTGATTTTGGCCCCCCTGGGAATGTTTGGTAATGTCTGGAGAAATTTTTGGTTGTCACAACTTGGTGAGGGGATTGCTACTGGCAGCCAGTGTGTAAAAATTGGGGTGCTGGTAAGCGTCCTACACTGCACAGGACAGCCGCCGGCACAGAGACCATCTGAGTTGGGGAAACTCTGCTATAGAGCCAGTACGGCCTTCTTTGTTTAGGAAGAGGACTTCCTAGGGTTGTGAAAATCATCAACATGGAAGAAGGTGTTAGAAATCAATTTTAAGTGGTTTGGGATAAACCCTCAGGTGGGGAGGGGTGAGTAGGTGGAGCATAGAGATTTACAGGGCAGTGGAACCACTCTGTAGGATACTAGAGTAGTGGACACATGTCCCTGTTTACATTATACATTTGTCAGAACCCATGGAGCGAACAAGACCAAGATCGAACCCTAAGGTACACTTGCACAGACCGTGGGGGAGGGGTTAATAGCGGGGGAGGCCGTGCATGTAGGGGGGCAGGGCACAGAGTGGGAATCTTTGTACCTTCTGCTCAGTTGTGCTGTGAGCACAAAATTCTCTAAAAAATAAAGTCTACTTAAAAAAAATAACAAAGCCGAGTTTCACCAAGTCGCACAGATATTCTAGTCTTTGACGCTCACAGGGGTCCTTGGATCTGACGTATCAGCCTTACTTGGGAGCCTGTTAGCAATGGAGGCTCTGGACCCCGGGCCAGGCCTGCTGGATGGGAGCCTGCGGGGTTCTGACAGCGTGGGCATTTCACACGCACGTGTAAGTTTGAGAAACACTGGGCTGAGACACGGGTTCTCACTCTTGGTCGCTCACTAGATCATCGGTGGAGTTTTTAAAAATTCCCATGCCCAGGCCACAGCCCAAGCCAATGACAGGAGAATCTGGGGGCTGCGGCCCAGAGATTACTCTTTTTAAAACACCTCAGGTGATTTCAGTGTGCACCCAAGTCGTGAGCCGCTGTTTGAGGGCATACGTGGAATTACAAGGGACTTAGTTAAAAAACTGGTTCTGTGAATCTTGGGCCCTTTACCCAGATCAGGGGTATAAACCGGTACAGGAAGCCAGGCTGTGGGGTAGAGAGGAGTGGAGAGGGAGGGTCCCTTTGGAGAGTGTGAGTGAGTGAGCCTTGCTCTCCCTTCACCTCACGGCCACTGAGCAGGCCCCTGGGAGAGCGTGGTCTGCACGGCCTGCACTGGGGGACACAGTGGATCGGGGTCCAACGCCGGCCTAAGAGGCTGTGGTTCTCAGGTGAGGTGGCAGGGCAGAGGGAGCCTGGCTTGCTCCTTTCTGCTGAGGCCTGGCCTGGGAGCACCTGTTTCTCATGGGCCAGGGACTGAAAAGTCATCAACTGACTCAGAGCTGTTAAAAAATCTTGCTCAAGAGGCCTCTGCCAGTGACAGGGAAAGTGGGAAGGGGCCATGGGAGAAAATGCTTTGCCCCGGTCACAGCGAGTGAAGCCAGATGTTCCCTGTGTGGCCCTTGGAGGTTCCATGAAAATGCACCCTAAGGAAATCATCTTTAAATCACAGGACTAGCAGTACCTGTCAGGAGAGAACTCGCCTACCTGCTTACTTCTCCTCTCTTCTCCCTCTCCCCCCAGCCCTGCAGGGGCAGATGCCACCGCTGTTAACTGGGGGAGGTAGAGAAATGCCAGGCAGTGACAGAGAGGGAAAGACTCCTGCCCGGTGCCCCGCCCACCCCTCGCTATAGACCCCCACCCCCCAATGTCGGGGGCTGCCCTTCCTGAGGTAGGAGAGAAAATAAAAACTCAGGTTTGAGGATTTTATTACCGCATGGGCTTGAACACTTTCCATTACCCAACTGAGCCTGTTTGGGGAAGTCAAGCAATTTTTATGACCCGAAAGTGAGAGAGAGAAAAAAGCGATGTTCCAATTTTTAACCTGAGGGTGGGGGGCGGAAAAACGTCCCTCGCTGAATAAAGTGTGCAGGGACAACGACGACAGACGGAGGTAACGAGTCTCTGAGGCCGTCCTGTCCTGTGAACCAGCACCGACCTGTGGCTGCAGAAGGAAGGCCCAGGGCTCAGGCTGGAAAGGGGGCGTCACCGAAGGGACTAGATCTTTCTTCATAATCTAGTATGGAGAAGACAGAGGAGGGGCCCCGGGATGAGGGACAGAAGAAGAGAGAGGCGGGGAGAGGGATTCGGAGGGCAAGGAAAGGGCAGGTGGCCGGTCCCGGAGAGATGCGGACGAGGAGCCAGGTGGTGGCGTGTGGGCCACGGTTTGGAACAGGCTGGGATGTGCTCCTCTGAGATTAATGAGAGTTCCATGCTGGCCACACACGCTCACGTTTTGATTTCTGGAAGCCTGTTACTGCACTTTGTCTTTTTCAACACACACGGAGCCAACGATAATTCGCCTCTCTTCTTTCTGAGTTTGCGGTAAATGACTCCCTCTCGCCCCCCAGCTCTCATGTCACACTCGGGAGAGGAGGGCCAGTGAGGAGCAGGCCTGTCCTGGGCAAGTCTGACTGGTTCAGATGACACCCTGAGGTGCTACTGGGCCCCTTTGCCTTTTCCTGTTTAAAAAGCAGATAAAATTGAGAAACCCAAGCAGCCAAACAACGCTCCTAGAGGGGTCCCCGTGCCCCCTCACACTGCCTGCCATGGGTGTCTCAAGGGAGAGCTTCCAGGCCACCCTTAGGTCCTGCCTCAAGATGGACAGCACGACAGGGTGGGGTGGTCTCTCCGTTCCCTCCTGTGCCTTTGCCATCGGTGGGACCCCACCCTCAGCCTCTTTTCTCTCTCTCTCTGGTGTTGAGAAAGCGGGTCTTGACTGGCCCATGGGGACCATTTAAAGTCACATGGCCTTGCATCCTTCCAGCTTGCTCAGGGGTCATCTCAGAGAATTCTACAGAGGATAGAAATTCCCTTCAATCGCCGATGAGAATATTTTAAGAGTATTCTTACGCCAGGTCATAAAGACATTATCAATATGCTCTAAAATGTACAAATTGTACAGGTCCCATTCTCTGACCGGAATTCAAGAAAACTAGAAATTTAAAACCAAAGGAGAAGCAAAGAACAAAAACACTGAAGCACTTGGGAAATTAAAAATCACTTTTCTAAGTCACTCTTGGGTCTGAGAGGGAATGCAAACATCAATAACAGGCAGTATAGACGAGAATGCTAATGATAACAACACAGAAAAATAAATGAGCCACGCATTTCTCTCCAGACGCCAGAAAAAGAGAAAAGCAAACCACCACCGTCACCACCAACACAACCCAAGGAAACAAGGAGAAGCTAATCATGAAAACCCCCAGAAATTAATGGATTAGAAAATAGGAAATGTGAAGTGATAAATACAGTCAGAGTCTGGCTCTTTACAAAGACCAATGACTTCGAGAAACCATCGGCAAGCTCAATCAAGAAGAAGAAAATATGAGAGCGCAGACATGAGAAATGAGAGGGAGCAAATGAAAAATAGAAAGAAATGGGTTTCATAACTTTATGCTAATGAACTTGCAAATCTCAATGAAGTGGAGAGTTTTCTGGGAAAAGACACACTGCCAAGTTTGACTGAAGAAGTAGTAGAAAAGCTGAATTAGGTGAATCATCCCAGACGACGCTGAACAAAACTGTCAAAGAAAGTATTGAGTCCAGCCCGGTTCAGAGTTTCAGAGGCGAATTCTTTCAGACCTTCCAGGAGCAGATCACCTCAGTGGTGTTTAAGTAGGGTTAGTAATGGCAAGTAGTGGGGCAGCGTGCCGAGTCACTCTACTGGGCGAGCGTTGTCCCCATGACACCAAAGCCAAGCAGACAGGTGGGCAAAAGAGGAACTGCTGCCCAGTTTCACAAATACAGACACAAAATATTAGAAAATTGAATACAGCCGTGTGTGTAAAGTAACAACTTGCTGTATATATAAGCAGGACCGATGCCAGCAACGCAAATGTTGTTCAATAGCAGGAAATTGCTTAATGCATTAATTGTGTTAATAGATTGAAGTGAGAAACCACATTATCACTGTTTTAAGAGCTCAAGTTTTTATTTTTTTTAATTTTTATTTACTTATTTGAGATAGGGAAAGAGAGTGAGCGAGAGAGCAGGAGTAGGGGAGCAGAGGGAGAGGGAGAAGCAGGCTCCCGCTGACCAGTGAGCCCACAGTGGGGCTCGATGCCAGGACGGCCTGAGCCGAAGGCAGACACTCAACCGTGGGAGCCACCCAGGTGCCCCAAGCTGAGTTTTTTAAAGACAGAAAGCTTGAGGACAAATCCTATGCTTTTCACTTCTTAGCTGTGGACTTTTGTGCATTTCCCCTATCTTCAAGTTTGGAAAATAATGTCCAAAGTCAGGGTCATGCGTGGATTACATAAGGACTACAAAACTCTCGGCACAGAGCTTGGCACGTCATCAGAGCTCCGTAAATCAGAGGTTTAGAAAAATTCCAAGACAGTGCCATTCATTCCAGGTGATGTTTGTGTAAATAAAGCAAGAACCGAGGAACACTCCTTTCATATTACAAAGATAATCTCTCTCAAACCAAAGCAACATCATAATTAACTGTGAAAACATTAGTGACATCCCAATTAAGTTCGGGAACAAGATAAAGATGCCTCTACCTATCCGCTGTTACTTATAATGTTGCAGAAGTTCTAGCAATGGAATTAAACAAGAAGATAAAATAAGGGTCATAAATATTCCCAAGGAGGAAATATTATCATCGTCATTTTCAGGGGATATGGTTTTTGTAATTTGAACACCTCAAAAAAAATCAATGTAAAAAGTCATAGAGTTAACAAGTGAGTTTAGGAGGGAAGCAGTCACAAACTATAGAAATATACATGTAAAAACCAAGACCTTTCCTACAATAATAAGCAAGTCGTTAGTACGCATCACGGAAATATATTACATTTGCAACAGCAACGAAATTCATGGAATGAACTTAACAAGAGTTGGGAAAGATTTATGTATAGAAAACAGAAAGTCTTTGCAGGAAAACTCAAAATGAGACAAACAAAAGGAGAGAGAAAACACTCTTCTAAGAAGAATCAAAATACAAGTTTTCCATTGTTCCAATTCATCTACAAATGAACACGTTCCAATCCAAATTGCAACGAGATCTGTTTTCTTGAGGAAATCTGGACAAAATGATTGCAAATTTCTCTGGAAGACTAGAAGCATGGAAAGGAAAATTTTGAAGAAGAGCAAGGTGGATGGACTTGCCCTACCAGATATTAAATATAATTAAAGACTCTGACAATTAAAACAGATTTCCTGGTACATAAAAACAGATAGATTCATGGGACAGACTAGGACAGCAGGATCAGATCCAAGTGTATGTGAGGATTTATTATTGATTATGGAGGTATTTCATAGACCAGTCAATAAATAATGGC
Source organism: Ursus maritimus (assembly GCF_017311325.1). Classification (NCBI taxonomy): domain Eukaryota; kingdom Metazoa; phylum Chordata; class Mammalia; order Carnivora; family Ursidae; genus Ursus; species Ursus maritimus. Next base: position 49,241,725 of record NW_024426774.1, read on the forward strand.
TATATTAGATTCTTTTCTCAAAATGCACAGAAAAAAACGAATCTCAGCTCCTAATTATGTGTATTTCTGTTTTTACTTTTTGTTATGAAAAGTTAACAAACTTTCAGAAAAGTTGTACGAATAGTATAATAAATTCCATCATATCCTTCACAATGATTCACCAACAGTTAACATTCCACAGTGGCTTTATTCTGTATATCTCTATAGCATACACATTCGAACCTGGGCTTTTTCCATTTCCCAACTGTGGAAACTACAGTTTTCTTTTGTTTTGTTTCTCCTATAACAATCGAGCGTAAGATTCAGGTAACACGTACCCTTTATCCTTAAATACGTCGGTGAGAACGAGGCTATTCTTTTCTGTAACCACAATGCAATGATCAAATTAAAAATATTTAAGATCGAGGGGTGCTTGGGTGGCTCAGTTGGTTAAGTGTCCGACTCCTGACTTTGGCTCAGGTCATGATCTCGGGGTCCTTAGATGGAGCCCCCGTGTGGGACTCTGCTCATCAGGGAGCCTGTTTGTGGATTTTTCTCTCTCTCTCCCCTTTTGCCCCTCCCCCTGCTCATGCTCTGCCCCCAATAAATAAATAAATCTTTAAAAAAATATTTAACATTGATACAATATTCTTAATCTAATACTTAGTCCATATTCAAATCTTGCCAGGTTTCCCAGTAAATAACCTTCATAGGCATTCTCCCTGTTCCATCCGGGATCCAATCTAGGTTCATTCACTGCATTTATTGTTCAGGTCTTTAGTTCCCTTTAATCTGGCGTAATTCCTTAGTGTTTCTTTGTTTTTCATGTTACTGGTATTTTTTGACATATACAGGCCAGTAGCGTCAAAGAATCCCCCTCCGTTCGTGTGTATCTAGTACTTCTTCAGGACTAGAGTCAGGCTCTGCACTTTGTGGGCACGTGATGTCCTTCCCGGCGCATCACTTTGGGGGGTACACAGGGCAGGTTTTTTCCATTGTTGATGTCAACTTTGATCCATCACTTGGTTAGGGAGTGTTTAACAGATTTCTCTGCTGTGAAGTTACTCTGTGTGTGTGTGTGTGTGTGTGTGTGTGTGTGTGTGTGTGTGTGTGTGATTAATACAAAATCTATAGGGGGTTGGATACGTTCAGGCTGTGTAAATATCTGTTACCCATTTTTACCTAAATTAATTGTTACTAGGGTTGCTGGAACATGACGATTTTCTAACTCTACCATTCGTTGTCTGTTAGTTGACATATTTTTGTAAGCCAGAGCTTTCTCTCCCTCTCTTCTCTCTGCCCTCTTCTCTCTCTCTCCTTTTCACTTAGTGTGGACTCATGGATTCTGTTACTCACTGGGCCATCACCCATTACTGTCATTATTCATTTTGAAGCTCAAATTGTTTCTGATTTGGCCAGTGGGTCCCGTGCCCTTTGACCCGTTCCTATCAATTTTTAAGCCCTTCTTTGCAAGATGTTCCAGGCTCATTTTGTATTTTCTCCACCCCAGACTCGGAATCAGCCATTTCTCTAAGGAATTCCGGTTCCTTTGATTGGGAGGTGGTGTGAAGGAATAAAGATTTGGGCATCATTAAATGTGAAAAAGTTAAATCACGAAAGAACCGTTGATGAATAGCCATATAATCTTTGGGTGAGAAAGAACTCTAAAATACGACATCAAAGTCAAAACCTATATAGATTTAACCACGTACACATTTAGGACCTTCTCTAGGAAATCATCATAAATAAAATGCTGAGACGTCTCAGGACTCCTTCCTCGGATTTCCTCTCTTCTCTGACCACAGTTCTTCCCTTGGTTATCATATTCAATATTATGGCTTTGAGGACAATCTCTGTTCTGATGATTAGCAAAGCTACGTCCCCAGCCTGGGCTTCTCTTCTGGGCCCCAGACTAGTGCGTTCCTCTGCCCATTCAAGATCTTCACTTAGACATCCCCTGTGAATCCTAAATGGCTCTCTCCCTCCCCAGCTTACTCAGATCACATCATTTTTCCATCAGAATCACCCGAACCCCATTCCATACTCTCATACACCTCGGAAAAGAAGTCCATGTCCTCACAAGAGCCTGCACAGCTCAACATGATTGGTTCTTCACTCCGGCTTCACATTAGAACTATTTGGAATCTTTAAAAGAAGTAGAGATGCCTGGAACTGGGCCAATTAAGTCGCAATTTACGGGAGTGTAGGAAGACTCCCGGGGGTCCTAATGCGTGGACAGAGTGGATAACTCCCACCCTGCATGATCTGCCCCATTACCTCTCTGTCCTCATCTCCTACAAGCTTCTCCTTCCTTCCCTGATAACTCCATTCCAACTAAGTTGGCCTTTTTGCTGTTCTCCAGCACACCAGGCACACTCTTGCCTCAGGGTCTTTGAGCATGCTGTTCCCTCTTGCCCAGAACCTCTTTCCTAAGACACCTGAATGGCTTGGCTCCCTCACTTCCTTCAAGTCTTCCTCTGATGGTCCTTTCTCAGTGAGGTTTTTCCTGCTTAGAATTATGACTCCTATCTCCCTACCCGCACTCTTTGTCCCTCTTTCCTGCTTTATAGACTTATTTTTCTGTAGCATCTCAAGAATCTGACATTGTATGCACATATGTGTATATGTATTGTGTTGTCTTGTATTGTATGTCTCGCTCTTCTAGAGCAGGGGTTGCAAACCACAGCAAACTACAACAGGTGGGTCAAATCCCGCCCGCAGCCTGTGTCTATATGGGTTAGTACGACCCATACGGAGACCCAGTCGGAGTACTCTGCTGCACCTGTTTTCCCCTCAGCTCCCAGTGTCTGTCTCCTCTGTCCTACCTCCCAGCCTCCCAGGACCCTCTGCTTGTCACCCATGTGCTTTTGGCAACTGCCAGCATCCAGTGGTGGAATCTCAGTCCAGGAGACAGCAACTCAGCAAGCGGCCTGCCCGCTAACCAGCTGCTCTAGCTAGAGAAATCGTTGTATCACACATAAAAAAATCCTTAAAATGCAAAGAGCCCCCATACATCATTAAGAGACTATGAACATATTAAGAGAAAATCAGGGAAAGGCAAGCAGCTAAGGATTCACAAAGTAGAAATACAATGACCAATAAACCTATGAACACTTTAATACCAATCAAATAAATCGAAAGTAGAAAAATGGTAAGGTTCACTTACCAGGTTAGCAAAGACTAAAACAGTGAGAACTGTTTTTGAGGGGGACTGTCTGAAATGGAGCCTTTGAAACCTCCGGTTAGTGTATTAAATTCTGGGCAGTGAGATTATGGGTGTTTTCCTTCTTTTTTTTTTTTTTCTTTTCACCCTGTATGAATTTTTGAATTTTCTACTCTGAGCCCATATTACTTAAGTACAGCTGATTTTGAAAATTATTTTAGAAAATAGAAACACAGTAGGAAGGACATTCAAAGAAGAGGGAACTGCCAAAAGATTTCCTGTGCATCTCAAGGTGGGATGAAGGAATCTGAGGGTCACAGGAAACAGGGATGTTGTGACCCTGGACAGAGAACACGGTGCTCCAGGCTGCCATCTAGCCTGGTGCACTCATCCATATCTCCCCAACATAATTCTCAAGAAAATCACTGGCCTACAGAAAACTTCCCCCAAACATGAGTAATAAACAGAAAAGACTCATCAAGAACTCTGTTACAATAGAGAAAGGAGAGAAGACATAAGACAAGTAAGGAGCTGATGAAGAATGTATTCCAGATAAAGAATTACTTCAGGAAACAGAGGAACACTTTGGAAAAATATTCCGTCCGCAATCACAAAGAAATTAATGAGAACATGAACTCTTCAAGGGGAAACGGAAGAGCTCAGAGCAAAGAGATTGAAGAAGCAACATTAAGACAAAGGAAAGAGATCCAAAGTGAGCTGATAAAGATCAAAAACCAGAAATGTAGGGTAACAATAAATGTGATAGAAAGACAAAAACCTTATTGGCGATCAGAAAAATAGAGTCTGCCTCTGGCTCAGGTCATGATCTCGGGGTCCTGGGATCCAGCCCCACGTCGGGCTCTCTGCTCAGTGGGGAGCCTGCTTCTCCCTCTCCCTCTGCCTGCCACTCCCCCTGCTTGTGCTCCCTCTCTCTCTCTGTGTCAAATAAATAAATAAAATCTTAAAAAAAAAAGAAAAATAGAGCAGATTTTTTTTAAAGCAGAGTCAGATGCATAGTTGATAAGAATGAGAAAAATCTCCTGAAATGAATTGGAGAACAGACAGAAAAAAGTAGGTAGTGCTCAAGACAGACCAAAGCACAGCAGCCTATACGCCACTGTTGTTTCAGGAGAAGTAGACAGAATAAATGGAGTAGAAAAAAAATCAAAAAGAAAAGAAAAGTTTTTCCAATGAAGAGAGATCTGTGTATACAGTTCGAAAGGGCACTTTATGTTCTGGAAAGAACACATCCCAGCGAAGTGATTAAGTATTCAAGCTAAAGAAAATTCAAGCTAAAGAACGAACCGTATAGGCGTACAGGCAGAAAAAGCAAGCCACTCACAAGGGTGGAAACAGTATCAATTGGCCTGAGGCTAATCCCCAGTAACATCCAGTAGCAAACGTTAGTGGAATATTGTCGACAGAGTTCTGAGAGACGTATGACGCAACAGGTTCTCACTCAGGCAAATTGCCACTCAAGTCTAAAGGCAATGGTCTTTCACGAAGAGGAAAATATGCCGAGACTCTGGCACCCCCACGTATTTCTTGAAAAACTACCTGGTCATGGAATTCCACTGATCAAGAGATGAATTGAAATGAAGAACTGTAGTATGGAGAAACCATTATATGAAAGGGAGGTTATGAATCTTGAGTGAATTTACATATAGAACCATTATGTTGGGGCGCCTGGGTGGCACAGCGGTTGAGCGTCTGCCTTCAGCTCAGGGCGTGATCCCGGCGTTGCGAGATCGAGCCCCACATCAGGCTCCTCCACTATGAGACTGCTTCTTCCTCTCCCACTCCCCCTGCTTGTGTTCCCTCTCTCGCTGGCTGTCTCTATCTCTGTCAAATAAATAAATAAAATCTTTAAAAAAAAAAAGAACCACTATGTTTATTTTACAAATATAATATTGAAAATGTGCAAATTCCTGTTGCTGCAAGCCACTGAGGTCTGGGGACTGCTCGTTACTGCAGGCTAAACTGGCACAGGCTAATTGATACACCAGTAATGGTCTAACAAATTAAAGTGTGTTTCAGTGAGAGACTCAGAGACCTTCTGGGAAGGAATGTGCTCTAAGATTAGAAAGCTCCTGGTTGGCCTTCGAGAGGCTAAGAAGGTCTAATATGAGGTGCTATCTACTACTTAAATAGGTCCTTCGCCATGTCCCATGAACTCATATCTTGCCCTTGGGAGAGAGCTGCAATGCTAATAAAAGCAAAATATCCATTTCATGAAGGCTGAACAATTTTGTGGCTAGAGCAATGAGCTCTGAGATCCTCTCGCAGAATGTAACACAAAAGGGAGGGAGAGACTCTCTCTCTCTTTGCTCTGGACTTGCTGATGGCTTTGCATCTTGAGGGTTCGGTGCCCATGGGGAAGTACTGCCTACAGGAGCCCTGCTCAGGGAGGAGATCAGAGCCCGCTGGGAAATGGCACGAGTAGAAATGGCAAGTGATGGTGCAGGGTCCTATGTTAGGCTGTGGATCTGGCCTGGGTAGACAATGTAGCAATGATGGTTTTTACTGTAAGTAATAGGATTATAAACGATATAAATAATAGAGGCAATTCATAGGCTTAGTATCTGGAAATGTCCAGCAATGCAGTGAGCTTCAGGCAGTTTAATCTAGAGGTCCAAGGATGTCAAGACCTGATTTCTTTTCACCTCTGCTTTATTGCCATGAGATTGGCTTCATCCGACAGCTGGCTCCCCTTGCGTCTGCAAGATGGCCGCCCCCAATCTTAGGCTACATCAAGCAGGTGAGAAAACAGAAGGACTGAACACTGAACGCAGTTCTTGAACTTCATTCTCATTAGACCAATTTAGGTCATATGTGGAAGGGAATGACATTATGTGATTAGCTTACACCAGTGGTTCTCAACCAGGGGCAGTTTTGCCCCCCCGGGAGATGTTTGGCAATGCTGAAGACATGTTGTCACAATGGGAGAGTGTGTGTGACTGGCATCTAGTGATAACGGCCAGAGATGCTGCTAGATAGCCTACAATGCACAGGACAGCCCCAGGCCCCAGGCCCAGCACAGAATTGGCTGGCCCAGAATGTCCCACCGTGCTGAGGTTGAGAAATCCTGGCTTGAACCAATCAGGATCCCCCTGACAATTGAGATGAGTCAGGACAATTGGAACTGCTTGGCTAGTACACATTCAGGAAGGGTGAAATGCAGGCTGAGAAGGCAACATGCCACCCTCCACAAGTGCCCAGCAGACCACTAGGTGGCAACTAGACTTGTATGTGAACATCGGTGAGACGCTCCTGGGGACTCCCAGAAATGTTTGGAGTGGAGGTGGTAAGATGCCAAATTCTTTTAAGATACGGCCAGAAAAGTCAGGGTTACTATCAATAAGGTGACCTCCTTCGTTTCCAGAGGTTAGTGAGGCCTTGGCCAGCCCGGGTTACAGAGTTGTAGGATTTTGGAATGAGACCTGGAGGCTTGGGTACCGATACCTGCCCGAGTTGGGGAGGATGGGCTAGGCAGGGCAGGAGCTGGAGAGGTGGGCAGCTAGCTTCATAGACACGAGGGCCGCAGGCTGGGCCAGGGATGGCCATCTGTTCCCAAAGGTGGTGAGGATCCTTTGATCCAAAAGAGGACTGATACCAGATTTGCATTTTATGAAAATCACTCCTGTGTGGAGGATGGGTTGGAGTAAGGGTGGAGAGGGGGTGGCAAGAGTGGGACAGCCAGTAGGAAGACCAGTTAGGAGACTACAGCTGGGCCCTGGGTGAGGCCAGATGACCCCTGGGACTAAGAAGAGGGTGGAGAGGAGGACGTGGGTTTGAGAGCTCCTAAGGAGGAGGGGCTCAGATTTGGGGATGGGTGAGTAAGGAAGCTAAGGGAAAGGAAGGATTGGGAATATTCCCCACATTTCTAACCCAGACTACTAATTGGGTGGTGGAACCACCCAAAGAGGTGAACCTCAAGGTAGGGGGCTGGGGCGGTGGCGTGGGGAGGGGCGTGGCCAGGAGACGATAGGTGGAGTTTCAATCTGGACCTCCAGCCGGTTATCATCTAATCAATGGAATTGAATCAGCGGAGGGGTCTGCATGGAAGGGGAAAAGAAAGGGCACTCAGGAGAGAAAATTGGGGGATGCCGACGTCTGAGGACAGGCCAGGATGAGAGATGACAGAGGGCTAAAAGGAGACTCCAGAGTGGGGCACTTCGGGGGTAAAGCAGGGAGCTGCCTGGCATCGAACAGAACAGTACAGGGAGATAGAGTAAGATAGGCCTGGAAGACCCCGGAGGCCGCTGTGACCTTGGGGAACATCTCCTGCACTGATGGTGGGGAGGTCTGATTGCCAAGCACAGGAGACATGGGAGGTGGGGTGAGGTTCGCAGGGAGTCCAGACCCTCCCAGGAGCAGCTCAGATGGGAAGGGAGCAGGACCAGATGGTGGCAGGCGGGAGGGAAGATGGGACAGACAGAGGGTCAGGCAAATGTGAAAGCTACTTCTATTACATTTAAAAACCAAATAATCGAGTTAGACAATTACATTAATGCAGGACTTCACTGAAGGAAAAGAAATTGAGCGTTAATAAAGACTTGTAAAAACGCAGTGCTTTTAAACCAAAGTTTTTAGCTTTTGTTTAGTAATCTGGCATTTTCTTCTATAAAAGCAGTATATGTTACTTAAAACTTCAGCCTCAATTTTTTTTTAAAGCTTTTGTTTATTTATTTGACAGAGAGAGAGCCAGAGAGCACAAGCGG
>NW_024426774.1:49249598-49280778 GCF_017311325.1 Ursus maritimus
GAAGGAGAAGCAGGCTCCCCACTGAGCAGGGAACCCATGTGGGGTTCGATCCCAAGACCCTGGAATCACGACCTGAGCTGAAGGCAGACGCTGCTTAACTGACTGAGCCACTCAGGCGCCCCACTCTAGCCTTAATTTTCACTGAGGAATAGAATGATGTTTTACGTTAAATATAATTTAGGGATGTATTTTTAAAAAAGATTTTATTTGAGAGAGAGAGAGCATGAGGGGATGGGAAGGGGCGGGGGGGGGGGGCAATCCTCAAGTAGATTCCGCCCTGAGCAGGGAGCCCCACGCTGAGCTCGATCCTGGGACCCTAAGATCATGACCTGAGCCGGTCAGACGCTTAACCGACTGAGCCACCCAGGTGCCCCATAATTTATGGACGTATCAAGTGCACATAAATTTCATATATATTAAATCATTTTATAGTTTATTTCACTATTTCACTGTTGGTGAAGTTATTTTGCTTTGTTTAAGGTGGTCAGAACTTTCATGCTGAGGGAGAGTTAGTGCAGGGGAGAAGCTAAGGGTCCAGGAGAGAATGAGATGCCCTGGTCCAAGTTCACAGTCCCCCCCCAGGACCTCGGAGCCCCCTGCTTCCAGCCCAGGGAGCCCCCTAATTTCCTGCACATTTGGAGGAAGCGATGCCTAAAGCCACACGATGAGCAAGCTCTTTCAGCCAAAGCCAGTAGCTTTTTCTGAGCCCAGGGCCCCCCTCTCATCCTTCACGTGAGATCATTTTTGGAAATCTTAGCACTGTTCTTTTATATTCATGTTTCAAAATGGGCAGTGGCAATACACTGGAAATCCTTGGCCTATAGCGGAGTCATTTCCTCATATGAGGCTGAGGAGTTTGGACTTGATCTTACAAAATGAGTGAGAAATTGGCTCCCGTGCTAACCACCCCCTTGTGCAAGCAGACCTCCTCCTCCTGTTGCCCCTGGCTGAATCTTCCCTAGCCTCTGGTGAATGATCTAGAACCAATGCAGATGTTTAATTCCATCACTGCCCTTTTGAACTTGATTACTCAGACAATACCCAACAACTGCCCCAGGGTAATCAATGATGTGCTGATATCCTGTTGGTAAGTTGCGGTCATGACCCACAGGGCTGGAGACAACCGTGCATTGCACAATTCTGGGTCAGCATGGAAGCTGGGAGAGGATCAGGAAACTGGGGCAAATGTCACTCCTCCAAATTTAAACACTGGAGAGAAAATGGATTGTGGCAGAAGGTATCATGCCCAGGTAGGCTCTTTGCTTGGGTGGGTAAACACACAGTTTGCAAATCCGTGGAAAGGCTGGGAGCTGCCCTGACTTTGCTATAGAAAGACTTGTGAAATTCCTTCACATCCCCCTTTTTTTTTTTTTTTTTTTTGGAGAGGGAGAGGTTGGGGAGGGACAGAGGGAGAGAGAGAATCTTAAGCAGGCTCCACACCCAGCGTGAGCCTGATGAGGGGCTGAATCTCACGACCCTGAGATCACGACCTGAGCCAAAACTAAGAGTCGGTGGTGTTGGCGGAGGGGGCGGGGAGGGGTGATGTCTGTTTCATCTAAAGTGTTTCATGTCCACCTGGTGGTGCCAGCTGGAGACCCGGGGGCCAGGATGACCTGGCCCTTCTCTGACCCTGCTTCTTTCCTCTCCTTACGATTACGACCAGGTGGAGGTCTAGCTACCCGGAAGGCTGATCCAGGAGTCAATCCCAGCCCGGGTTTTGGGAAATGTGAGGAGTCCAGTTGCTCTGGAATTGGAGAAGGCAGCACAGTCATGTCTTCTTTTGGGGCTTGCTGTGACCTAAAGCCCCAGATCTAGAAACTAGGGCTCGCCTTGAACCCAGTCTCACATAAGGTCCCCCTTGTCCCTGGGCCCTTCCAGGAACTCCATGCCATCCAAGTGTTGGGTCTGTGTCTTGTCCTTACCAGCCAGCTGTGTCCCCTTTCCCAGTGAGGCCTGTGCCGTGCCGTCTGGCCTGCCAGGACCACCACCGACGTCTGTGGCTGGGTCCTCTCTGGCCGCTCCGCTGGGCCTCTCCCAGGCTGGCCTGCCTGGGCGGTCTCTGCCGCCTGTCCGCTCTCTCCACTGGCCAAATGCACTTCCTGCCCCTGAGGACAGCCGGTTTCTCCCTCGCAAATGGCTGCTCCGGGGTCATGTCTCATTCCCAGATCCCAGCTCTCCCACAGCCTAGAGGCCTGGAGGCCCTGTTCTCACAGGTTGGGCTGGTCAGTGGGACTCCAGGTGCCGGCCATCTGCATTCCCCCTTCTGAGGAAAGTGGCCTCGAGCAGCTCCTTGCTAGTGAGCGTGGGGTGTTATGGCCTGGGACCCTGCTCCTCTCCAGCCACAAAGGGTTGGCCCAGGAATCAAGACTTGAGTCCCCAGAGGCCATCTATTGGCTGGATGTCAAGGAGATGAGCTGCCCGTGGGCTACCTTGGTGGTAAGATTCTGCCCGCAGGAGTGTTGGGTATTGGACAGTGATGAGCTGGCCCAATCAGATCTTCTCTCGGGAATTTCAAAAGTGAGGTAACTCAGAGAAGTCAGGCAGAAAAAAGGAGAAACAAAGGCAGAGGAAGGGGCAGGGGGATGCTTGCCTGGGAGATGGGGAAGATGGAACTCTGCAGCCATGTTGAACCTCCCGGGTATCCGTCTGGTTCCCCCTCTTTCTCCGTCAGGTTAACTGAGGCAGGTTTTTCCCACTTTCCCGTCTCCCCGGGGTTAACTTGAGCCAGGCTCTGTTGCTACTTGGCCTCTCCAGGGGTGAATGGCCACACCCAAAGGGTGTTGATTTTGAAAAAGATTGAGGTCAGATGGAGGGAGGTTTCAGCAGAATGTTCCGTCCTGTTTAATGATTTAGTAGTGAAGGAGATGAAGACATAGACGACAGGCTTATCACATGAGGGTGTAACCAGGATTGAGAGGGATGAAGAATGGTGTCAGGGTCAAAGGTCAAAGAGACCCAGCGTCAAGCTGGAGCGATGGGCCAAATCCAACGTGATGACACTCAAAAGACAAATGGAAAATGTTCCCCCCAACCAGATTGCGGCACTATTGCTCTTAAAAAATACTTGGTGTGTCTCATTGACCACAGGAAAATAGTCCACAGGGTGAGGGAGTTGCCCCACAGGGAAAAGCCAAAGTGTTCACATCTTACAATAAGAGAGTGTGGTCTCTAATTCAACCTTCACCGATGGCCCAGGACACAATGTCATGCCCCAGGAGGGTACGAGTAGTGGGTACTCATGGGAGGAGAAGAGGCCGGTGGTACCCAGGGTGTCATCCTCATCCTCCCTGCCTTCCTCCCTTCTTCCTTCCTCTCCTTATCAAACACTGATTGAACACCTCTGGTCTAGGACCACGGTAGGCATGTGGCCTCACCAGCGAACACGGAGGCCAAGGCAGTTTTGCAGAGCAGCTTGTGTCCAGAGAATGAGTAGGAGTTTAGTTTCGTGAGGCAGATTTAGCAGGGCGGGGGCATGGGAAGGGCGTCCCATTGTGAGAGAATGGTGAGAAGTTTGAACTGGGGGGCGGTCGGAAGCACAGCTGGGATCGCACAGTGGGAGACATTACACCTGCCACACTAAGGACTGTGGCCTTTATCCTGAGGTCGACTATTAAAACATTTTCAGCAGGGACAACACAACCACATCTGAGATGATACCGATCCCTCCGGAGGCAGAGAGGAAAAAGATCAAGGGCGAGTAACTAGCACGGCAGCCTTCCTTCTCCTTGCTGCCAGAAACCATCCTCTGGGTAAAGGGCTGAAAATATTGGACACCTGCCTTCTCAGCCTCCTTTGCGACTCGAAATGGGCCTGCGACCCTAATTAGACGGTGGACCTCAAAGGTATCCCCCCAGGGAAGGGGTTTCCAGGGAAGAAAACTTCCTGATAAAAAAAGAAAATCGAGGTAAGGATCTTATTTGCCTTGTGAGAATGTGCTGTCGGGATCCGTGGCCGTCATCTTACACACTTCGGGGGAGAGGCCCAGGAATCAACGCAGGCTGACCCGAGCTCTGCCATCACTGGGTGACTGACTTAGCTGGTGCTGGGGCCATTTGCCTCCCGGCTACCCATCGTGGAGTAGTGGTAGCTAACACTTGCGAGGGCTGTCCCAAGAATGTCATGTGCATGGGGTCTGTCGTTTCTCATAAGAACCTCGTCAGGACATTAAAGAACTCGTATGTATATTACTACCAGACATGTAACACCTGTCGGTTATTGTGTTACAGAGGAGGGAATGGATGCACGGAGAATGCCCAGGTCCACGCCACAGGTAAGTAAGAGCCAGTATTCTACCTGTTACTTGATTAAGGCTCTGTTGGTTGGCCAGCCTGTATCTGGCAGCCGGAGGCAGCCTGGCTGCTGGAGGAAGCTACTGGTGTGGTCTAGGAAGGGATTAGGCCTTGAGCTGGGGAGAGGAGATGGCTTAGTGACACATGTTGGGGGGTTAGGGAGTGGTGTACTCAGCCTCGGGGCCCTGCTGGCTGGGCGCGCTGAGGGAGAAGAAGGGGTAAGGACGAATCCCTGAGCGTGGTGAAGCTATGGGGGCTATGCACGCTGCCCACCCAGGGAGGCGAGGCAGGAAGTGTGTGTGTGTGTGTGTGTGTGTGTGTGTGTGTGTGTGTGTGTGTGGCGTGGCCCTATGTCCTGATTCTCTTTGCATCAGACAAGGTCAGCTTCTGGGTGAGGAGCTGGGTGGGGGCGAGGCTGTGGTCAGGGAGAGGACCACAGAATTGAAGGTTTGGAGGTCCTAGGTTGCTCTGTATTCTTACCTGCTCCCTAGCTAAGCACCTTCTCCCTCTTTCTTCTTCTTGCTTCCTCAGGGTGGGCTGCCAGGGGCTTGAGAGAGTCAGCCAGCCCGTGGTGCTGTTGGCAGCTAGAGGCCTCTGGGAATGCAGCCCAGAGTTCTTGGGGATACCCAGCAGCACTCAAAAGGTGGCTTCCTCCAGGCAGCCTGCCCAGGTTGGTGAGGAGCTGGTGGGTTCCCATGCAGCTTACAGCTTGCCCAGCAGCCTCGCTTCCCAGTACTTGACCTGGCTGCTTCATGTCATCGCTTTCTTAAATCCTCGCTCTGACCTTGGCGTTTCTGGAACAGGTGTGTTCTGTCCATGAAGATGGCTTCTGCCCCTAAGACTAGGCCCTCCTTTCGGAGACACACTCTGCGTGGGAGGTAGGCTTGGGGGACAGTGGCTGGGCAGCCCCCCAGGGGTTTGTTTGCTGGAGCTTCAGGGCAGACACCTCAGGAAGTTATCGAGAGGGGACTGCAGGGAGGCGAGGTGTCCTTCCAAGGCTGCGGGGCCCCTGTGTCCTGCCTTCTGTCTCCACAGCGTGAGGCTTGGCTGAGCCCCAGGCCTCTGCAGCCAGCCTGGCTCGGGGGGTGCAAGAAGATGACGCCTTCCAGAGCCCGTGATGCTCCAGCCTCCAGCACCTCATGGGGGCAGCCCAGGCCAGCGGCCTCCTGGGAGGGGCATGACGGCTCACCCAGCTCTGCGGCCGTAGGCCCCTCCTGCCTCTCAGTCCTCATCATCTTTCAAGGGGGAACAAGACCACTGGGGCCACATGCCTCATGGACGGCAGTACTGCGGGCAGAATGAATACTACTGATGTCCAGGGTAGGCCCTGGGGCCAAAGTGCTTGGGTTGCTGGGTTCAAATCCGAGCTCTGCCCGTGTAACAGAACATTGATGGGCGTGTGTTTTTAACCTCTCTGAACTTCCATGTCCATTTGTAAAGTGGGGCTAATAATTGTACCTCCTGTATGACGTCGCTGTGAACATGTAAATGAGATGACCCAGGAGCCTGGGGCGGGGGGGGGGGTCTTGCTCACGGTTGGCTGGGAGTTCCATCCCTCGCTGTTCCCGTCTGGGGCAGCCTCCGGCTCCCGCCTGCCCAGGGCACCCGCCGTCCCGGGGCTGCTGGCAGCAGACAGACAGGAGACAGCACAGTCTGAGCGTGGAATGTGCGTGTGTTCGAGGGGAGCTGATCCGTGAAGCAGACCCTGGGAATCACTCCACTCATCTGCCGAATCCCAAATGGAAACAAATACAAAGGCTCTTTATAAACAAAGACAGCGTCTTAAGTAGAGAACAAACCAACGAGCCGGTCTGAACTGGAGCCGAAGCTCTGGGTTTTCTGACTATTTTCTATCTAAACAGAAACTCCCCGGGCCCCAGACCTGACTTTCCTCCAGGCCCGGATGCCGGTGGCCGCCTGCACCTCCCTCTCCCGCAGCCCAGCCACGTGCCGGGGACTCTCCAGCTGCGGGAAATTCTTCCAGCTTCCAGTGGCTTCTCTCACAGTGCCAACGGCCACAAGGGGAGCCGAGGTGGCCCGTGCCCCTTGGGGGAGCTGAGGTTAGGAGCCACGTTCCCCCCAGACCCAGGACACGTGCGAAGCTTGACAGTGAGGCCAAGGGTTCCCACACCCCGCCCTCCCCTGGCCACACCACACCGGGGCAGAGGTCATCGTGGAAGAGCAGTGCTACCACATTCTTTGGATTCGACTTGGGATCCTGACCTCCCTATCTGCTCCCACCCCTCTCCCCCCACTCCTTTCCCTGCCCGCAGCAGCACAGGGTGGCCTGGGCCCACCTCCAGCCCCTACCCCACACTCCAAGGCCTCCAGGCCGGCCTCACACCCCCACAACCTGTGCCACACCACGTGTCCTGTCTTCCTCGGCCAGGATGCACTGGACCCACAAACGTGTATTGGCCCAGACTTTCCAGAAGCACCTGGGAAAGCTGAGCTCCCTTCTCCCCACCTCCCTGCCAGGTCATCTCCACACCCTGACAACCCCCTGCCCACACAGCTCTGTGTGCCTGTCCCCACACTGTCCTGTTTCTAAGAGGTGGAAATGAGACTCCTGCCAGGCATTCAAACAAAGCTCTTCACGATCTTCCTAATTTTAACTTCTGATTCCTGCTTCCCCTGTGCCACCCCCTCCCGAGCTCACCGCCCACCCTCCTCGGGCCATCGGGCACCCCTAGTACCCTCAGGGGACAGCAGGCCTGGGCCTTCACTGCCCTGGAATCGGGCCGTTGGTACCCAGGCCTCAGCTCACGTTTCTCGAAGTGTTTCTCCCACCACCAGCGTTGGACTCTCTTGGGATACTGGGTAGGAAGGAGCGTGATGGCTCCCCAGGCCCCCTAGACTCAGACCCTTCGGGAATGGGGAGTTGGTTCTTCAGCCAGCTGCCCTGATGGTGGTTTTGGCTTTTGCTGACTTTTGAGGAGTCCTGTGTGACTTTGGGAGTGACTGAAAGGTGGTGGGGTACTGTCTCTCTTGTCTTCACCCCTCCCACAAAGCCCAGTACAAATGGAGCCCTAGGAAAACCGTGTTCCATGTGAGGCCTGACCCACCACGGGGTGGCCTGACCGCAGCTGGGCACACTCACTTCCTCAGCAAATGCGCGGGGGCCGCTCGCAAGAGGGAACCTCAAAGCACTGGTTTCCTTCATCAAAGGGAGGCAAGAAGACAGACAAGAGATGTTTGGGGCAAGGCTCCACGCTGGGGGCCCTAGACTTAGGATGTCCCCAACCTAATGGGTAAAGGACACCGTTCCTATCCTGGGAGTGCAAACTGGAGAACGCACGGATGAATCAATGTCTTCTGAGAAGGTGACAAATGTGTGACCGTGGGGCGGGCAGTGGGGGGGACCGGCTGCACAGCGATTCTCGGGGTATCACCAGCACGGCTAACCTCCAAGCCAACCGTAGTTTTGTGCACACAGGTGAGATTGTGCACCCACATCGCTCAGCACGAAGGTGCAGAAGGGAGGCTAGGCCCAGCAGGTGGAGGTAGCCTGGCACCCGTCTCCGTGTCCATTGGGGCTGACACGAGAGCAGCACTGGCCTTCTGTCCTCCACCGGCTTCTGACATCCAGTAGCCAAAGCTCCGTGGGGCCTCCCCCACCCCCCGCAGCCCCTCTTCCGTGAGGCCTGGCTTGCCGTAATCCTGTTGTCAGCATCTGTCAGGGCCAGAATGCCGTGGTTACCAGCCGCACTCAGAACAGCCGAAAAAGAACAATGCATGACTCAGAGTTCCACGCTTCTGTTGTGGGTTCTAATTTTAGGCCATTGTTCCATTCCTCTCTTTGCCTTTCCCAGAATCCTCATGGGTGGGGGCAGGCCAGCCTGCCAAGATGGAGATCAAGAAGGGGTGGCATACAGGGTGAGAGGTGGACCTGAGGCGCTTGCTTGGGGGTCCGGGCTGGGAGTGGTGGCTTGGTCAGGCCTGGGGCTCTGAAGAAAGATGACCCTTATGACGGGGGTCTCCGCAGCCCTCCAGAATGGCCCGAGGGTCGGGAAACCAGTGGCTCTGACCCTTGCAACCCCTCTGGTTACTCAGCTATGCCATTTGAGCTACCGGGAGGGGGTTTGGAAACCCCAGAGCTCTGAGTCACTCGGGTTTGCAGGCGAGTAGGAAGCCCCACAAAGCTCAGAGAGACAGAAAGCTCACGGGCTGGTGTGCGAGCACCCGAGTACCTGTGGTTCGTGAGCCCCGTGGCCGCAGTGCGGGATGGAGACCTGCTCCATGGCCCCTGGCTTACCCTCACCTCACCCTAGACGGACTCACAGCTGTCCTGCTCCACAGGTGGTCCCGGCATGAGGGCAGACGCTGGGGGGGCATCACTGCCAGAAATCCCTCCAGGCACTCCTTGCTCCCCGGGCTCCTGGGCATTAGCGTTGATTACAAAGGGTGGGCAGAGAGCTGTGTCGGGCTGCCTGTGTCGCGTTGCTTCCGTTCTTTACAGGCTGCATTACCCCGGAGCAGAACACGGCGTGTGAGTCAGAGCTCCTTGCAGTCAGATACGTGTGTGCTGCGTGTGCGAGTGCACGTGCGTGCCAGAGCACCGCATCCCCTCCCCGATTGTGAATAACCAGGGTGCTTTCGGAAACCAGCTTTGGGCTGGGATGTGAACCGCTTCACTTCAACTCACCTTGCTTCCCCTCACTTCCTCTGAGGGGGTTGCTTGGGTACGATCTGGGGGAAAGAACCCGGGGGGGGGGTGATCCAAGGGCCCAGGCGGCCAGCCCCACCCTTGGACTAGTTCGGTGGCCCTGGGCAGTTTCTTGTTCGCTCTGGGCCTTGGTTTTCCGGGAAGTGGGACCTAGCCTTGCATTCTTCCTCAGAGTCCTTGGGAGGGCAGGGAGCTGTGGGTCCCCCTGCAAGTGGCTCTTGGCCCTGGGAAGGTTTCTGTGGGAGACAGAGGGGCACCTCCCTCCCTGGCTGACTCAGGCGGAGGGGCACAGCAGGCTGGGTGCCCAGAACCCCACGAGGGCTGGGGGGGGCTAGTGCCCCCTTCCATCTCCTTCCCAGGTTGCTGTCTTCCCCTGAGCCTCCTGCCCTCTCACCCCCTCATTCAGGGGTGCTCTCTTGGCTCCTACGCCCTCCAGACTCCACCACCAGCTGTGCGTCCTCATCTCTTTTCACCAACCTTGGGGCTCATTTTCTCCCAATTCAGTGCCTCTTTTTCCCTTACCCCATTTTTCCCCCTCAAGATCAGAGACATTTACTCTGTCTCCTCCCATGCAAATTCCCTGGGTCCCCCCTAATGTCAACACAAGGCATATCGCAATTTGCTCCAGCCCACGAAGTCTTCTCGCACTCCTCCAGGCCGAAGGGAACTGCCGCAGCTCTCCCCTCTCTAACAGCCTAGCCCCAGACTTGCGAGGCTTGGAACAGCCGCCGCTTCATTACATCGCAGGATGTAGGTCAGGAGGCTGAGCGGCCCTTCTGAGCGTCGTCATGTCGATTCCGGTCGCTCAGCAGGCCTCAGCGGGTGAAAGGTCTGGAGATGTAAGAGGCTCACTTGTCCCTCTGGTACTCCCAGAGGCCAGGGGTCCAAGAGGCCGGCAGAGCAGCTGCGGGGCTGAGGTCAGCTGGGGCTGTGAACCGGAGTGCGGGACAGGGGACCTCTAGCACCGCCTCGTGGGCAGGTGTTCCGGGTGACAGCCCCCCGCCTCCACCCCGGCCCGTATTCAGGAGGTGGGACTTAGCTCCCATCTCTGTGGGGGGACTAACAAAGACTTTCAAGCCCTCTTGTTTCTACCACAGCAGCTCACAAAGTCTGGAAGCCTCTCTCACGTTTTTGCGTTTGCAGATAATGCTGGCTGATCCTTTGTCACCCTTCTGGGCCCCCGATGGTCTTGGCTTTCCCGGCCAGGGGTGCCCTCTCCCCAGGGAGGGAGGAGAAGGAAGTCTTGGCCCTGTGCTGCAGGCAGAGGCTCTCCCCAGCAGATGTCTAACAAAAACAACAGGGGAGGCCCTCACTTGCTGGAATGGGCTTGCATAAGTCAACCATCGGGCCGATGACACGTATCACCCGGGGACTGTCTTCCAAACACCAGGTACAAGTGCGGGACTGTGAAATCGCAGCTCAGAGGCTTTGTTTTAGGGAGTGGTGATGTGGGGCCCCAAGCAGGTGAGGAAACTACCACCTGGTCCCAGGGGGCAGGGCGCTTGCTGTCTCAAAGACAGCAGCTCTCACTCATGGGCTCTTGGCCACTGCTGGTTCGAAGCTGGCACACTGAAGTCGGAAAGAAGTGTCATGGGTGCACAGGCCCTGGGGTCAGCGTGCCTACATTAAAAACCCTGATCCACCGCTTGCTATTCTTACACAACCTGGACAGAGTTGCTGCATGGCCCGGAACTTCAGGTTCCTTTTGTGGAAGACAGAACAGGAAGTAGCACCTATCTGAGCCGGCTGTTGCAAGGATTTAATAAGATAACGAAGGTGAGCAGCTGTCATTACTGTCAATATTGACCTTAATCATTAGGCTCCATCTAGGAGGAGAGGGAAAGAAGAGGAAAGAGAAAATCTTCAGGAACACTAATAATTGCAGAGACAAACACCATTAATTAAAGCATACAGAGAGAAAATAATTTATGACTTGCAGCACAAGTCAATTTACAAATGCCTTTGCAGACTTCAGCACCTCACTCAAACATGCACTTTATTTTGACCAAGTTACGGATACACATGGCTAAAAGAGTCTAGAAGTTCTGCCCCTCCCCAGTTCTGAGTCCACTTCCTAGAGATAGCCACTTTTAGCTCTTTCCGTGATATTAGTCTCCATTTTTTAAAACACTATGCTTAGATAGGTTTTTTGGTAGATTTAGGTATTGTCTGCTGGTTTTCTACTATAAAAAGTGAGATTTTAGCTACCACTCTTTCCCCAACATACAGACTTACTTGCTCTCTTTCCAGCATTGCAATAGAATTATATCTCATTTCTAAATAGCTTTCTGGGGGCGCCTGGGTAGCGCAGTCGTTAAGCGTCTGCCTTCGGCTCAGGGCGTGATCCTGGTGTTCCGGGATCGAGTCCCACATCGGGCTCCTCCCCTGGGAGCCTGCTTCTTCCTCTCCCACTCCCCCTGCTCTGTTCCCTCTCTCGCTGGCTGTCTCTCTGTCACATAAATAAATAAAATCTTTAAAAAAAAAATTAAAAAAATAAATAAATAGCTTTTTGATTGGACTAATATTTAGTCTTGACCTTATGGCCATATAATCCACTCTTCACAGCTGAACCACGTAGCTTACTATGACCACATTTCCTTGTGTAACTTCTTGTTTTCCCTGCGGTTAATAACTGTCCATTTTTGGTTGCTTAGTTTTCATTTCATATCACTTATTAATCCCATAACTCTCCAAAGGAATTGAAAAATCCTCTCAACATAGTCAGACATGTTGTAATTAACACTGATAGTCAATCAGCTGCATTTTATTCCTGTTAACGTCCTTCATCATACGTTGGTAGTCCTTGGCTGTCTGCTCATATTTAAGAGTGGGGCACTAACAATTGACTTGGAAACTGTGTGGGCGAAGCTTCTTGAGTGTACGTGACAATCTAGGGGGATCCATGCGGGCTGATTTGTTGGGGATGCCGCTGACTGTCAGTATCTACAGGCTTTTTCTCCAGGGCTGGTTGGTTTAATCAGAGAGGGCCCACAGTCTCCTGCCCAGGGGTGGGAGTGTTCCATAAATCCTGTTGCACGAACGTGGGAGCCGAGCTGGGGGAACGGGCTGCATGCCCCTGTCACCTAGTTCGCTATTTACAGCCTCTGTGGCCCCTCCCAGCGCTTCTGCACTAAGAACTCCTCTGGTTTCAATCTCCCTAGAGAGGGAAAGCTCGAGTCTTGTGCCAGGATGGGAGAGTGCACTGGGCACTCGAAAGGCTTTCAACACACCTCTTATTTTCAGCCTCACCTGCACCCTCTCAGGGGTAACTCGTACTTCTAACTGTCAGATTTTCAGGGGCACCTTTCAGAAGCCCATTTAACTGATCTTTGGTGTTCCCCAACAGTTTCTTTGGCTTTCAGCTCTCCCTGTGTATTGTCAGTTACCATTTGGTCTACGTACTTTCTACCTTCCAATACTTCGTGACTTTATTCCTCTTCTATCCTATCTGTCCTTGTGGGTTTGTATGTTAAAAATTTATTTCGTGCTTGTTTTAATGGGACTTCTGAGAGAGTGGTTCAGTCTTCTATGTTTAATTGGAAGTCCCTCACTTCATAGTGAGGAAACTCCAAGTCACAAAGGACGAGAGCTGTGCAAGGACACATAAGAAGCAGTGAAGGGACTTGAACCCAGATCTGGTTCTAAATCCCGTGCTGTTTCTACTCTGCCACACTTGCTTGACCCACCCTTTTGTCATTCCTCCAATGATCATTTATCATCAGACAATTTTGTGCAGTGGGACTTACTGAAGGTTCTAGGGGGGTAATGGAGGGAGGGCTACATCACAGGGCATAACTCAACACTGAGTATTAGATGCTTTAAAACTCAGTTATTCCCAACGCTGGGAATTTATCACTGACTACTTCTTTTTCTTTGGCCCCAATGCTACTCCCCACTCTTGTCTTCTTTCCATTCTCTAGTCTTCTCCACATTTTGGGTGACCTCATTCTCCTTTTCACAAGCTGCCCATGAAAACTCAGAATTTCTCTCACAATTTTCTATGGAATGATTGAGCTGTTTCTTTGTATTATTTTCATACCACGGAAACGGCAAGAAGATGGCGGTGGGAAGGAGTTGATTTTGACTCAAAGAATCCCACTGTATTAGGGAAAAATGGTTAATTTCTGGAAAAAAAGACTCCACAGTTGCATGACTGAAAACAACTTATTTCTCTCATTTAAGGGGAGCATGTGGAAGCCTGCGCTCCATTCAATCATTCAGGGAACTAGGCTGATGGCAGCTCTTCCAACTGGAGCATTGGCCTCTCAATACGTTCTAGTCCTTGCTGGAAGAATGTGGAGAAGTGAGTGAGCAGGGACTGTGGGTCAGGCCTGGCAGTGGTACGTGACCCAGCTGCTCACATCCTCTTGTGAGACTGGTCAGATGGCCTTGCCTTGGGAGGACGCCAGGAAGTGTGGTGTCAGCCCGTGTAGCCGCTTCCCAGATAGAACGATCACTGTAGACAAAAGGGAGATGCTATTTCGGTGGTAGCTAATTGTTTCTGCTACGACATCCAAGGTATTATTATATCTTCGTAAAACATGGAAATTATGGAAAAAATGGAAATTATCTTCCTAAGTGGAATGCTGCCCTCTGACAGGCAAAGTATCTCGAACCATAGTTGAATTTCTGAAATAGCATTTGTTTTCATTATGGGATTTCTATCCATTTATTCTCCTATCCACCTATCTACCCACCCACCTGTATATATCTGGCATTAGCTCTTCAAACAAAGGAAAGAAGCCATCAGTCAGTTAGGAACTTACTGATACAATTGGATGCTGTATTTCTCAACATGTCTGCCCTGCACACTTTTCTTGCCTTAGCCTGTGTCTCCAATAAAGAAGATTTTAAGTTTACTTTGAGTCTGATATGAATTTAAGAATACAGACTCTTCTTTTTCCACTGTATGTGCCCCTCACCCCAGCACTCCTCTCCCCACCAGTGTTTTGTTGGGTTCCCATAGGAGGTATGCCTCTCAGGGTTCAAGAACCATTGGGATTGAGGGAGGTGTAGCAAGTTTACATCTGACATGAGAAGTAAGTGTACAGGTTACCCGGGACGCCTACAGAAAGCCCGAGCTTAGAGCAGACAGAAGCAGAATTGAAGACTAGTTACGAAACAATTGGAGTGACTGTGGAGTAGGGTGGCAGGAGATGGCGAAGGGGCAGGAATTTCAACCCCATGAATGGTTTTGGAAGATGTGGCAGGAACCAGTGTGGAGAGAGATTGGCCAAGGCCTGAGACCTTTTTTTTTTTCTTTTTTTTTTTTTTAAGATTTTATTTATTCATTTATTTGAGAGAGGGAGAGAGAATCTGAAGCAGACTCCATGCTGAGTGTAGAGCCCGACGTGGGGCTTGATCCCAAAACTGCAAGATCATGACCTGAGCTGAAACCAAGAGTCAGACCCTCAACCAACTGAGCCACCCAGGTACCCCAGTGGGGATGTCTTTGATGTCATTGTTTCAGGTAGACAAGGGAGGCAATGACCTGGCTAATCTTGGGATGCCACAAAAACCACAGGAACAGAAACCTCTCTGTGTGGATCAGTTGGTCCTCACCTACTCCATCCTCCTGGGCAACTGAAAGCCACCTCCTACCCAAATCTAGCAGAATGAAAGCACAGAAAAGTTCTGTTTTATTCAGGACTAAGCAATTTGAATAGGAGCCAATACATAAACCATTGCTGACAGACTATTTTCTAGATCCTAATCCTGGAGAAATAGATACACAGTCTGATCAGGTAAACAAAATCACCAGACACACAAATTAAGCAGCTCTAAGCAAGGGATCACTCAGAGAAACAGGAAAATATACAAGAAAACATGAAACAAATTAATTCTATTAAACTCAAGTTAAAAAAGAAATACTCAGGGCACCTGGGTGGCTCAGTTGGTTAAGCGTCTGACTCTTGATTTCAGGTCAAGATCTCAGAATACAGGGTCGTGATCTCAGGGTTGTGAGATCGAGCCCCACTTCGGGCTCCATGCTCAGCAGAGAGTCTGCTTGGGATTCTCTCCCTCTCCCTCCACCCCTCCCCCTGCTTGCTGTCTTGGT
Organism: Ursus maritimus; assembly: GCF_017311325.1. Lineage (NCBI taxonomy): Eukaryota > Metazoa > Chordata > Mammalia > Carnivora > Ursidae > Ursus > Ursus maritimus. The sequence continues at coordinate 49,264,612 of NW_024426774.1, forward strand.
CCCTCAAATAAATAAATCAATCTTTTGTTTTTAAACAAAGAAATATTCTATGTTCATATTACCAGTGAGGTGAAGGATGAATCTAAAATCAGGATCCAGCAGTAATTGAATCTATCTTTGGGGTTTTTAGATGTTAATACATTCTCCTTTCTGGCAAGATCCAGGTGCTTAAGACTCTGTCTCCTGTCATCCCTCAGCTCTGCAGTTACTTTGAGTTGGCTTCTTTCCTAGGTGGGATGTCCACATGGTGGTTCAATCAGCCATTAGCGGCCCTGGGGCTTTGCTTTTATAATGGTTCCAGCAAAAGTCAGTCTCATTGACCTAGCCTTGGTCAATGCCCATTGCTGTATCGATTATATGGCCAGGGCATTGCCATGTTTTCATTGTCGTATGTCTGTTCACCCCTGCACTCTGGGGATGGAGTCAACTCCACCCAGCCTACATGAACGGAGAAGGAGGGTGAATTGGTTCCTAAGAGGAAGAGTTGGGTACTGGGCCCTCAAAAATGACTGTTCACTTACCCAAAAGAATTATTATTCATGTGGATGGCAACACAGAGGCATTTTTAGATATGCCAAGATTCAGAAAGTGAACCACCCATTACTTCTTCTGAAAAATTGCTTGAAGAAATAGAACTGAGAAATGAATCAAAATAAGAACTCCAATATGGAAGCTGTGCTGTAAAAGAAATGGTGGTGAGCAGTAAAACTTACATTAATGCAGAAGTCATTGCTAGTAACGTAGTTAGACATTTAGTAAAATGAGAACGAAACTCTTTAGAGTGCTAGCCAAAGTGAAAGGAAGCGTGTAGTAATAACCTACACCAAAAAACCTCTGGTTATTCCAGTGAAAATTCTCAGATTAGGTGAAGGCAGGAAGAGGAAGGAGTGCGAAGTAGGAAAGAGTACGAGCAAACTGGAACCCGGCAGAACACACATGAACCATGTTTGTCTCTCACTGTCCAAATAGCCGGCACCAAGGGAACATGGAGCAGGACCAACGTTCTGAGAAGCAGGACGTGATCCAGGGGAGCTGAGGGCCACTGTCCACACCAAGCTCACCCAGCACATACGCAACACCGGGGAGCAGCAATAGTCCTTGGCCCAACACTGACCTTTGGTGTGAAAAAATGACCGCTCCTCCACTCCTGGCTTCCAAATCCCACGTAAATTTCTCTTGGGGGCCCACTCAACTCCCAACCACATAAGGAGGAAATTCTGTGAAATGGAAGGCTTCCAGCTTAGCCAAATGGTCTCAGTGGAAACCCATCACAAGAATTCAATCAGACAGACAAGAAAGCAAAGGCATTCCACAGTTAACCGAGTAATTTAGAGAAGACTGCTAGCACAAACCTGAGGAAAGCAAAAGGAGGAAATTCATACGGACAAAAGCAAAACTTAATAAATCAGGAAATAAAGATTCAGTACACTCATTAAACAAACCAAAGTGTTCATTCGTGTCAAGTAATAAAATAAGACAATCTTCAATAGTGCCAATCAAAGAAAGAAAGAACACACAAAGTGTTATGAGTGAGAAACAGCACAAAACCCTAGAAAAAGTGATTTCTTAAAAAAAGGATAGTAATGAACTATTGGAGATTCAAATTAAATGAGCACTGGGTATTATATAAGACTGATGAATCACTGACCTCTACCTCTGAAAATAATAATACGTCATATGTTAATTAATTGAATTTAAATAAAAAAAATCAAAATATCAGTTGTAAGAGCATCAAAGCCTTAAAATAATCAAGGATAAATATAACAAATTATGTGCATATACACTGAAAATTATAAATCCTTGCTGAGAAATTGAATGGAGCTCAAATTAAAAGAGAGATATACCATGTTTGTGAACTGGAGGACTTAATATTATTAAAATTTCAGTTGTTCCCCAAATTATCTACGAATGTAAAACAATCCAAATTAAAACCCCAGCAGGCTTTGTGTGTGAGGTCATGGAGAAGGGATAGAAACTGCTAAACTGATTCTAAAATGTGTATGGAAATGCAAGAGAAGATGTGGTATATATACATATAATGGAATATTACTCAGCCATCAAAAATGAAATCTTACCATTTGCAAAGATGTGGATGGAACTATGGGGTATTATGTTAAGTGAAATAAGTCAATCAGAGAAAGACAATTACATGATCTCACTCACGTGGAATTTAGGAATAAAACAGGATCATAGGGGAAGGGAAGGAAAAATAAAATAAGATGAAATCAGAGAGGGAGACAAACCATAAGAGACTCTTAACTATAGGAAACAAACTGAGGGTTGCTGGAGGGGAGGGGGTTGGGGGATGGGGTAACTGGGTGATGGCATTAAGGCAGGCACATGATGTAATGAGCACTGGGTGGGTGTTATATGCAACTGATGAGTCACTGAACTCTACCTCTGAAACTAATAACACACTATATGTTAATTAATTGAATGTAAATAAAATAAAATTGTTTAAAAAAGAAAAAAAAAGAAATGCAAAAGATCTGGAAGAACCAAAACAATTTTGCTAAAAAGGACGAAGTTGGAGAACTTAATTAAACTTGGATTTCAAGGCTGGAGGTACAGATCAATGGGACATACATGGTCAATTGGTTTTCTACCAAGGTGCCAAAGTATTAAAAGGGGATTTAAAAAAAATAATAAAACATGGAAGTAGAACAATTAGATATTCATATGTAAAGAACTGAATCTTAATCCTCACCTCCATACACCATAAAAGATTTAACATGAAATAGATCATAGACCTATGAGCTTAAACTATAAAGCTTCTAAAACAAAACATAGAAGAAAATCCTGGTGATGTTAGGTTAGGCTAATTTCCTAGGACACAAAAAACCACAAAGTATAAAAGAAAAAATGATTAAATTGGATTTCATCAAAATAAAAAATCTTACTACTTGAGAGACACTTAAGAAATTGAAAATACATGGCTACAGATGGGGAGAAAATATCTGTAACTATATATATCATATAAAGAATTCTCATGCATTAATAATGAGAAGACAAACAATTGGGTAAAAGGTGGATAAAAGATTTGAACAAATATGTCACCGAAGAAGCTGTATGAGTAGTAAAAAGGCACATGAACAGATGCTCAACATTGTGAGTCAACAGGGGATATAAATTAGAACCACAATGAGATATCACGATGCAGGTATTAAAATTTAAGAAGACTGACGACATCAAGTGTTGGCAAGGATGTGGAACAGGGGAACTACTTTCATACGTTGCTGGTGGAAATGCAACATGGTACAGCCACTTCGGGGAAACAGTCAACTTCTTCTACATTGAAACATATATTCCAGTAATCTCATTCCTATGTATCCAAGAGAAATGAGCGTCGTGNCCACACAGGTTGGTATAACAATAGCCCCTGAATTCGCTCCCTGAGGCTGCTGAAACAAGTGACTTCCAACTTGGTGGCTTAAAGCAACACGCCTTGACTCCCTCGGGCTCGTAGCGTTCTGGAGTCCAGATGGCCAAACAGTTTCGCTGGGATGAAATCGAAGCATGGGCATGGCCCTGCTTCTTCTGGAGGCTCGAGGGGAGAACCCGTGTCTTGCCTCCAGCAGCTTCTAATTGCTTGTGGCCTCATGACTGTAGCACCTTCAGATTTCTCCCTGCTCAGCCTTCCCACCTCCGTCTCTGCTGTGTGCGCCGAATCGCCCTCTGCCTCCTTCTCAGGAGAATATATGTGATTGCATTGAGGGCACACCCTGATATTTCCAGGATAGTGACCCCATTTTAAGATTCTTAATCATATCTACAAAGATGCTCCTTCCATATAAAGCAACATTTACAGAGTCCAGGGATCAGTATGAATATCCCTTGAGGGGTCATTTTTTCAGCTTACCATGGCCTCAAACTGGAAATACTCCAAATTTTCATCAACTGATGAATGGATACACAAATTTTTTTTTTAAAGATTTTATTTATTTATTTGACAGAGATAGAGACAGCCAACGAGAGAGGGAACACAGTCAGGGGGAGTGGGAGAGGAAGAAGCAGGCTCACAGCGGAGGAGCCTGATGTGGGGCTCGATCCCAGAACGTCGGGATCACGCCCTGAGCCGAAGGCAGACACTTAACCGCTGTGCCACCCAGGCGCCCCTGGATACACAAATTTTAGTATATCCACACAATAGAATACGAATCAGTGACAAGAACAGAGGAGTTCCTGATACATGCATGCATGAGTCTCAGAAACATCACTGTGCTGAAGAAGTCAGATAGAAAACATGCATTCTTTCTGCTTCTATTCCTACAAAATTGTAGGAAAGGCACAGCTGCAGTGAGTGAAAGCTGACCAGTGGTTGCCTAGGGCAGAGGTGGGGACAGGGTGGGTCTTGACTACAAGGGGGTGTGAGGGAACTTTCTGGCACCATGGAAATAATCTATATTTTTGGTAGAGGTTACAAGAACGCGTTAATTTGTTAAAACCCATTGAGCTGAACATGTAAAATGGGTGAATTTTTTAAAATGTAAAGCATATGTTAAAAAGGAAAAGAAATTTGAAAATCTAGAGGAACTGGTTGAGTTCTAGGGAAGATACAACTACAACAGAATCAAGAAGAAAAAGAAGGTCTGACGAGAGCAAGCAACATGGACTAAATCGAGAAGTTTGTCCCGGACTTTGCCCCTTTCCCCCGTTCCTTACAAACGGTCCCGTTGGGACTGAAGGTAGATGTAACTTGCACGGCGATTTATTTCAAACCTCAGAGAATTCCTGTGCAACTTACACGGCTGCAGTGACAAGACGAAGAAGGAAAAGTTTTCAATTTATTTAACGAAATTCCATTTCACCCTAATACGAAAGCTTTACAGAACAGCACCAAACAGAAAGCCACCGAAGAAGATGCTTACGAATAAACCATCCATAAAACACTAGCAAATCAAGTGCATTTGTCTGTGGAAAAAAGAACCCTCCGCTGGAACTCCAGGAAGGATGAAAATGCTCCCGGAAAGGCGAGGTAGTCGTAGTACAGCGGGGGGCTCCGAGCTGGGATGGTCGCCGGTGGAACACGGAGGCCGGGGCAAGTATTTGCGTGTGGCTGTAGAAGCGTGTTCCCTTTCCACAGCAGAAAGGCACCAGATCTTTCATCGACTCATGGTTCAAACTTGGTTAATTAAGAAAGCAGAATATAAACACCTGACTTAGACGTATGCAGTTCAAGACCAGAAAAACCACCAAAGGAACCACCAAAGTCTCAGGGGAGGGGAGGGGGGAGCCGGGCTAGTGTTCATCATGAGATTTTTTATTTTACTTTGAAAATTACGCTCCGGGTATTCCTCTGGTGGAAGAGATGTTTCTCAGGTCTGCACATCTATAAGATACTGTAAAGCTGGTCATCTCAGCATGGATTATGATAGGGAAAAAAAGCCCTGTGCACTTGGGGAGGTCATTTGAGCCTATGTCTTATGTGTAATCGGGGTGCCCGGGAGAGTAACAGCCGCAGAAGACTGTGATTGATCCATGGCAGAAATGTCTGTGATTCGCGGCCAGAGGGATTGGTAGAGTCTCATTGCTGCAGGAGCTCAGAGGACAGAGGGTCTCCTGGTTGGGATTGGTCTGGGGAAGGAGACGAAAGTTGGGCTGGGTCAACGGGGACACAGGGGCCTTGGGGGCAGGGGCTTAGCAAGGGCCCCCCGGGGGGGGGCAAGAGGCCAGGGTCAGGGGGGACCAGGCACACTTGCCTGGCAGACGGGATGGGGGAGGAGGAGAGCTCCACTCGAGGGCCTTAAGGCGATGCTGAGGAGCAAGGGCTTTGAAGGACTGATGTGGTCGTTCCGGAGCTGTAGCCAAATGTCACTCCTGCCAAGCCCTGCAGCTGTGTGCTTTGTGGGGTTTCTCCAGGAACATCTACGCTCTTTTCCTGTACCTTTGAGATCGAAACACACAGTTTTGAGGTGGCCAGTAGCCAAGATTAGGCTCAGTGAAGCTGGAGGAGTTGGGATTAGAATAAGTCTGAGGACAGGTTTAGCGGTGAGTCTGCGGCCAGGGGTAAAGTTCAGTCTGAGGCCAGCTTTAGGGTTCAGTGTGCGATCAGGGTTAGGGTTTGTCCGCAGATGCGGGCTTCTGATTGGACCCCATTTTCTTCTGTGTCAGTCAATGTTGCTTACGTGCACGGATGAACTGCAAATCGGGGTTGGCTACTCTTCTCAACGCCCTTCAGCCTCTGCTTTGGTCCCTTCTCTTGGTTTCCTGTCTCCGCCTCACCACACACACATACAGGCATATCTCACAGACCTCCCTGGGCCCAGGCATTCCTGAGTCCCAATCCGCCACCATGCCCTGTTCTCACTAGCTGGGGTCCCAGCCCCAAGCCATGGGTGCCTGGCCTGCATTGTGAGGAAGGGGCTGCATGGGGGAGGTGGGGGGCAGTTCTCCATCCCCTTGCCCACCTCTCTCCAACCAGCAAATGGTGCTGGGATGGCTGCCTTCCTTACTCAGTGCCCAGGAATTCTGGCCCACACAATGTCTGGGTGCTTTCGAGGCAGGTTACTGAAACTTTAATCCTGGCTTCCCTTTTATTCCTGACCCCTGCAACTGCCAAGGTCTCAGCCGCTCCCTTTCCCTGTCCCCAGCAGACACCTGAGTCAGGCCCTGGAGAAGGACTCCCCATCCAGCCCACAGCCTGCTGGGTGTGGGAGCTGTCCCTTGGCTCGGCCCGACGGGATGGAGGTGTAATGCTGGGGGCCACGGTGTCTCCTTGTCCCACCGCCACCCCCGGGGTGCACGCCTCCCCGGCAGCTGGCCGTCGGCCGCTTTCCAGTTCGGCTGCCTTCCTCCCGGCTTTCGTGCCGCAACACGCAGGAGTTTCAGGAGAGGCTTTGGGGATGCAGACAGCAGCCTGGCACTGAGGCAGCCAGGGAGGGAGGGGCTGAGCTCCGGCTGCCCTTCTGCCTCCCTCTCCCTGTCTTCTTTTGCTCTCTCTGGGTCCTCGCCCCACCCAGCCCCTGCCTCTTCCTGTCCCTGCTTGTACCTCTCCTCCTCTTGCCCTGACCCTTGTTTCTGTATGTCCCAGTCCCTGTCACTGTCCTGCTCCTGCGCCCTGTCTCCGCTACCCTGCCTGGTCTGCATCTGTCTTGCTGCTTCTCCCTTTTTCTGTCTGCATCCCCTGCTTGCAGGCTTCTCTCTCCATCAATCACAGATTGGGAGGGCAGTTCTCATCCCCCAGTTACTTGGCAATAGAGCCATGCGGCAAATACCTATTGGTGGTGATAATAATTTTGGGTGGGGAACCCTTCCCTCAACCTCCTCCCACCCAATGATCCCTGTTTAGGAAGACTCACTGGCGAGACCCTTCTTGGAGCAGAGGCAATTCAAAACCACAAGGTGCTCTCTGAGCTCCAGGGAGGCAGGTGCCAGCACTGGGCTGGGGGCTGGAATGTGTGAGTAAGACCAGTCTCCATCATCCAAGACTTTATGATGCGGGGCGGGGGTGGGGGGGTAGCGGCAGCGAGGGAATGTGTGTGGTGAGAACACAAATGCTGAAAAGAGGAGCAACAATGTCAGGTGACAGCAACCATTCAAGGTCATAACAGGGGCTCTCGTGGAACGTGCAGCCGCATCCCCCCTCCTGTTTTGAGGACTCAGGGGTTGTGGTGGGCTGAGAGAGCTTGCAAATCCATATGGAGCCTGGTGGGGGAGAAGCAGCTGCTGAGAGCTGGGTGGGGTTTGTGGGTGAGGGGAGAGCCCGCGGAGGGGGGCACAGGCCACCGGGCTGGGGCCGTGGGACCAGTGGTGCAGACGTGGGAACGTGCTCGCAGCCAGGGTCTTGGGAGGGTAGCTTGCTGGGATCTCGATGATGGTGTCTGTGGACAAATGGGGGAAGGTTGAGGGGCTGCTTGAGCCCAGAGAGTGGCCTTGGACTTGACCTGTTGGGCAGTAAGGAGTGAAGGTAGCTTCTCGAACACGGGGCCTCAGACTATGTGTCAGGAAGCAACTCCAGTCTGCAGCACATACTGCTTCCTCCCATGATACCAAGCACCAGAGCTTGGACCGGGGCCACGCCCCAGTCCTTGCAGGCAACCGTGTCCACACTGAGGACCACACTCCAGTGCAGAGCGTCTGTCTGCAGCGGGGGGCCGGCAGGGACGCAGAGCATCGGGCATATGCCCTGGCAGGTCAGGGAAAGGACTTGTGATGACTACATCACCCTGTGCTTAAACCCTTGCGTGGCTTCCCCTGGACCTGGGATGAGCTTAAAGTCGCACTGAGGTGTGCAGGCCCTGCGTGGCCCGCAGCCTGCGTCCTCCCGCGTCCCCCTACTGCGTGCTTCAGCCATCTGCCCGCGCATTTCCCTCAGCCTGCCTACTCTTCCCCACTCGGGGCTTCCCCAGGGAGGTAGGCCCCCCCTGCACGGATGAGGGTTGGTCTGCCCTGTGTCGCGTTCACGGAGCCCTGACTCCTTAGCTGGCATCTTCGGGTGGGGCTCTTTGCTGCTAATTGTCTCCTGTAAAGCACTTGGAAGCATAAAGGATGACACCGGGGAGGAATGTGTCTGCTAATCCCAGTGTCTCTTAGTCAGAGGAGGAACTGGGGAGGGAACAGCCCCGAGAAGCTCTGGGATGGTCTTCCTCACCTCTCTGGGAGATCTGCCCCTTCAGGGTCTGCGCCCACGGGGAAGGCCCCAGGAAACTCCCCGTCCAGGAAGCAACCCCTGAGCTGCACTGCGCTCCGGTCCCGGTTGTTTCTGCCCCTCAAGACAGGAGAGAGGGAGGAGCCGGTGGACGGTCAGGAGATCAGGCCTCTGATTTCCAGAACGGCTGCGAGGTCTGAAAAAGTCACTTCTTGTATCTGAATGAGCAACACGTAACTGAAGGCCCATCTCAAAGCAGCTTAAACAAGAGGGCTGGCGTGTCTTCCACACAGCAGAGAGGTCCGACATAGGGGGGATCCAGGGCCGACTGACCTGGCAGCCCAAGAGTCCCCTCAGCCCTCGAGGGCCTGGGGAACTCTCATCTTCCTCTGCTGACACGACAGCTGGCCTATCTCCCTCAGGGTGGGCAAGGTTAAAATGGCGTCTAGTGAGAAGGCAGGGAGGCTCCCTCTCTTTCATTAGTTAGACAGCTTTTTCTTACGGCCCCCAGGTGCCTTGACCAAGATCAGATGGCACAGTCAGGCCAGAAGGGTGAGACCCTGACGTCAGCTTGCACGCTGGCTCTCAGAGGAAAACCGTGGGCATGCCGTGATTGTCCTGGCGATGGCGTGCTGTGATGTACAGGGGCGGGCAGCTGGAGGTGTCCTCCGATACATGGGGCGGCTGGCATCTTCCATGACCTTTGGATGTCATGCCTGCCGTTCATGGGGGCGATAAACCTGCTTTTCATTATCCAAGCCTAGGACCTAATTTCATTTCATAGAAGTGCTCTTGCCTGACACTGGGGAAACTGAGGGACAGTTCTCCGTGGTTGAGAGCCACCCACCACTCCTGAGCAATGTGGCTTCACGGGGCATGAGCAACCGGATCGCTCTGCATTTGCTGCTGTCACAGTGCATTCACTGGGGTAATCCTCCTTGACCACGTAACATATCGAAACACAGTTATCTTCTTAGAAATTGCTTTCCTTGTATTCCTCCTTTATGTTAGGCGTGGCATTGTTTAATTCTTTTTCTTTGAAACTGTATTGAAATCTGTGGATTTCACTTCAGGACAGAAAAGCGAGTAGATTAAAAGGTATGCTATCAAAAGAGGATATTGGGTTTGAAAGGGCTGTGAACCACTGGCTTAGGCTGATAGAGTTCATCCCTGGGGCGGAGAGCGGGCATCCTTCTTGAGCCGCTGGGATGATGAACTTCAGGACAGAACTGGGGGTTCCCAGCCACAGAGAAGGAGGCAGAGTGGAGAGTCAGCTGGGAAGCCGCCTGTATGGGCTACCCTTACCCCGCGGGGGGCCTCCGTGGGCTCATCTGTGCAATAGGTTGATGACCTCAGCTCTAGTCACCTCGTCCCCTGTGAGATGAACTCAGGGAGCTGTGAAAGTCCCCCAAAACAGTGAAGGGCACTGCTGTGCCCTGGGGCCCTGCATACCTTAGCTATCTCTATCCATTCCCGTTCCTGCCCTCACAAGCCCTTGTCCTCACCGTGTTTTAGCCCCAGATGCATTAAGCCCGTGAACGCCAACTGGGGATGCAGTTCTCAGCACATCCGCAGCTCCACCAAAGTGTGGTGTTTCTTAACATGGTGTTGGGCTTCGCCTTCTGGGTAAGCTGCCTGCTGACGGGCTTGTGTTCAGTAGAACGAAAAGATGGCGATGGTACATTCCAGGTATCTGGAAATGCGAAGATGGTGCAAATGCTCCCCGGGGTCCACCCTGCTCCAAGGACCTGCCCCTTCTCCTGAAATTCCGCTCCTGGCACTTCAGACACTGGCTTCAAGCTTCTCCCGGGAGGACGTGGGTGCGGGGCCATGGGGCTTGCGGCAGTGGGGTGGGAGGGGGCTAGGCTTGGTCTTGCTTTTAATTCATCCGGTGGTTAAGAGTGAGCCACATGTTTAACCACTCAGCCTCAGTTTCCTCATTTATAAACGGGGTGATAACACAGCACTGGATTAAAAGAAGCAAAGTAGATAAAGCTTTAGAATTGCGGTTGGCACAGTATGATCTCGCCATTAGCTGACACATGAAGTTCTGGGGCTAGGAGCAGCATGCTGATGGGGTACCCCCATCCTTTGCTGGGCCCAGGAGCTGTAGTCCCAGGAATCGTGACTCACAGTACTCTGGGGGAGCCGCCTCGGAACCTCTGCTTCCCCTCCCAGGCCCGGAGTGGCTGGGCCCATGAAATGACCTCAGCCGGGAGGAATGAGGGGCGCGGAGACTATAGGGCTGGGTGTAGGTCCCTGCCTACCCTTGGGGCCCTCTCAGCCCTGCCTTGTACCTGCTCACTAGCAGGTGACCAAAAGGCAGCAGGATTCCAGGGGTCACCCCAGTAACTCACTGTGACCTCTTGATGCAGACCTAGCACATGGGGCCCCTCAGCTCCTCCCTTCTGCTGCCCACTGCTTACAGGTTGATCCCCAGTCTCAGATGCACTGTTGACCCTACCTCTGGCTGAGACCTCAGGCTGGCTTCTGACGTATGGTGTTGACATTTGACCGACTTCTGGGCTCCGATGGTCCCCATTCTGGTCTCTGGCTGAGCTCGGGCCCCGATTGTAGACTGACCCATCTCCCAGACATGGAAGGCACCCAGGGGGCTTCTGGGATGAAGTTCTTCTCTTTGCATCACTTGTCCTCACTTCTGACCCCTCGGCTCCTGAAGGCGTGTGCCCCCCACCTTGCTGGGAGTGGTCACACGGAGAGGGGGCCTCAGCCTGGCGGAGAAGACGTTGGCTTTGTCTCTGTAGTCTACTTCTCAGTGATGCCCACTGAGGAGCCGCCCCCGGCCAGATAGAACAGACTGTCCCCCATTAGCCCAGAGACTCCATGAGAGCAGCGACAGAGCTCCCCAGTTGGAGCAGTTTTCTTAAGGATAGAACTGTGTTTCTTCCGTCGGATTAGGGGACCCCGACAGCCTGAGTTGTGTCTCAGTCTTCTGAGAAAGGTCTCCAAGGAGGGGACAGGAATAGCCAGGGTACTTTCACTCAAGTCTGGGCTCCGTCCTTCTTTAGCTGTGTGTCCTTGGGCTCAGCTTTCTCAGCTGCGAAGTGGGGCAGGGGCGTGACTTAGCTGGTAGGGCCGTGCGGGTTAAATGAAAGGGGCTGCGGGAAGGCTCGTCGTAGTACCTGGCACTGGGCACCACTCCGCGCATGTCAGATGTCACAGCTATTGTAGCCCCACCACGTCAGCATTCTGCAAGGTCAGGGAGTGCGGCGAGGCTGAGATCCCCCCTCCCCCCACTCCTACCCCACCACACACATACCAGGTCTTCCCCATTGGATGGAGATCAGATGGCAGTGTCTAAGTTGGCCTCCCTGCCACCCTTGCTCCTTAAGGCTCCTTAGGGGATCGAGGCCTGCAGGGCCTGGTCCAGCCTCTCCACGAGCTCCTCTCTGCTCTTACCTCTAAGAAGGCCCCTCCTTCCTGGCTTAACTTCCCTACATCTACCATTTTTCATGGGTTTCCTGACCCAGCTCACCCCCTCCAGGAAGGCTCCTGGGTTGACATCTGCCAGGGCCCAGGTCTCTAAGGCTAGGTCACAAAAGCCAGGACTGATCCTTCACTGCTGATGGTCTTGCCAAGATCTCTAGCTGCCTGGTTCTCTGGAGACAGTGAGGATCCAGGCCCCAAACTGCCCCTCCCACCAAGGATTCTAAGGCAGAGCTGGAGTAGGGATGGGGTGAGTCCCCTGAGTCTGAGCCACCACACTGGGGACCTCTCCATGGCACTCGTGACCCAAACAGATACCCAAACTGCCCTCAGGAGGGTTTGGCTTCTTTTTCTCTCTTTTCAATTAAGTAAATCAATTAAGTCATTTTGAATGACTCCAGTTGGCCACTTGGGGCTTTCTCCTTAGTGAGGCCTGATTCATTAAGACAACAGGACAGGTGCCAAGGTCAGTGATGTCTTCATGAGCCGGGGGCACACTTCCTATAGGTGGGCTTGGGGTCCTGCCCAGAGACCATCTTCTCAGGGGAGAGAGAAGAGCAAGGCAGCCATCCCCATGCATGACCCGGACTAACCTCTGGGGGAGAGACCAAGAAAACAAGGTCAAGATGCGCCGTGGAATCACTTGGCCAAAGCAAGGTGTGAACCCAGGCTGCCCCAGAGATGGGGGCATCCACGTTTTAATCAGCCACAAGCATTCTTCAAGGATGCCAGGTTTGGGGGAAGGATGAAAACGATGGTTCCGTGACTCCTGGAGACTCCTTTCACCTTGGCTGTTGGGAATATGAATGTGTGACATGTTTGTGTCATTCTCCTCTTGGATTTTCATCTGTTATTATTATTTCTTTGTCGGGAGCAGCGTAATGTGCCAGTGTGTCATGGTAAACCACCTCGTGTCTTCTCTGGAAGCAAGTAGAGTGTAAATGAAAACTCAAATAGTTGGGTCCACAGACACTCACAGACTGTTAGAGGGTGTTCATGGGAACCCCTGTATCTTGCCCCTTGGTTGGAGGTCATCTCAAGCTACAGGATGTGGAAAAAGGGAATTTTCTGGGGACTGAAGACCTGGAAACAAATCACCGCTGTAGCTTCTGGTTGGGGTAAGGAGTAGCAGGGCCTTGGCCTAAACTGCATCTCTCTGTGGGGAGGGGAGTGGTCTGGCCTTAGGGCCACAAGCCTGACTTTTGACCCTGGCTCCACATCTCTCTGGTAGTGGGACCTGGGCAGATCCTTTTGTCTCAGTAGGCCTCTGGGTATGGTGAGGGGTATGATGGGTATGATGAGGGCCCTAGCCTTGGCTTTCACTGGGCTCCCCCAAGGCTCCCCTGAGCCTTTTAATGATTTCTCTGATCAGGGCTGGTTTGCACACTGCTCCTGCGACTCAAAGAAAACCAGGAGGGGTTGCTTAGACTCCAGGCCTAAAAAGACCCCCTGCTCCCAGCTCCTACAAGAGGAATCTATGTATTATAGGAATAGCTTCTCCCTGGGCCCAGAGAGACCCATTCGCCATCTGAGGCCTGGTACCCTCACCTTCCGGCCACTGCTTCCCCCACTGGTCATGGTCCCTGCGTGTCACAGTCCCAGTACCTCAGGGTGACCCCGTGCTTGTGTCAGAGCTGCCTGACTCCCTTGGAGCAGGAGCCTGCTTCTCAATGGGGGCACCCTCCCCAGGCTCAGAGCAAGAGGAACCCGCTGACTGGGCTGAGAGGAGCCTCTAGGAGCAACTCCTGATCTGGAAATGGGCTCAGTGGGCCCTGACTCCCCTGGCTTCCAATGATGCTGTGCAGATGGCATCATGGGCACATCAGCATTTGCTGAGCCCATGGCTTGTACCCCCCACTGAGGTGAACACTTTATTTGATACACACAACAGCCCCATGAGTCAGGTACCGTTATTAGCTTAATTTTATAAATTTGGAAACTGAGGCACAAAGAGGTTGTGTCACACAGTTAGGAAATGGTGCACTGCCAAGGTTCTCTTAACCATTACAATCTACAGACTCATTCATCCATCCATCCATTCACTCCAGAAGTTTTTATTGCATACTTACCATGTGTCAGATCCATGAGTTAATGAAACAGACGAGAAGCCCTGCCCACGTGGAACTGACATTCCAGAAGGAGGAGAAAGACAATAAACAGGGCACACAGTAGACACGTGAATTATAGAGCGTGTTAGAAGTTGGTAAGTGTTATGGGAAAAGAGAAGAGTAAAGTGGACTGCGGATGCCGGGGGAGGGGGCTGCAATATCAGTGGGATGGCCAGGGAAGACCTCATTTCAGCCAAGACTCGAAGGGGGCGAGGGTGGGAGGAGGGGGGCGAGGGTGGGAGGAGAGGTGCGGTGAGAAACAGCGGGATTCTGGATCCATTTTAAAGACAGAGCCGAGGGGTTTGCCTCTGGACTGGATGTGAGGCGGCAGGGAACTAGAGGGGTCAAAGTTTGTGGACTGGACAACCGGGAGGATGAGTTAGGCTACGGGGCGGGGGACGTTCTTCTCCGGTTTGGGGGATGATCAGAGTACAGTCTCCGGCGGGTTGAGTGTGCGCTGTGGATCGCGCATGCGCTGCAGAGCCGTGGCGCTGGCAGGGTCCCGTGCGCAGGGAGAGGTCCAGGCTGAGGACTTGGCTCCCACTGTCCCTCTGTCAGGGCAGAACAGGAGCGTGGCGATGGCCGAGGAAACAGGTCCGGCCAGGTGGCAGGTGAGCCGGGGGCTCCTGGGTCCTGCATCCACTGCGTCCCAGGGACAGCCAGGGCAGGAAGGGGCTAGGGCTGGCTGGGCCCACCATGCCTTCTAACAGACAGGGAACGGAGGCCCGTGGGACTTGCCTGGGCCGGCGAGGACCAGCGGCAGAGCTGGAACCCAGGCCTCCCTGACGCGGGGTTCGGAGATCTGTGCATGACAAGATAGTACTGGTGGAAGCGCCCCGACAGGTCTGGAATGTGGGAGTGAGTGTGGCTGTGATTACTATTATGCCCCATTGGCTGGCCAGGGGCGCATTTTGGCAGGATCGCCCTCTCACCCAGTGAGCTCTGGGGACCGGCTCACGCTCTTCCTGCTGGGAGAGGCCCAGGCCCCTGGGTGGGGGCCCCACACTCAGTCCCTGCCTCCCTGATTCATTCCAGCTCTCCTGGCAGCCTGAGTCACTCTCTTTCCAGGGGAGAGCTGCCTGTTTGGCAAATCCCTGGATCCAGAGGGGAGGAATGGGAACTCGAGCCCGGGGTTGGTCCTGTGTAGAGGTGAGGCGGACAGCCGCCCACTCCTGCCCCAGATCCCTGCCCCAGATCCCTGCCCTAGATCCCTGCCCCGGATCCCTGCCCCGGATCCCTGCCCCAGCCTGGAATTTGCTCGCTTGTCACCTGTTCAGCCAGCAGTTCCTGCGTAGCCATCTCCATTCAGGTGGTCAGCATCGCGCAGGTTATAAACCGCCTTCAAATCGCCCTATTTTACAGATGAGAAGACTGAGGCTCAAGAGTGCCCAGCTAGTTAGCTAATAGGAGAGCCAGCACACAGACGCAACCTGTCCGACCCCAGGAGCTCTTCCATTTATTGTCACTAACTGGCCCTAAGCCTGGCTGCCATTTCCTAGCTCTTGGCCCCAATTCTCTGCCCTAAGGAAGCAATCTGTGACCTTGGGGAAGTGATCTGATTCACCTGATAACTTTGGGCAATGGGAGAAGGAAGAGACAGGGCCCACAGAGGAACAGCCTCATGGATGGCTGTGCAGCAGGGGCTGGGCAGTGGCTGTGGGAGAGGTCTTGGTGGGGGGGTAGAAGGCACTCTGGGCAAGGAAACAGCCAGAGGAATGGAATGAGTTTGTATTCAAGGGCCAGATCACAGGGTGTGTGTTGGGGGTGGGTAGGGGAGGGTCAGATTGCAGAAGTTTCTGAATGCCTGTGGAATGTTCTGGGCAGTACTGGTGAGGGGCTGAGGTGCCTCTTCCCCCAGGAAGCCTTCCTGGGCTAATTCCGCTGGTTCCTCAGCCCCAGCAGGCTCTCCTTCCTTCCCCGGCATAGCCTGTACTTGAGAAGAAATGCATGAGACTTCCTGGGTCGTGCCCTCTTTCCCAAGGAGCAGGGCATGGGGCAGCTCACAGGATGTCTACACTACATCCA
>NW_024426774.1:49280788-49436714 GCF_017311325.1 Ursus maritimus
GGGCGGGGGACGTTCTTCTCCGGTTTGGGGGATGATCAGAGTACAGTCTCCGGCGGGTTGAGTGTGCGCTGTGGATCGCGCATGCGCTGCAGAGCCGTGGCGCTGGCAGGGTCCCGTGCGCAGGGAGAGGTCCAGGCTGAGGACTTGGCTCCCACTGTCCCTCTGTCAGGGCAGAACAGGAGCGTGGCGATGGCCGAGGAAACAGGTCCGGCCAGGTGGCAGGTGAGCCGGGGGCTCCTGGGTCCTGCATCCACTGCGTCCCAGGGACAGCCAGGGCAGGAAGGGGCTAGGGCTGGCTGGGCCCACCATGCCTTCTAACAGACAGGGAACGGAGGCCCGTGGGACTTGCCTGGGCCGGCGAGGACCAGCGGCAGAGCTGGAACCCAGGCCTCCCTGACGCGGGGTTCGGAGATCTGTGCATGACAAGATAGTACTGGTGGAAGCGCCCCGACAGGTCTGGAATGTGGGAGTGAGTGTGGCTGTGATTACTATTATGCCCCATTGGCTGGCCAGGGGCGCATTTTGGCAGGATCGCCCTCTCACCCAGTGAGCTCTGGGGACCGGCTCACGCTCTTCCTGCTGGGAGAGGCCCAGGCCCCTGGGTGGGGGCCCCACACTCAGTCCCTGCCTCCCTGATTCATTCCAGCTCTCCTGGCAGCCTGAGTCACTCTCTTTCCAGGGGAGAGCTGCCTGTTTGGCAAATCCCTGGATCCAGAGGGGAGGAATGGGAACTCGAGCCCGGGGTTGGTCCTGTGTAGAGGTGAGGCGGACAGCCGCCCACTCCTGCCCCAGATCCCTGCCCCAGATCCCTGCCCTAGATCCCTGCCCCGGATCCCTGCCCCGGATCCCTGCCCCAGCCTGGAATTTGCTCGCTTGTCACCTGTTCAGCCAGCAGTTCCTGCGTAGCCATCTCCATTCAGGTGGTCAGCATCGCGCAGGTTATAAACCGCCTTCAAATCGCCCTATTTTACAGATGAGAAGACTGAGGCTCAAGAGTGCCCAGCTAGTTAGCTAATAGGAGAGCCAGCACACAGACGCAACCTGTCCGACCCCAGGAGCTCTTCCATTTATTGTCACTAACTGGCCCTAAGCCTGGCTGCCATTTCCTAGCTCTTGGCCCCAATTCTCTGCCCTAAGGAAGCAATCTGTGACCTTGGGGAAGTGATCTGATTCACCTGATAACTTTGGGCAATGGGAGAAGGAAGAGACAGGGCCCACAGAGGAACAGCCTCATGGATGGCTGTGCAGCAGGGGCTGGGCAGTGGCTGTGGGAGAGGTCTTGGTGGGGGGGTAGAAGGCACTCTGGGCA
Source organism: Ursus maritimus (assembly GCF_017311325.1). Lineage (NCBI taxonomy): Eukaryota > Metazoa > Chordata > Mammalia > Carnivora > Ursidae > Ursus > Ursus maritimus. Next base: position 49,282,098 of record NW_024426774.1, read on the forward strand.
AGGAAACAGCCAGAGGAATGGAATGAGTTTGTATTCAAGGGCCAGATCACAGGGTGTGTGTTGGGGGTGGGTAGGGGAGGGTCAGATTGCAGAAGTTTCTGAATGCCTGTGGAATGTTCTGGGCAGTACTGGTGAGGGGCTGAGGTGCCTCTTCCCCCAGGAAGCCTTCCTGGGCTAATTCCGCTGGTTCCTCAGCCCCAGCAGGCTCTCCTTCCTTCCCCGGCATAGCCTGTACTTGAGAAGAAATGCATGAGACTTCCTGGGTCGTGCCCTCTTTCCCAAGGAGCAGGGCATGGGGCAGCTCACAGGATGTCTACACTACATCCGATAGAAACTGAGGTGGCAGGAAGCCAGAGAGAAGGACCAAGCTCAGAAGAGGGCCGACCTCACAGACAGGTACACTGTGTTTTACTGGAGGCAAGTCCAGAAGTCTCCTCTCCGCATAGCCCCAGCCAAATGTTGTGCTGCCCAGACTTCGAGCGGTGGAGCCTCACTTCTGGATGAAGGTACATCCCCTTATTACAGACAGATTTCCTTGGGAGGACTATCACTGTTCCCAGCACCACGAATGCCATAACCTAACACTTTCCACCCCAGGTGGGTGATGGGGGCAGGATGGGGGAGCAGAGAAAAGGAGAGCAGCCTAAGAACCCCATGGGAAGGCAGGTACCAGAGGCACCTCGGGCCACTTCACACCTGTGCTATGGGAGGACGAGGTCCATTTGGAGGCTTGCAATGACCCATCCCCACGTTCACCAATGCCCCAACTGCTAGGTCAACACTTGCCCTCTTTCAATGAGACTCTTGGTGGTTCTCAGGCTTCTTTGAATAGGGGGTGTAGGGGCTGATTTAGGGGGACAGTGACGGAGGGCTCTGGAGCCCAGTTCCCCTTAGCAGGCAGAACCTAATTCAGGGAAGGCAAACCTGGGTACCCGTCGCGAACCAGTCCGTAGAGGGCACAGAAGATTCAAGCAGGAAAATGGTGCCATCTAACTCAGGCTTCTACCCGTGACCCCATCTATAACTGACCAAATGCCGGTTAGCTCCTCTCCCACTGAAATAGGCAGTGCCCTTGAGGAACACTGAGAAACTTTCATGCCGCCCTATCTCGCCTGTATGTCTGTAATACACATGTGCAGGTTGCATGATGAAGTCACACGACATCCCTCTCACCTGGGACCCATTCCAAGTGGCGATGACCCGAAATCCTGCCACCAAATAAAGCATGGTGCCGAAAGCACTTTTATTGGGAGGGAGGGATTTGTTTTATTATATAAGGTTCAAAGGCTTGACATGACCCTCCAGATAGGTGCAGCTTCGGAAAGGAGGACTGAGAACTTGAGGAATGTGGCCGGTGCATGACCGTGAACCCGAGGACAAGCAATGTCCAAATATATTGTGGATAAGGCTTAGTAATGGTATGTGTGTGAGTTAGAGGGTGTGGCTAAGTGGCCAGTTATAAATAAGGGGAAGATTTTGAAATAAAGACAATTCCAAAGAAATTAAAATATATTACATTTACTGCAGGCAATTGATTTATTTCGAACATAAAGAAGTATATAATTTATATTAATTGAAAATCTGTTTCTCCATTTCCACTAAATAAAAGCTGAACACCAAACAATTTTAATGGGCTGTTGAGACACTAATTATTAGCTTTCTTGGGTTGACTGGGTGCTTTTCTTCTCTGCTGATGAGGATGGCTGGCGGCATAGAGGCTGCTTGTGGGAAAGCCACCGGCTGGGAACGGCCCAGGTCCGAGGTTGCGATATAATACATATGCTTCCTCTAAGTGCTTTAAACAGCAAGATCCACAGAAGGTCTAATAATTATTGCAATTCCAGTGCAGTGATGAGCACCTGTGATATTTCAAGGAGTCTTCCTAACTGCAATGTGATAAGAAAATACCCGATTTCTATTGGTGACAGTCACAGGCACTTGGGTCCGCTGCGGTTTGCGGTCTACATGCACAGCTGAAAGTCTATCCACAGACTCCCAAGGGGTCCAGGGACCCCGGATAAGGAACTTGGCCTCCGAAGCCTCACCTCAACCCGAGCGCATGGGGCAAATGCCTGGAGAGTGAGACTCTGGGCTCACTTCCCCTCGGCCTCATCCTTGGGGCCAGCTCCTCTCTGCGGGCCTTTTGTGGGTTTTCCGTATGGCAGCCAAGGGGAAAGCAAGATGCAAAGTTGCTCATTCCACCATCTGCTTAAAATCCCTTAGTGACTTCCAAGCGTGCTTAGGATAGCCCTCGGCCCCCAAAGCCCAGCTGGCTGCCCCCCAAACTCATCTCGCACCAGCTCCTCCTTACCCACACTTGCCACCTTTCGCTTCCTAGCTCATGCCTCGTGCTCATGCAGCCAGCCCGACCCCTGGCTCTTCCTTCTGCCGGGGAGCTTCAGCTCAGGACCACACCTTGCGAAGCCCTCAGCTCTCCCTCAGACATGACTTTGTCCAGGCACCTGTCCTGCTGTCCGCGGGCTCCCCCTCCACGCTGGCTGCCCCACTCAGTGCTGGTTTATTATAGTGTATGCTTTCCCTCTCACTCTGGGGACGCGGGGAGGTCTTCTGGTGCTAACCAAGAGGACACTGTGAGCGTGAGCCTCCAGCCGCCTGGGAGGTCCACACAGCCCTGGGAGAGCTCTGGCTTGGGGCTCCTGTGTGCTCACTTTAGGAACCCACACAGTGCTGGGAGCACTCGACCTGGGGCACAGAGCAGAGGCAGGCTGCCCCCTACGAGCGGGACACCGTGCTCGTCTGGGCTGTCCCAGCACCACGCACCTTTGGTCTAAAGCCCCTCGTGCCCTGGCAGTTTTACTCGTCTTTGAGCTTCCCATCTAGACTGTACGTTCTAAGAAGGCCACGTGGTCTCCATCAGTGCCCAGCGCCTCTGGTATGCCCGCAGCTCAGTGGGGGTGACGGGACATGCAAGTCCTCTGTGTCCCTGGTCCTTGTCTCCTTGGCCTCTTCAGAGTCCGGGCACCCCCCACTGGGCTTTAGAGGATATTCCCCCACCAGCTGGCCAAGTCATGGCTTACTGGTTTTGCAGAGAGTTGCGGGTGACTCAGCCGCGGCGTGGCTGGCCCTGACTCCGAGGGAGCTCCCCAGACCGAGTAGGTGCTAGCTGACGTGTGCCGAGTTAAGTGTCAGCCAGGCTTGGAGGCGGAGGGCTGGACAGCGTGACCTGATTGGAGGAGGGTGGGCCCTCATAGGCCAGGTGCCTGAGGTCAGGGTTCGATTCGGGGTTAGGTGGCGGGGCCGAGGCCCAGGGGAAGGTGCTGGGGACTTTGAGGAGTTCCACACCCTGTGATCTGGGCTGGGTGCTCCAGATACGATCCCGGCACACCCCCGGCCGTGTGCTCCCGCCTGCTCCTGGGGCCGGGACAGCAGGTGGGGCTCACTTATCACCAACCAGGCCAACGGGCGGAGCTGGCCTGGCTCTGGGGAGATGACAATCACACAGGAACTTCTCAGTGGAAAATCACCTCAGCGCGTCGCCCTTTCCTGGGAACGGAAACAGAAAGGGCCTGGGAGACACTGGGCCAGAGGGCTGCCACCAAATATCTAGTCTGTGGAGGGCACTTAGACCCATCTCAGCCTGCAGGTGGTGGGCCTCTTCTCTGCAGGACCCTCACACGGACAGTGCTCAGACTGGGTCAAGGTGACCTGAAGGTTAGTCCTGGGCTGTGTAGATCTTGGCCTTCCAGAGTCTTGGGAAGCAACTGCAGCCTCCTTCAATGCCTTTGGGGTCTTCAAGATTACCTCTCATCAGACCTGGCTGCTATGGACCAGCTCCAGCCATGGTCCCCTGAGGTCTCCTGCCTCCAGCTTGGGTGTGAACGTACCCTTGGCTAGGGCCAGCTTGGGGGCGGAGTGCTCTGGACACTTTTTATGGGGACAGTGGTTACTGGCCCCTTATGGTCAGGGCGTGCAGGCTGAGGAATGTCCATGTCACTTGCTAATTAATTTGCTTAACATGAAGCAGAAGACATACGTGTACCACCTCCAAGCACCCCCGGCACGTGCTTTCCCCCCCATGTCTGCAAATGAAGACATTTTCTCACACGACCACAGATACAGCTAGGCTCCCAAGCACCAATGCACAGAGCCCTCCACGCAGGTTAGACAGATGGGCCTCAGACATGGAACAGTCTCCACCTGCCTGCTTAGCTCCCCAGGAAGCTTCCTGATTGTCCAGGAGGGAGGCAGTCATGCAGGTTTTCTTCCAATCTCTTCTATGTGCTAAAAACCATACTTGCAGTTGAACTGTTTGTACAGTTTTATATCTCATGCCATGAAATGCTTTCTGTAAACACCATTTTGAATCATTACAAAAGCTACTGTCATATGGGCAGACCATAATTTCTTAAACCAACCCCCTCTTATTGGACATGTAAGTTATTTTCAGTTTTTCGTAAATCTTTATCCCTCTAACAGATGCTTTCCTTGGGCTGAGTTCCCAGGAGTCACACTGTCAAAGGGTAAAACTCCCCTCTTTCCCTGCCCCCATTTGAGATATAATTAACATGTAAAAGGTTGAGATATAATTAATATGTAAAAAGGTAAGTCTTTTTTAAAGGCCTTTGATTCATATTGCCAAATTTACTGAAATGATCGATTTACACGCCCACTAGCAGTTCCTTTGCCAAGCCTAGATACTCTTATTTTAAAAACTATTGATGAAGTCAATGTGCAAAACTGTTTTTATCATTCTTTTGATTTGCATTTGTGGATAAATAATGATTACAAACATCTTTACATGTTTGTTAGCTATTTATATTTTTGCTTTTTTTTCTATTTAAGTCCTTTTTACCTTTTATCTATTTTGCTCCTAGCTTTCTTTTTTTTTATATTGATTTCTAAGAACTCTTTATATAGTAAAGACATTAACTCTCTCTGTACCCGCCAAATTTGTTTCAAATATTGTTTCTACATTTCCTACCTGACTTTATATTCTGTTTAATTTTTTTGACATACAGAAAACTTACATTCTAAGCCATTGAATTTAAATTTTTTTCCTTCAGAACTGCTCCATTCACTCTTAAGAATGCGCTTGCGGGCCCTAGATGTTGAATATCGTGTGTGTGTGTATGCCTTCATTTTACAATTCTGCCCTGTAATCATGAAGGAAACAAGGAAGAGAAGACAATATCCCTGCCCTCAAGGAGCGTGCAGGGAACAGAACAGAAGGAGTACAGTGCCTACGTTATCACTGCTCTCATTGTGTGCCAGAGATAAGATATGCAGATAGGGATTCAGTGAAAGGAGATGTGCGTGAAAGAGATGGAGCTGAATGGAGTGCTCAAGCTTGCACTGAGCTGGGAGAGGCTTTATTTATTTATCAAACATGTACCTAGGCTCGTTATGTGCCAGGCATTGTTTTAGAGCTTCATAAATATTAACTGATTCAATCCTCATAATAACTCACTGAATTATTATCGTACTGCTATTATCCCTATTTTATAGATGTGGAAACCGAGGCCCGAGGAGTATAAATAACCTAGCCAAGATGGTACACAGAAGGGCCAGGATTTGAACTCAAGAAGTCTGGTTGGGTTGGCAGGAAGCAGGGGTGCTCACGGTTAAGGGACTTGAATGTTCAAAGAAAGGATTTAGACCAGCAGTAGACAAACTTTCCCTGTGAGGGTCCGATAGTAAATATTTTAGACTTTGCAGGCCAAGAGGACAAATGGAGGAAATCATAGGAGCTTAAAATAAAAAAAGAAAAAACAAATTGGCACCAATTGTTTTATTGATGAAATTTATTTTATTTTTTTAAAGATTTTATTTTTATTTATTTGACAGAGAGAGAGACAGCCAGCCAGAGAGGGAACACAAGCAGGGGGAGTGGGAGAGGGAGAAGCAGGCTTCCAGCCGGGGAGCCCGATGGGGGGCTCAATCCCAGAACGCTGGGATCACGCCCTGAGCTGAGGGCAGACGCTTAACGACTGAGCCACCCAGGCGCCCCTATTGATGAAATTTAAAATGTAATAATGAGTACAATTTTAAAAAATAGTATGGGTCTATAATGTAAAAAATGGACTTTTTTTTTAATTCTTTAGGAATCACCTCTTCTTTTTTTTTTTTTTTAAGATTTTATTTATTTACTCGACAGAGATAGAGACAGCCAGCAAGAGAGGGAACACAAGCAGGGGGAGTGGGAGAGGGAGAAGCAGGCTCATAGCGGAGGAGCCTGATGTGGGGCTCGATCTCATAACACCGGGATCACGCCCTGAGCCGAAGGCAGACGCTTAACTGCTGTGCCACCCAGGCGCCCCGGAAAATTTTTGAGGGATATGACATTTTGCTGAATTGGGGCTTAACCTTAGTGGTCCCTATCGTCTCACTGATGGCAAGTGTTCACCTGTAAAAACCACTCTCCGTCTGTGGGGCCGTAGGGACACAGACAGTGGGTGGGGTTTGGCTTGTGGCTGAATGTCGTGCGCCAGCCCTGGGTTAGCCCTGTGGTTGCAGGGCAGAGCTGTGCGAGGAGCTGTGCACTGACGGGAAGAGGGCGGAAGCTACCGCCCAGGTCCCAGGACAGATGAGTCCTCAGGGCCAGGGCGGTGTGGGTGGAGAGGCCGGGAAGATGCTCTGGGGTCTCGGGAAGTGGGCTCCCAGGGCCCGTGATTAGGTGTGAGGAGAGGGAGAGGGCCCCGCACACAGCGTGGTGGGCGGGAGGCATGCCCCGGCACAGGGAAGCACCATGCTGGCCCCCCCTTTCTCTGACACTTCAGGGGGAGCGCACTGGGAACACTTGGCTAGGGGCCTAGACCCTAAAGAAGGAAAGGATGTCGCTCCTGCCACAGTTCCGCAGGGCCTTACGGCTCCCGGACGCCGGGAAGACCCCGGGGCCAGAAAGGGCCTCCAAGTTGGCAGGTCACAGGGCCAGTGATCCCACCAGCAGGGGGTCGGTCCTCTTTTGGGCTTCAGCACTGCCTCTTCAGTTTCCTTTTATAGGGTGGCAGGGCACCCAGGCCTTCCCTTTTGGGGTGAAAGAAGGGAGAGGCTGTATGGTGGATGGGGAGGATATTGCTGAAATGGGGGAAGGAACCCAGACGGGGAATGAGACGCAATCTGAGAAAATGTCACCGCCATGGTCACAGTTTCTGCCCAGGCTGATCACGCTATTGGCAAAGGCTCCTTGATTCCTCTCGCTGATACCGCCTAGTGGAGCACAAACCTGCCCCCTCCCCTGCCCCGTGTGGGGGCGGAAGGTGGCCACTCACTGCGGCCGGGCTCTGTAATTAAGTCTGTAGCAATGGGCGGGGGATCGGACAGATCTTGTCCCAAAGCCGTTCTTGCTGTCAGTGAGCTGAGACGCAGGCAGGTGGCTTACGAAATGCCCCTGAGAAATCGTCCTGTGTGAGCCCAAGGTGCGACATATGCAAAAGAGCCTGAGGGACAAACGCAGGGCACTTCCGCTGTGGATGTGGTCACCCCTCCTGTCCATAAGTCCAGAGAGGCCGAGGAGAGCAGGGTTAGAAGGCTGAGGGCCAGGCCAGGCAGGGGTGATCCCCAACCACGGTGGTCAGCACCGAGCTCGCAGAGCCGTCCCTTCACCCTGACTCACAGTGACCCTGTTCTAGCCTCAGACTAACCCTCAACCCTGGCCTCAGACACAGCTTTAGCCTTCTCCCCCAGGCTCAGCTTTGAACCCTATCCATCTTACAAAGCCAGCATTCTTCGTTCCAAGAGATATTGGACACCGTGGTGTGGGCAGCTCTGTGTTGGTTCAGAGGAATCCGGCTCACAGCCTGAGTCTTCATGCTTGGAGGGTGGGCCACGGAAGGTCCGTGGAAGGCCACTGGACGGAGAATCAGGACCAGCCTTGCACGTTGGCCCCCACTCAGCAGGATGACTGTGGGCAGCTCCCCTGACCTAAGTGAGCTTTGGGTGTTCAGAGAGATTTACTCATCTGTCCAGTGGGCGTGACAATACCCCAGTGCCTGCCCTTGCCGTCTCTTGACTTAGACGTGAGGGTTCAAGGCGGAGGAGTGGAGGTGATTTGGAAACCATATTGCATTGGGACACAAACCCGCAGAATTAAAATGGGAAGGGTTGCTCCCTCGGACAACCCGCCATCCAGCAGTCCGTAGCGTACGCTCACTTGGTTATGCTCCCTCTCGCCTAGAATTTCTGGCTTTCTCCATTCTTTGGTCTTTTGAATATTCATTGAGAAAAGTTTCAAACCTAGTCAAACGTAGAGAGAATAGTTTAATGAATTATTAATGTGATAGCCACGAGAGCATGCTCGGAGGACGGCCCCTAACTGACACGGGGCCCTGCTACAGAGCTTCGAATCCCCATTCCGTTGGGGTAGAGCCCGCACCCCCCTAGGGCCGACCCCACCAGGGCGGCGGGGAAACTAAGGCAACCCCGTCCTGGGAGACGTGGGCTCCTCTGCTGGTGATTTAGAGAAAATCCGGGACACCAGGCCATTTCACTGTTAAAACAGTTGTTCCTCGTTACTCACGGATTCTGTATTTGCAAGTTCATCTATCGCTAAAATTTATAACTCCTAAATCAACCCTGGTGGTAGTTCCGCGGTCACTCATGGATATGGACGGTGGTGGAAATTCCAGTCGCCAGCTCTTCTCAGCTGAGGTCAAACAAGCCAATGTTCTGCATTTTTGGTTTTGGGTTTTTTAATTTTTTCGTTTTTTCTTTCTTTCCCCAGCTTTATTGAGATATAATTGACATATAACATTGTGTAAGTGTAAGGCGTACGGGGTGTTGATCTGATACGCTTATATACCGCAAAATGATTACCCCGTGGCGTGAGCGGACACCTTTATCACGTCACATAATTACTACCTCCTTTTTGTGGGGAGAACATGTAAGATCTACTCCCGTAACGACTTGGTTCTGCCTTTTTGTTTCAGCTTTCATACCGTAACCAGCGTCCTTCACACCGTCTATCTAGCGCCACGTTTTTTGCATTTTTCTGCTTTTCGCTGGTGGTTTCTCTAGTTACCGCAGGCCCCGAGTGTGGTGCTGAAGTGCTGGGTAGAGCTCCTGGGTTCAAGGGAGCTGCGAAGTGACCTTCTGGAGGAAAGACGTGTGTTAGACAGGCTTCATCTAGGCTTGTCTGGATTATTCACTTTCATGAATTATGGTGCTACTGGCCAGATTCAATGTTAATGAATCCACAATACATATGAAATAAGGGGTCTTTAAGCGGACACAGACACAAAACCAGGCTATGTATGCATCAGTTGATGAAAATGTGACCGGAACTTTGTAGGGACCTATCCCGTATTTCCCCTGGGAGCAATGGGTCAGTATCTGATAACTCAGTGTTGTGGTGACTTTATATAACGTAACTTCCAAGAAGAGGGAAAATCAACTGTACGTCAGTATAATGACTATTTCCTTACAGGACCACAACGTCATTATCACACCTAACAAAATTAACACGATTCCTTGGTATCATCTAATAACCTGTTATCAGATTATTTCAACTGTCTCAAAGATGTCTTTTTATGGTTGATTTATTCAAAACTGGGCAAGATGCAAATAGTCACATTTCGTATTGGGTTGTTATGATTCATAAGCTTCTGAATCTAGAGCATTTCTCCCTCCCCTTTTAATTTCTTTCATGCCATTGACATGTTGCAGATACCAGGTCAGTTGCTCTGTAAAATGTTCCACATTTTGTATTTTGTCTGTTTGCCTCCTTCTGGTATCATTTACTTTGTTCTTTTATTCCTTCTATTTTCTTGCAGTGGCATTTATTTCTAGAAGATTCTATTACTGGTGAGGTCAGGGTATAAAGAGTGAATGGGGCGGTGAGCGTTGGGGGTGGGGTTAGGGTAATATCAGGGAGGGTGATGTGAGGGTTGAGTTGGGTCCAGGTCTGAATTCAGAGCTGTGGGGTGGTCTAGTGGTTAAGAGCAAAGACTGGGGATCCAGGGTTTCTGGATTCAAATTGTGGCTCTACCATTTACTAGCTACCAACCACCTTAAACAGGTTATGTAACCTCATTTGTAAAATGAGGGTAACAAGAGCCCTTGCCTCACAGGGCTGTTATGGGGTTTAAATGAGTTAATACATGTAAAACACTTGGACAGGGGCCTGGCACATGGTGGTTGCTAGCTAGATGTTTGTTATTTAATGTTATTGGGGTTGGAGCTGGGTTAGTTTCGGGGCAAGAGTGACTCTGGTTCGTGATTCCACCCATTACTGGACAGTCTACCTCATGGTCAGAGGGGGCCTGGGGATGGGGAGTACCAGAATTGCCCCTCCTTTGGGATGCCTTTCCCTCACTCCATCTCTGGAGACCAGGTCAGGATTGAATGGGGGCAGGTGGGGCTCTGTCTTAATTTCTCTTGGAAGCCTCTCCATTCCTCAGCCAGTTCTGACTCTGACCCTTCTTCCCTGCCCATATGGCAATAGGACTGTGGAAATGCTCTGATACAACCCCAATCCTGAGTGGGGTTTTAGAGGAGTGGGAGGAAATAGGCCTTGGTGTCTAAACGAGATGGGAATTTTGCATGTGAGGACCCCTGTGTGGACGTTTGGATCGTGGAGCTAGATAGAATGGAGAAGGGCTGATAGGGCTCCAACCCAAGAATAAGCCAAAGCATACTGTGGCCACTAGGGGTGCTGGCGGGTGCGGGTTTAGTATTCATCTAGTCCATATGCCACCTGTCCATCCATCCATTCACGCATCTACATGCCACCCATCCATCTACCCACCCATCCATCTGCCCACCCATCCATCTACCCACCCATCCATCTGCCATCCATCCACCCATCTGCTTACTTCATCTATTCATCCATCCATCACTGCAACAAATACTGGGAACCCACACTCTGAGTCAGACACACCATCTCTACCCTCAAGCAGCTTGTTGTGTAGTGAAGAAGGTACGTGTTTAATTACTACACACTGTGCTAGCAGAAGAATGTACAGTATGTAAAGAGGGTTCTGGAGAGGGTGGGGCCGCTTATGGCTGGGCCCAGGGGGCTAGAAAGGAGGCCTCTTCCTTCTCTCCTTGGGCTGACCCTTCTGTCCTGGTGGCAAGCCCTATCTCAAGCCTGGGTCCAGTGGCAGGCTAATTTTTCAGCTCCCTGATTCTAAATCACTGGGTTCCAACTGGAGAAGAGACTTGTTCCTTCCGGGAAGGAATTCTGAAGTTACCAAATCAGTCCATCACCCTGCGGTCATAGCCGTGTACTCTGGAGACAGTCTCTCATAAAGACTCTCGGGGAGATAGGGACACAGCGTCCAATCCACTTCCAGCCACTGGGGGGGCAAGACCATGGGGACTGTACTGCTCTATCCGGTTTGGAGCTACCTCCACTCCCTCTTATTTACGGCAATGGACAGTGGCCCAGGAGTCCCTGTTGTACCCCTCTACTCTGCTACCCTCTGCCTCTACCCGCCCTTTGGCCCTTGGTTTAGGTCTCTTAGTAAAGGCTCTCAATCTTGGGGGTCCTCATGGGGAAAATTTTGCCTCTAACAAATTGTAGGCTCCAAGGGTCAGAGGGCAGGAAGTGTGATTCCCCCGAATAAGACGAGATTCCCCGAAGCTGTGGCATAGGGGCTGCTGTCTTTGGGCCGGCCTAGGGCTCAGATGGCAAGCCTAGGGCAGGGGCTAGGGCCTCGCCCTTCCTCTCTCCTCTGTTCCAGAGCAGGAACGAGCTCACCGAGCCTGGCAGGCTGGCCCATTTCTGGGGAGAACACGGCCAGGGCCTGCGGTGGTTTCAGCACCCTCTCCCTCCCTCTGTCTGACTAATGTTCCCATCTGCAGGCCCCAGGTGAGAGGCAGCAGTGCAGCGTCTCCCCGCCGCTGCTCCAACGAGCAGTTTGCGGTGTAACTGCCTGATGGTATCTCGGAGGCGGGTTGGGGTGAGCTGTCTCTTGGGAGTGTCTGTCTGCTGTTTGCTTCAACCCCCACCTGGCCCTCACCCCAGCCCCTGCCTGAGCTCATTTCATTATTCAGAGCACCCTGGGACCAGCACCCCTGCCCCCACATTGTAAAGACACCCGCCTGGCTGACCCTGACGGTGTGCGTGGGTGCGTGCGTTTCAGGAGCGAGGGGCTTTCTAGACCCTAGGATTTCTCCTCTGACGAGTTCCTAAGTGGAAGCCATGGGGACATCATGGCTGCCAGGGTGTCTCCAGAGACGGGAGGCCCCATTTCTATCTCCTGGCTCATAAAGAACCCCAGCATGGAACCTTGACGTCCAGCTTCCATCCCCGAACGGCCTCGAGACAGCCTCCTCTGCGCCAATGGGTTCCCCAGCCGACGGGAGATATCCTTTCTGCTCTCTCCCCTTCCTGGCCCCAAGTCCCTCCTGAGGTCCGAGAAGACTAGAAGCAATGCCCTCCCCGGAGCTTGTAGCCCAGCCTGGCACGACCTCCACCAGCAGCTGTGTGAACCACCACCGCCAGCCGCCCCTCACGTTGCGCCTCGGTTTCCTAAGCTGTAAGATGGGAATAAGAGTATGAAGAGTCCCTCTGGGGTTAAAAGAGATCACATATGCACAAGGGCTGGGATGCGGGTGCCCAAGGTCTTAGCATTCTTCCTCTTCCGGACTCTGTCCCCTCGATCCTGTATTCCCCAGGGGCTGTCTCCTGGGCAGCAACCACGTCCAGAGTGTACTGGAGGACAAACAAAAGTGCAAGATTTTTAATAAAGAAGAAGAGCCCTGCCTTTGTGGTCCTCTGGGCTGATGGGAAAGACGCATTCTCTGCCTGGGGAGCTCCTGGTATGTTGGGGGGGGGCGGTGGGGTTGGTGGGGGAGTGGCCCACGCAGGGGAGGGGAGCCCAGGTATGTGTATCCACGCTAGACTGAAGACTACTGTAATGTCTTTTTAGCAGGCAAGAGCAATCAACAAATTCATTAAGTTCCTGTTTACACATCTATTGTCAAAGCTAATAATTTGATTTAACTAAGCTGATTACCTTCATTAAAAACCATTAGTTCCCATAAGCAAATGTCCCTGTGTTTGCATTTTCATAATTATGTTGACATTTCACAACTTGCATTTCAAGGGAGGCCTGTGCCCAACCTCAGCCTCATCCACCCGGCCCACGGGCTTCCTCTCCCCAGCCTGGGCACCGCGCTAGGTACTAGGGACCGTGGGGAAGGCAGGCCTGGCCCCCCTTGGCTTTCAGCCCAGGCTTTGCTGCCTCCACTGTCCCGGTGGCCCCCGTGCTGGTGCCTGAGTGGCCCCACAGGCCATCCACGGCAGGGCCCAGGCCAGCCGGACAGCCTGACTCCCAAAGGTCTTGCACGGGGGACGGCCCTCAGCGCAGCCTCCCCAGGATGGACACACCCGCCACTACTTGGGCAAAGCGAGGCTGCCAGGGTACCCCTTCAGGGAAGGGAAGGAACTCGCCTTTGTGGGGCACCCACAGCTGCAAGATGCTGGCACTGAGGCTCCCTCCTGAGTCCCTCCAGGTACAAAACAACATCTCCATTTTACAGATGGTAAAGCTGAGACTCGGGGCAGTTAAGTTGCTTCCCCAAGTTCACCTGGTCAGGAAGAGGGTCAGCACTGGGTTTGCACCCCAAGCCTGTGCTGCTTCCAACACATCATGCCTTCCTTCCCAAGAGAAGGGTAAACAAGGCCCCGAGCCAGGTGATCCGTGCTCCCAGTGCCCTGGGGTCCGCGTGTTGGCTTTGCCAGTGTCCCTCAGGGAGGAATGGGACTGGAATGCATTGCACCCCGATGAGAGTGGGTCTTCAGGTCACTGGCCTTCCTCAAGCACCCTGTGATTTGCCCTTGTACCATGGGTCCTGGCCTGGCCCCAGGAGGCACCTGAGTGCCAAGGAGTATTGTGATATGTGCATTTCGGGGCCTGGGCAGAAGAGCATCCCATCCTCCTTCTCCCCTGTAGCCTGTATTTCCAGACCCCCCTGAAGCCTGGACTGAGACCCCACAGGTAGCCACGATTAGGGTAGCAGGAGCCCTCCATCTGTCCCCGTACCTCTCCGGCTGGTGCCCCAGTGGGTCTTCCTGGATACCCATTGCCCTGAAGTAAGAGCTGGGGGTTGGACAGGGAAGTGTGGAGATGGCACACTCTGGGACGGCTCCACACAAGACAGGGGTCTCCAGGCTTTGTGATAGCAACAACTGTAGTTGACATTAATTGAACACTGGCTGTATGCCTAGGCCCTGTCCTAAGCACTTTGTCACCAACAGGCAGTAATATGCACCTCTTTGAGCCTCAGTCTTCCCATCTATAGAATGGGCAGAAGAATCCTTAACGGGAATTGTGCCCTATGGGGCCCCAGGGAGGTGCTGCCACAGAGGGCATTGTGCTCGGATTTCTTGGCACTGTGGACACACCCTCTCTTTCTCTTGGACTGTGACAGAAAGAGGAGATGTGTTTGCCAGGATCTCCAGGGCTGGCCGTGGGGGTTGGGTGGAGCTTGAGCCTGGAGGAAGGAAGGGCCCACTCATAAAGATGGCACAAGGGGGCCACAGGGGCCACAGGAGCCACAGAAGCCAGCTGAGACGTGGCCTGACATGGCCTGCTTGTCCCTTCTCCCCGCCCCCCACCCCTGCTTCCTTCTCTTCCCGGGCCCGGGTTTCCTGTGGGGGCTCTCTGCCCACCTCTGTCTCTCCTCACCCACTCTGGGACTTGCTTCTCCCAGGCCACACTTAGGGGCAGCCCCAGGGTACAGGAAACCAGTCCCACCCCTGCCCCTTGCATAGCACCATCCCTTCCTGGGACCCTGTGGCCCTCCCCATCCATGTTCTTTACCTTCCCTTTCTGCTCTTTGCTCTGTCTCTCCTCCTCCCCTTCCTGCATGCCTTCCCTCGTAGACTGTCTTTCTGATTGTGAATGCCTCCCGCCCCTGTTCTGTGCCCTCCTCTGATGCTTAACTGTCCCGGACCCCCACTGCATCACTGTCCCTGAGGCAGGAGCAGCCTCTCCACCTGCAGGAGACAGAAGCTCCTAGACTGCACATGGGAGGAGGCTGAGGGCCTGGACTGAGCAGGCAGCAGCCGCTGGTCTTGGCCATTCAGAGGAGTCAGGCGAGCCCAGCAGAGGACACACATGTTGCTCAGAAACCCAGGAGACCTGTGGAACTTTCTTTGGCATGTGCTCTTAAGGTAAATCTCCTGCTGCTCTTTAAGGACAGAACTGACCGTCAGCAACCACAGCAACAACAAAATTCAGAGCTGTTGTGACCCAGAAGGTGAGTAAGATGAGTGAGAGAGGACAAGCTTGGCATGGAAAGAAATGAGGCGCGTGCTTTTCTGTGCCTTGTCAGTTCTGCTCCGTGAGCGTCACAAGGGACCGAGGCTTTGACAGGCTCAGGGAGGCTCAAGAACCACGGGCAGCCCTGTGCGTGCTCTAGAGCTCCCGTGCAGGGGACCAGTGCCTGTGGGCTGTGAAGAGTGCTGCTGGCGACGAGGAAGAATAATCCAGTTCCCACGAGGGGAAGGAGGCGTTGAAATGTGGGAAGTCTTCTTGAAAGGGTTGTTTGCCTCTGGAACATGAGGAATTGGGAGCCCTCATGCCAAGGTGCAAGGGGGGGGGCAGGCCCGGGACCCACCGGGTTCCAGCTCCATCCCTTCCCAGCTGTGTGACCCCGAACATGTGACTCACTGGGGCTTGGTTTTCTCATCTCTAAAATGGGAGTCATTTTCATACCAATCTCATAGTGTTCGTGAGGCTTTAGAACTAACTCTCAAAGGGCTCAATACATTTTGGCTTTAAAGAAAGCACATTTCTAAAAAGAAAGCAAGAAAGCAAGCAAGCAAGCACATTTCTAGTGTCCCGTTTCAAAATATTTGTAAGTGAAGCGTGAACAGCTCCCTAAGCAATGACACAGGAGTCCGGCTGTCCCTGTCCCTTGGCATCCCAGAATGGAAACGCGGGATCCCTTTGTCTCTGTCGCGTGCCCGCTGCGTGCCCATCTGTAGGCTGAGGGGCCTGTAATAGATGTTTCCGAAGTTCCTGCAGGTGTGACATTATTTCCTCAAGAATCCGGTGTCACTGTTTTTTTGTCGTTAGCCCGTGGCAGTGGGGACAGTCAATGAGGGTGAAGGGAACAGGGAGAAGGCCTCCACCTCCCGAGAGCCTGAATCCAGGAAAAAGACCCAGATAGGAGTCAACTTCTGGTCCTGAGTCAACTTCTAGATGCAAATGGGGTCTGTGCATGCCCGGAAGCCCCAAACCCAAACATTTGGAGGCTTTTGCAGCTCAGGTGCGGGAAGGGTAGCAGTGAGTTACCCAGTGGCGGCGGCTGGCGGGCTTGTGCTCCTGAGCAGGGCAGGGAGGCTGAGCTGAGCCGGTTCAAAGCTATGCACACGTCCGAGACAAGACTTCAGCACGTTCAGTCACCTGGGCCAGCTTGGGGGAGGCTGTCAGGAGTGTAACAAGGACAGCAGGCACACGCTCCCTCCCCACCACCTCACCGGGACTTTAATGAGCTCTTGGGAAGCTATGGCCCTTTAAACAGATCACGTCCATCCACGTCGGAAAGAAAGCATTATTAATCAGTTGCCTTGGGCACCCGGTAATGATCCTGAGCGGCTGTGAGCCAGGGTACACGAGGGCACTGCAACTTGAAAGGGAACATTTCCCAAAGGGAGGCGATAGGTCTTGATAATTGTTATAATAACAGCTCAGCGGGCCTGGGTTGGTTCCTTTCATCCTGTGAGGTCATAAATGGCTTTCTCCACCGGAGAAAGGACAGGGCCTCCACCCACCGCAAACACCCTCTCGGCGCACTCACCCAGCTGGGGATTTGCCCAGCTGTTATTTCGAGCTGGGGAAACTTCGGGATTGTTAAAACAAGGTGAGCTAACCATGCCCGTGTGCGCCATTCTCCTAGGACGGGAGTGGAAATTCCACTTGTCAAGTAGGTTCTCGAGGCCTCTGCCAGGAAGCCTGTTCCATTATCCTGGCCCACCCCCACCCCCGTCTCTCACACACACTGGCAGGGCGCAGTGGAGTTAACGCTTGGTTTGCCGCGTGAGTGACCAGAGTCCCTTTCCTCATCTCCCGTTCACACTGGAAAAGTTGACAGTTGGGTCGTGAGGGAGGAAGAGACAATTCTGACCCATTTCTTTGGTGGCCTCGGGACCTCTCTTTGGGGTTCTACGGGGAGGTGTGGGCTGGCTGCCACAGTGCCAGTGACAGGCCTCAGGGTGTCGTCCAGAGGGTGTGTGATTTAAGGCTCTTTGTCGTCTACCTGTCTGCTTTCTTTTACGTCGTCTGAGATGGCGAGATCACAGGAGCACGGGCTGGCGCATGCCCGTCTGAGCCCCACGAATTCTCCTGCAGAGGGGGAAGCCGCCTGCACGGCCACCTGGTTGGGAAGACAGCAATGCTCATCTCCACTCCTGCCTGAGCTGGGGTTTGGAGCTGCCGGCCCTACATCTAGTGTCTTCCTAGCACTTGGGTCTGGCCAGGCTCCCTCCTTCACTCTCGCTGGCCTTGCGGAACAGCCAGGGCCTTCTCTCTGCACCTGGTGGAAAACTCGCCAAGAAGCAGACCTGTGTTCTTGCCCTTGGGGAGCTCAGAGTTTTCCCCTGCACAAGGCTGAGAGGGAGCCCTGGCCACACCTGCCGCTGGAGGGAAAGGAAGAGTCATTGGACCTTGCTTTGAACTTGCCATGGGATGCTTAAAGGATTCGAAGTGAAAGGCTGGGACAGGAGAGGACAGGCTGGCCTCTCTCAGCATTGCATTTGGAAGTCAAGTGCCAAGAGAAAACTCTTTGGGAAAACCAGTGTTTCAGTCGAGCTGAATGTGCCCTGCCCTGCCTTCCTAACTCTCTTTGGATCTTTCTTTGTCCCTGCTTCTGTCTCTGGGTCTCTGTGCCACTGTTCCTTTGCTTCCGACTCAAGGCAGGCTCACAAAGGTGCCGGGATCGACAATTCTCCCACAACAACCGGATGAATGTGCAGACCCAGCCCTGACACAAAGAACCTTCTTCTACCCCCTGTGGCCAGACCCCCATGTAACAGCACATGGCCAGGGCAAAAGACTGGCCAGCTGATTCCCAGGGATCCATTTTCCAGGCTGACACTGGCAAATTCCTGTCAGCGTCGCCATTAGCTGAGCTGGGAATGCCAACTTGCCATCATTTCCCCACATTCTGGATTATGCTGGAATGAAGCACCCTTGGCTCCGAGGTTATTTTATTTTATTTTATTGTCTGGGATTATCTATAATCACAAAAAAAGACAGAAAATAATTGCCTCCCAGAAGAGGGAAATCGGGGATTCCAAGACAGAAAGTGACCATGACCCAGTGTCAGTCTCAGCCAGTGTGTCCTCTGACACCGGCCTCTCCCACCAAGACTCTGACTGAGTGAAGGAACCGGTGTAGGCGAGTGGGCAGGGTGGTGGGACCACGGACAGAAAGGGGCAACTCGACTGCTTATTCTTCTCCTGGGATCACCCAGGGTCTCAGGCCCAAGTCACCCAGAGGTCAAGGGTCAGGAGAGGCGTGTCCAGGACGAGACCCCGCAGCAGAGGGAGGACTCTTTTCCCAGATCCAGGCATCTTGTCTTTGCTTCCCGGCTGGACACACCTTGCCTCTCTCTCTGGGGATTGTCCTTCTGCCCGAGGAGTTTTCGCACACAATGGTTGGCAGACTTTGGCATTTATTTTCATCACCATTTAAAGGTGAATGGCATTTGTCACATTCCTTCCTGGCTGGCTTTGATGTGGGGCGATTTCCCACTCCCTAATGACAGGTGAGGAGCCGGCAGCTCACACCCAGCACCTCTGGGCGGCCTGGCTCTCCCCGCCAGATCTGGTTCCCACAGCCGCTGCTTGTTTTCGGTATCTATTTCGGGGACCTTAATTAAGATCCTCTTTAATGATGGAGAGGAACTTCTCCAGCGATTACCTCCTCACTTTTACAGCTCTCTCAGGCTCTTTCTCTTCCCTCCTCCTCTCGGCTCCCACAGTCTCCACTCCTCACCCCACAGACGCAACTGAGGACACAGCTTGTCCGCGGGGCTTTGGGGGTTCAGGGTCCCGGGTCTGGGGAGGGGAGCCCTTGCTCCCAGACATTCCGGCAGTGCTCCAGGGCCCCGTCACAATAACATGCAAGATCATTTTAAAGCCTGCGCCCTAAACAAACTGCAAAACTACCGTGGGCACGCGAAAGGTGAGTGGAATAAATGTCAAGATTAGCGGAAGGGCGAGTCTAGTACCGAACACAAAATATTGATATTTGCGGCTGGACACTTCTGATTTCCTGACTGGAAGCTGTTCTAGATTCCGAGCCTCTCTCCATGAGCTCAGTGTATTCAGAAGCTCGGAGATGCAGGGATCTGGTCACGAGCGGGGCTGGGTTGGGACGGAGGGGAGAGCGCTGGTCCGGCCGTGGCACCCCTGCTTCTTCTTTCAAAGTCTGTCCCCGTTCTGCCCTGGTTTCCCTGTTCCGGCCTCGGTTTGCTTGTCTGCAAGTGGAGGCTTTCAATCCCAATTGCACAGGTGGGTTATCCAGTGGTGACGAGACCCTGCATGTGAAAATGTCTGGCATGAGCCATTCCAGGTTGGTTCAAGTCAAAGGTGAGCCTCGGCTTTTCCATCTGGTGGAAGAAAGGACTGGAAATTCTAGGACTTTAGGGCCTTGGACTGGGCTGCAGCATCGTGGAGCGTCAGATGGGCCTCAACCTGCTCTCGGGCTTCTCCCTGGCCTGGTGGTCCTGCTTGTCGTCCTCCTCGGGGTCTTGCCTCATCCCGCCTTCTCTCAGGCAGCCTTCCTGCCCCCCCTTCCACCACACTCCAACATTTACCCCTTCCGCTCTGACCCTCCTCGGCGTCCACCCGCACACGGGCCACGTCTGATCCCTCCAAGGAGATTGCTACTTTCTTAAGGGGAATCCCAGGCTGAACCCTGAGACCAGAAGGAGCCAGGACTCATTCAGATCCTCTCCTTCGTGGGAAAAGCTGAGCACTGGCTCCCAAGGGCTAAGGGACAGGCCCAAGGCCACCCAGAGGTTCAGCCACCAACTGGAGCTGCTGATGCTCAGCTTCACACTCTTTCCAGAAGACTCAGTGGCCAGGACTTGTACAGGTGGCTTAGATGTGTGGGAGGTGAAGGGGAGATGTTTGCATGGGCGTGTGGGGGTGAGAATCTGACATCCCAGCCCTCAGCGAGGGGTGCTCAGCCATCTCCCACTCCTGACCGAGCCCTGCAGTTTGCCCAGCTCTGATCATGGAGTGGGCAAGCTGCATAGAAGCTGTGAGTTTGTCTCCCCACCCTCCCTCCGACCCTCCGTTTCCCTATCTGTGAAGGGAAGGGTTACAATGGGGAAACTCTTGGGTTCCCTCCAGCTGGGTCATTGCCTGGTACCATGAAAAGAAGCAAGAGATGTGGAGATCTTCACCCCCTTGCTTCACGCCTCCTTCACATGGACCTGTCCACTGTGCGCTCTGGTGGTCTTTCTGCTAGGCTGACCTGGCCCGATAAGATGGCTGACTTTGGGGACGGGGTGGGCATGGTGACTTACAGGCTGGGAGCCTGGAGTTTTGAGTTCTGCTGCCTTTGTAGATACTCACTAGCGAACTGTCTGTGGGGAAACCATGGAATGATTCTGATGTGGGAAACAGAGGCAGAAGGAAACGCAGATAAAATCCAAAGTCCTTATAACCTGCAGCCCATTGACAAACACTTGAGGCAGGCAGAGAATAACTCTTCCAGGAAACTCCCAACTGTCTTAATGTTAACGCCTTGCTAGAGGGGAAAACTACCTTAGCTGGTCCATAGGCAGGCCTCCAGCATCCTGTGAGTCTTCCTCAGCGTCTGAAAATCCTCTTGGAACTTCCCTTTGTCTTCACTTGCCCCACCCCGAAGTCGGTAATCAGTTGCGCTCCCAATCTCAGGGCAGCAGCTCTTCCTGCCCGTGGCTCCTGTCCCTCTGCTTTAATAAAACCACCTTTTTGCACCGAAGACGTTTTAAGAATTCTTTCTTGGTCATCGGCTCCAGACCCAACAACACTAATCCCAAAACGACATCAATTCTGAGCTTGTTTCTTTTTTTGTAAAATTGAAATAATTATAAACAAATAACCTTGTTGTGGTGGGGGGGCAGGTTGAAGGAGATCTCCTGCCCTGCTAACATGAAGGGTCACGATGACTAACCCCAAAGAGCCAGCAAGGGGGTGAGCAGAAGGAGAGAGTCCAGCCGGGTCAAAGGCCAGAGGACTGAGGAGGCTGGGGGGGGGGAGCACCGCTGAGGAGGGAAGCCTGAGTCTCTATAAGGCCAATTCTGCCACAGGGCCGGCTGGGAGAAGAGAGACACACAAGGGGTTGGTGGGGATGGGGGATGGGGTTTCCAGGAATTGCTCTGGCAGAGCCAGGAAGCTAAAAGGTGGCCATGAATGAGGCTGGGACTTCTTAGGCCTCTGGATATACTGGACTTTGGTTGTTCAGTGTGTTCGATATTCATGGATTTGACAGGGTGTTTTAATCCGCGTCAAGCAAAGCTCAGGGATGGTACCCAGAAGCACCACCAATCCATTTCTTTGACCTGGTCATGGGGCTGAGAACCTAGTTCTCAGGAGCTGGGGCTCTGAGGGGTGTGGAGGGGCTGGCAGGTCTGGAGCCCGCCTTGCAATTCAGGTCTTCCTGGTGCTCTTTGCCCAGGCTTTGGTTTTTATTTGCCTAGCACCTTCCTTCCCAGGAACTCAGAGGAGGGGCACTTCGTTATCTCAGAGCCTTTCAACACCCAAGGGAGGCAGGGAGGCAACTGGGATCCTTATCAGGGGTGGGGCACGGGGCTGGGTAGGGGCGCCTCCATCTCTGCTCTGCCTCCCAGCAGCCCGCCGTCTAGAGTTTCTGGGGCAGCTGGATTTTAACGTTTGGGCCCAGGAGACAGCTGGCGTGCTATCTAATTATTGCCGGAAAGAAAGACTTCAGATCAAATACTCTATCAGCAAAGTCATTATTTTAGGTGGCTGTCATTATTTTTGGTGGTAATGAATCATCCCACACAGGTCTTCTCACAACTATCTTGGGGTGCATTTCACAAACGGTTTATCTTGGAAGGGAGAGCAGGAAGGAGACTGCTCAGAGCCAGGCACCCCTGGAGACTTTATTGACGCTTAAATAAAAGTGGGTTGATGTTTGGCTGCCTCTGCTGTAAAAGTTCCCAGGCTCAAGCGGCTTGCCATAGGTTTCCCTGGGCCCATCATTATTTTGGGGAAGAATTACGGCCCTCGTCAGGCCTCTTCGATTTTCGCAAGAACAGGTCCAACCTCTCACCAGCTCGACCTTTGGTGGATCCTTGGGTCTCATACGCAACTTCACCACTTAGGAGGGCTTCAAGCACGGTGCCAGTCATGAACACCTGCAGTCCCCCAGCATTTGCCTGAACCTGGCCTTGAGATGCTTGCTTTCGACGGCATGACTTCAGAGATCAGCAGACAACACCTTCCACCATGTGTTCTAACATCTCCCGCCGGACCACATTAGGCCAGCGGAACCCCTGTAGCTGCACTGAACCTCGCGTGCCTGGCCGTCCGTTAAACGCACTTCCCATCAGGCAAGACTCCCTTAACACCTCGCTGGCAAATGCAAGAAACAGAGCTCGTGGCCTGCTGCAAAGACACGCCTGAGCCCGGGGCTCACGGTCTTATCTGCTGTCCTCTCTGGGAGGGGGTGAGGAGACATTTCTTTGCTTTCTCTGGGACATCAGGAATGCTGGTGCTTCTCCTAGGCAAGTGGTTTGCTTTAATCTTGAGGGTCCTGGGAGCCATGCAGCCGATCGGGTTTCATCTTGGCGCTGACTGTTAGAGGTTTCAGAGCCAAATTTGTGGCCCACCCCCAGCAAATGGATCAAAGTTTACGGTATGTTTATTTTGTATTAGTCCCATCCTTGGCTCCATTTTATGGTTTTACCCATGCTTTTTATTTTTTTCTTTCTCACCTGCTTCTAATTTATGTCATCTTGCTGCATTTGATACCTCTTTGTAAGCTGCCTTAAATCCTTTTGTGAAACAAAGAGGCATATATGCAAACAGATAAACAAACAAATGCATATTCTGTCTCATCACTAGACAACATACGGCAATTTTTGACATGGGGAATAGGGTCTGTCTAGCTCCTGCTGTCCCCAGGGCCATCATTCCTCTACAAGACCAACCAGATAAACTGAACAAAGCCAGTCTCTGCTCTCCGAGGGGTGGGGACACAAAAGCAAATAACTACCTACACAAGAAGTCAGGAGACGTTAAGGTCTGTGGTGAAGACAAAGCAGGGTAGCGGGAGGAGGGCACAGACAGCCTGGCCAGGAGCGATCTCATCGAGAGGGGGTATTTGAGTGGAGCCCGAGGGAGAGGGGCAGGTATAGGGGCATGCACGGTGAAAGAGAATTCCAGGCAGATGGCTGGCTAGTGCAAATCTCAGAATGGTGGAGGAGCTCACCAAGGCAGGCACGGCCAGGGCATGCTGAATGTGGAGACTGGTAGCAGACCCGGAGCTGGGACTCCGTCCCGCAAGCAGGGCTTTGCCCTCTACAGTAAAAACTTGATGTTCTGCTGAGATGAGAAGCCTTGGCGGGTCTGGGCACAGGCATGACATGATCTGACTTAAGCTTCGGCACGATCGCCATGACCATCATGGGCAAGGACGACGGAGCAGGGAGATGAGTGAGGAAGATATTGCTGACATCGCCCACCCTTTTCAGCTTAGTGCTTCAGAGCGTTTGGTTTTTGTCCTTCTCGCCCTCAAAAATTGCCGCACAATTTGCGGGGCTCAGTGTGAATGAAAATGTGAGAGGCCCGGTTAAAGGTTACTGAGAGATTCAAGATGGTGACCGTAGAGCCTTAAGCCAAACACAGGGCCCTTCTGAGCCCAAGGCCCTGCGTGGTCCCACACCCACGAGGCCGGCCTTGCCCGTTCTACACGCTCTCAGGACAATCTCGTGCACCCTGGCACTAACTACCACACACACTAGTGACCTCACATGCATCTTCTTTCTTGAGCCCCAGACCCAAGTGTTGGCCCAACCTGTTGACATCAACACTTTGTCACTTTGCAGACACCTTAAAAGCAGTAAGTTTAAGACTGAACTCATTCTCTTTCCCCCCAAACCTGCTTCTCCTCCTTCATTCTCTATCTTGATGAATAGCAACGTAATCCTCTGAGTTGCCCAAACCAGAAACCTCTGAGTCATCCCTGCCTCTGCCTCTGCCTTACCCCCATATCCCATAGGTCGCTAGGTTTGAGTGACTAGAGCTCCCTTTTATCTCTGCTATCCATCTGTTCCTTGGTGCTCCAGGCCATTGCCCCAGTTCCGGTGCTCACAGCTCCTGCCCCCTCTGGCGCAGTTGTCTCCCTCTCCCCGCCTCTCGTTTCCTAGCACCATCCATCTTTCTCCACCCCGTCACCACAGTGAGGTTTCTAAAACACAAAAATCAATTGCTTCACTCCCATTTCTACAACTGCCAGCGTCTGTAGAACGAAGTTCAAACGCCGGCATTGCATGCTGGCTCTCCGTGATGTATTCTCTGCCTACCACCGGCATCTCCCAACGCTGACCCTGGCCACACCCCTCCAACCTGCAAATGATGCCAGTGGTCCGGCTGCCCCTGTCCACCCCCGTGACAGGCTGTGTCCCTTCACACCACTTACCTTTGCACATCCTGTTCTCCCAGCCTGGTGCCCACTCCAAGCTCCCTCTGACTGCCACGCTCCTTCTGGACCTTCATGATATGGCTCTAGGCTGGCAGGGTGAGCCTTCCACCTCCCAAAGATGCACTAAAAACACCAGTGAGAAGAAGAGTTAGGAAAAGTCCAGACCGGAACTGACAAACAGAGAAGGCTGTCATGAAAATGGAAGGCATCTATAGGAATTTCTAGAAGAAATGAAGTAGACAGGATCATATTGAAGGGACAGCTGATGATACACAGGTGAGCAGGTGTTACAGGTGAAAAGGATACCCCCTGGAAGGAAGGGCAGGGGTCTTCCCTAGAGAACTTCAAAGGACCTAATGCTTGCAGCCACAGGGACAGCTAATGGGTATGTGGTGGGACAGTCTCACTTGGCAAGTTGAATAGACACGAACTGGAAGCTGGGTCACTCCCCACCTTCCCACCCCCACCCCCACCATGTTGTGTGTGTTCCTTACCATGTCTCAGTGGGGACCGAAGAATGAAGAGGGTGTGGCAGGCCCCAGTTAACTCTGAGCAGTACCACAAATATGGAGAATTGAAAGGAATCTGAATGATGGTGAAATCCCCTAAGGCCTCAGCACCCACACAGGCAACTCCTTTCCTTCTTCCTGATGACACTGTCTTGTTGACATCAATGGCTTTGCTAGAGGCCAGGAAGCCATTGGCAGGGAGCAACCTAGTGGTCTCCAGGGCTTGCCCAGAGCTCCCACTCCAGCTGTTGGCCAGTGTTTTCCAACCCACCAAGCTACCTCTAGGAGCAGAATGCATAGAACTTGAGCATGAAGATGGGAGCCCTTATGGTCATGAGTTTTTTACTGAGAACTCTGGCCTGCTGCTCTGCTCCCCACCCACCTGCCCTGAAAGGAAGCCACCAAGGGCATGGTGGCTCAGTTCCCACCTCAGGCAGCCTGGAAGCTAGTGCGCACCTATCTTTTCTAGGGGAAATGATGGGGACCTGGAAATCTATTCCTGCCCAACTGTTGTTTTTATGTGAGAGACAGAGAAAGGCATTTCCTTGAACACAGAGGTCAAAATACCTGTATGACCTTTCTGGAAGGGTAGGGTGGAAGGATTGGAGAGAAACAAAATGAAAATCAATCAGAGGAAAATAAACCCAGGCAGAGGGAAGATCCAGGATATAAGAAACAGTTTAACCCAAATAAATGTGTTAGTAATAGGGTTTGGAAACTTAATGCAAGTATCATGGAAGGATCATTAAAAAAAAAAAAACATAACGGTAAAAGTCAAGGGAATAGGAAGACAGGGGAAGAAGACAATTAAAAAGCATATTAAAATTTTCATTTTGTTCTTTGAGATACTGGTTATTTATTTATATACATATTTAATTCAGATTTCTTTGTTAAAATTTAGAGATAACAAATAGTAGGCTCGAACTAGGATATAGGACTTTGAAACTACTAGAGAATAAAAGGGACAAAAAACTTATCCAATAAAACTTAGAAAAGTTCTAAGTTTTCTAGTAGTAAATAGAAACCAGAAGATAAAATGTCAGGGATGAGATCAAACATAAAAGTAACAATAGTAAGTGTGACTAAGTTAAATTTTCTATTTAAAAAAAAACACAAAAAAACAAAAAACCCCTCAGATTTGCTATAAAAGCCAGATCCAGTATTGTCCTGTCTATAAGAGAAAACACGTAAGCCAAACTGATACAAAAGGTGGAAAATAACGGCATGAACAAAGATATCATGGGAAATGCATGTGTGAGAGAGAGAGAGACAGGAAGAGGAGGATGAATGAGAATTAGGAAAATAGAAGCAGGGATGGCAATATGGATATCAGAATAAGTAGAATTCAAGGCAAAAATGAGATTGGAAAAATGGGGTAATTTATATTTATAAAAGTTATAATCAATGAAAATATGCAATATTCATGAAGCTTTATGTATTGAAAGGTAGTTATAGAAAGACACAAACTGCTAGAAATCCAAGAACTTAATGAAACCACAACCATAGTGGGAGACTCTAGCACATTGTCAGAACTGGACAGGCACTCAGAAGGATTTAGATAACACAATTATTAAGTTTGATTTCATGACTGCAACAGAACTTTATACCCAATACATAGAAAAATATCTTCTTTTCAAATATCTGTGCGTCATTTACAAAAATTGGCCATGTACAAATACCTAAACAGATTCCCAATGAATTTCCAAAACCGGCCATAGTGCAATAATGGTAGCAATAATAAACAAAATCAAAAAGTTTTCAAAAAATGGGATCACTAGAAATAATTTTTAAGAATTATTTTTTAGCAAAAAATGAATAGCAAAGGAAGCAGAATACGTCGAAACTTACGAGAGGAAGCCAAAGCTGCACTCAGAGTAGAATTCATTGCTTTAACTATTTTGTTAAAAATAAAAGATTGAAAGGGACTGACTGCGAGTTGTTTCAGAAACTAGAAGAGAAACAATAAAACATCAAAAGAAAGTGGAGGGAAGAAATTGATGCGTTAGAAAGAAAAAAAAGAATTGATACAGAAAGTCAAAATAAGGCTCTCTCAATTACCCTGTCAGTAAATACTTAGCGTGTGCCAAGCGTGTGCCAGGTACTACACATAACCAGTGGGGATCCTGCGATGAGCACAGCAGATAGGATCGCTGTTCTTGTGGCGTTCCTTTGAAATGATTTTTAAAGAGAGACAAACCTCTTCCAAGACTGGCAAAGCAAAAAGAAAAGAGTTGTGAAAGAATATAAACGTAGAATTTTATAAATAGGAAAGTGGACATAATCATATGTCTGGAGAAACATTTTAAAAATTCAAAATCATATACGATTTATGTCTATAATTTAAAATTCTAAATAAAATGGACTCTTTTCATGACAAATATAAATAGTAAAATTGGCTCAAGAGAAGTTAGAAGACCTAAAGAGATCAATAACCGCAGAAGAAAGTATAAATGTAATAAAATATTTAACACCCTAAAGATCTCAGGGTAGATGGTTTTACAAGTGAGTGCTACCGGCTCTCCAAAAGACATATGCTTCTTATCTATACTTAGCAATAAAGTCCTTCCAGAAAAATTTTATGAGACTCATTTAGTGCTGATACTAAAATCTAACAAAGATAGCACCAAAATATGGACCCATATCCCGAAGTGTAAAAGCCAGGGGCGCCTGGGTCGCTCAGTCAGTTGAGCATCTGTTTTTGGTTCAGGTCATGATCCCAGGGTCCTAGGATTGAGACCCGAGTCAGGCTGTCTGCTCAGCGGGAGCCTACTTCTCCCTCTCCCTGCTGCTCCCCCCTGCTTGTGCTCTCTCTCTTTCACTGTCAAATAAATAAATATAATCTTAAAAAAAAAAGGGTAAAAACCCTATGTAAATCATTGGAAATTTCCATGTAAGCAATGTATTAAAATATAAAAATATTATGATTAAACATTCCAGAAATTCAAACCTAGTTCAATATCAGACAGTTCATTAATTTAATTAGTAGATTAGAGAAAAAATTGTGATCATCTCAATCAATGCCAGAATGTCATTTGACAACATTTAAATTCTGTCCTTGATAAAAAAAAAGAAAAGAAAAGAAAACTCCTAGTAAGCCAGGAAAATAAGGCAAGTTTATTAACTTGACAAAAATGTGTCATTCTAAAACTACTGCAACCATTATCCTTAACGGTGAAACACTAGTAACACTGTTAAAGTCAAGAACAAGACAAGGATGTGAACCATCACTGCTATTATTTATCATTGTGTTGAAGGTTCTAGCCCAAACAGTGAGATAAGAAAACCAAATAAAGAATTACATACAGTAAATAGAAAGGGAACACTTTTTATTACTCATTATTACGGATGATATGAGTAACTGAGATACCCAAGAGCATTAGCCATCAAGTATGTAGACAGTAAGTGAGTTCTGGAAGCAGCCGGATTAAATCTATGTAAAAAACTAAATATCTATAGGCTTCCTAAATACCACCCACAACCTGTTAGGAAATAAAATGTAAAAAAAACAAAAAAGTAATTCAGAGAGTATGCTTAAATATAATATACCTAGTAGCAAATTTAACAAGTAATGTATAAGATATATGTGAAAAAATATATATATTTTCAAATACAGAGCAATGTTTGAATTAATAAATGGGGAGACACAAGAAGTTCTCGGATGGGTAGATTAAATTGTGTAAAAATATCAGTTCTTCCCAAATTGCTCTGTCAATTGAATGTAATTCCAATGGAAAGCCCCATGGGACTTTAACATGTGAACATAGAAAATCAATGATAATTTTGCAAAATAAGAAAAGGGAATTTGTTTTATGAACTATAAAAAAAGGACTATGTCACAAAGATGAAAAGTATAGCATAGGGAATATAGCTGCTAATACTGTAATAATGTTGTGTGCTGACAGTTGTAACTACACTCACAGTAAGCATTGCACAATGCATAGAATTGTCAGATTCCCTCTTTTGTGCACCTGAAACTAATAGAGCATTGTATATCAACTATACAAAAAAAAAGGTACTCTAAAGATACAGTAATGGAAAATGTGTGACAGATACAAAAAAAGAAAACTTGACTAATGGAAGAGAATACAGTGTAATAATAAACAAATGTACATACCCTTAAAAAACTAAGCATGTAAAGTATATAAATAAAGTTTGCAATCGTATTAGCATGGGAAGGATTTTTGAAAACAAATGGAGTCTGAATATGGGGATATCCATTTGAAAACAAATATGGTGTCTCCAGCTCCTTGCCACCATATACAGAAATAAATTTCAGACTAATTAAGTAATTAAATGTAAAACATCTTGCCATAAAAGTATTGGGGAATACCTGCGTAATCTCCCCATATGAAACACCTTTCTAATCGTAACTTAAAACCTGAAAGTCATAAAACAATGTCAGATTGCATTAAATTTGATTTTATTAATGATTTCCGTCAAGTGGAAGACCTAAATAGACTTAAAAAGACAAATGCAAAACTGGGCATAATATCCACAATACATAAAAATCCTATATAATGCCCATAACTCAGAAAAAGAGGCAAAGATTATGAAAAATGCTTCATAGAAATCAACAAACATAAGAAAATATGTTCTACCTTCCTAAAAGTCAAAGAAATTCCAATTCCAATTCCAATTTATCAGTTTGACGGATAAGATTTAGTGTAATTGTCCAGTGTGGGTGCAAGTATAAATGGAAGCGAATCATTAAGGAGGACTAACTCTGCAGTGTCTGTCCCTTATACTCAGCAATTCCATTCCTGGGAACTTAACCTATAAAAATATTTACATCAGCACCCAAAAGTTATATATAAGGTTGTTTGTTGCAGTAAGGTTTATAATCATGAAAAATTGGAAACAACCTGAAGGTTTATCAGTTGGGGACTGATTAAATTCATTACAGTAAATCCAAGCACCAAATTATGCCAAGGAACTGGGAGGAAAAACTTGGCAGCCACGCAGTGAGCTCTATGTTTGCACACCACACTCCCAATTTTGTAGCCCCGAGGCCATGCTCCACTCGGACACCAGAAAAGAACCTGGAGATCTAGATGAAGGCTTTCATTTTATCGCCGAGAAACCTGATCACTGACAAATGTTGGTCCATCTTCTATCGGAAGCCCCTGAGTGGAAACCCTGGTTGCAAAAACTGCCTTATGTAAAGCAAACCCGACTCTCTGAAACCCACCTGTCATCAGAGAGCAGCTGAGGAGACCAGGGATAATGGGTGGGAGTCAAAGGAGACAGAGTTCAGGGCAACGAAAAAGCCTTTCGAATTGACTGAAGTCATCCTGGCAGGATGACCGCTGGAAGCACTGGGGCAGGAACGAAGACGTTGCTTGTGGGGTTCATTAATTAACCATCAAGGTCACTTCCATCCTTGAGATCTCGTTATTCTCTGGTTCCACTCATTGGACTCAGGTTTGCCTTGTGGAGAAACACAGCTTCAGACCGATCTCCCTCCCCTTGACACCCTTCGGAACTCTACTGGTATTCCCGACGGCTCCATTTCCTTTTTCATTTTTTAAATCACTTCTCATATATTATGACTTCTTGACTCTTCTAATCCAATTTCCTTTAGTCACTTTTTGAGCTATGGAACCAAAAATTTAACTTAAGCGTTCTAGCTGTGGTCTGATGACTGTAGAATACAGTTCAGATTTTTTTGCTTTTTTTTACATGGGACATACAGTTCTGTTTATAAAATCCTAAGCTACCCCTTTGACTGCCATTGCACGTAGCTGGATTATGAGACTCAGAAGAGATGCTCTAAGCTATTGTGAGTTTATGCACTGCACAACTCTAGGGGGCTCTAGTCACAACAGATTGTAGATTTGTATATTTCTTATAATAATTTTCCAGTAGATGGCAGTAAAATGTCTGAGGAAGGGGGTGCCTTTTTAAATTCATATAAAGACCTTCCGCGCGCTAACAATGACCCTGGTTCATAGTCATCAAAAGCAATAGAGATTTTTAATGTGGGTGCCTTGTCTTTACGGTGAACTACCCAAGGCACTTCTTCCCTTCTTTCTTCCTAACAAACCCCAGCTTTGTTCAGCTAGCCACCCTTCTCCCATGTGACTCTGAGGAAGACAACCCATCACACCGCCATCCCCAAGGGTAGATTTGAGTTACTCTAAATCAGGGTGTCTTAGCACTATTGACATTTTGAGCCAGCTGGTTCTCTATTGTGGAGGTCCTGCTATACTCTGTAGGAGCTCAGCAGCGTCCCTGACTTTTCTCTATTCGCCAGGTGCCAGGAACACCCCCACCCCAGTTGTGATAACCAAAGATGTCTTCAGATATTGCCAAGCATCCCAGGGAGGAAATCTGTCCCTCATCCTTCCACCATGGTTGAGAACCACTGGCCTAGAGTGTCTCAAAGGAGTAAAGCTTTCACCCCTGAAGCTACTTTTCCTCAGTTTCTTTGTTATAGGAGATGATAAACTGCCTTATCCATCTCGAATCAGGTATTTTTGTTACTTGTAGTCAAAAGCATCCCCCTCTAATACAGGAATTACTGCTAACTCATATCTACTCTTTCCTGTGCTTGTATTATTACTTTTTTTTTTTTTTGTACCTCAATGAAAAACTTTACATTACCCCCATTCACATTGTTATTGCTAGCTAGCTTTAGCCCAAGTTCTGGTCTCTCTGGTTCTTTTTTTTTTTTTTTTTTAAGATTTTATTTATTTATTCGACAGAGAGAGAGACAGCCAGCGAGACAGGGAACACAAGCAGGGGGAGTGGGAGAGGAAGAAGCAGGCTCATAGTGGAGGAGCCCGATGTGGGGCTCGATCCCAGAACGCCGGGATCACGCCCTGAGCCGAAGGCAGACGCTTAACTGCTGTGCCACCCAGGTGCCCCCAAGTTCTGGTCTCTCAAGAGCCTTTAGAACCCAAATTTCATCATTCAAATTATTAGTTACCTCTCCCAGTTTGGCGTTGTTTGCCAATCTAATAAGCATGTCATAAATACTCCTGTCTGAGTTGATTAAAAATATTTTATCAACATCCTTTAGGTATAGTTCTTCAGCCAGTTACAAATTCACCTCATTTGTCAGCAGCCAATTCACGTTTCTTCATCTTACCTTTTAGGACTTCCAGAGAGACTTTGTCAAATGGTCCAAAGTGACTAACCCACCATGGTCCTTGATCCATTCGTCAAATAAGCAAGTAGAAATAGAGTAGGTTACTTGGCGTAAGCTCTTCGCTGAGAGCCCGTGTTGGTGCCTGGTGATTTAGTGTGCTTACTAGTCCACTCTAGTGTTCTGGTCCGAGGCGTCGCGCTCATCAGTCTGCAATTCCCACATGCCTTCCATTCTGGTTGACGAATATCTTGTTGAAAGATATTCAACACTTGTCGGTCTCCTCTTTTGTGGCCCATCTCTAGTTCTCTACGAGTTCTCAAACGTTGTCCGCAATGGTTCAGTAGTTCCATTTGCAACGATATTTGGTGCTCTGAGGCTTCATTCATCCAGGACATGAAATGCACTTAAAAGTCTCCCTTTGTGTAGAAGAATTTAAATAAAGGAGCCTATGCACTTACTCAACCAAATACCACAGATGCAAAGGAGTGTCTGTTAAACACAGGGCCTGATTAAGAAACACCGCGAAGAGTTGTCAGTCCCCACCTGGGCAGCCAAACAAATAGCTGGCATGTTTGGTAAACGAAGGGGGCAAAGAGCCCTCGGAGCTCTCACTGGGCATGAGAAGGACTCTGCGCAGAAAGGAAAACAGAGAGGAACGAGTGAAGCTGGTGACCTCTCCTGAGTTAGATTGAGTTCCAGTTTCCCCTTCCCCCTTAGCAATCCCTTCCCCCAACGGACCCCTGCAGCCCCCCGGCAGAGAGAGCTTGTTGATAAGGAACCACAGTGACTACAGCGGCCAGTGAGCTTCTGCAGCAGGTGTCAGCCCTGGAGAATGAGTCAGCGCTAAAGGAAATAACGATGTTGAGAAGAGAACCAAAGGGACCGGACTCAGTGTTCTCCTTGGTAGTGGAAAAACGGAAGTTGCATCGCAGAGATGGATATGAGCACTGTGGAGGGGCATTGACTTCTCCGTGTGTACCAAGAGCACGTCATGGTACCCACGTTCTGCTGTGGAAGGGGAAGTAACTCCAGTGGCTCTCCTCC
Source organism: Ursus maritimus (assembly GCF_017311325.1). Lineage (NCBI taxonomy): Eukaryota > Metazoa > Chordata > Mammalia > Carnivora > Ursidae > Ursus > Ursus maritimus. The sequence goes on from NW_024426774.1 coordinate 49,315,316, forward strand.
CTCGGTGGGGCTCTTGTTCCCCATCTGAAAGTCACAGTTCAGAGGGCTGGAGCCAGACTGATGGGGTTCAAATGGTGGCTCTCCCAGTTATTAGTTATGGGACCTTGGGCCAACCATTTATCCTTTCTGAGTTTCACTGTCCTTGTTGGAAAACGAGAAAGGGTGCTCAGTGCGGTGGTGTGGGATGCACACAGCACACAGGGATGTCAGCTACTCTTACTCTCAGACCATCTGCTTTGGAAACTTCCTCCGTGCAGAGGCCGTTGAGGGAAGAGAAAGCCAAGACGTTCTGAGTTTGGTCCTCAAGCCAAAAACGGGTCCTGGGGTTTATATAGTCCTGATAAGGAGGGTCAAAGCTGGAATAGAACTGTGATTTCAAAAGTTCAAGTGATTTTCTTTGTTGCTAGAGGGAGGTTCTTGAGTTCCTTCTTGGGCAATGGCCCTTCTGGTTAAGCAAAGCAAATGCGACGGATTTCCAAAGACCAAAGTTTGTATGCATAACACTGCTAACAGGTCCCCTTGAGTAAGAGTGAGTGAGGTGGGGAGGGGAGCCTGAGTACTACTTCCTCAGAAACCCTTCCTTCCTTTAAAGAAATACCTCTTTCACAACTACTGGATTAGGCTGGCTTTCTCCGTATAATATGGCTTGTTCTTGGGGGGTGTTTCTATGTCACTCTTCAAACATTTGGTTGCAGGTTTTGGAAGAGATTCTGAGGGTGACAGAAAGGCCGTGGAGTCTGGTCAACACTGATGCTGGAGGAAAGAGGAGAAAGGAATGGTTTTGGCGTGGCTTGGACTGTTGCTAGCTCACACATGGTATTTGTCAAGACTAAGTAAGCTCGAGTTTGGGAAATGTCTTGATTTGTAACTTGCATTTGAATATATTTGAAGGACCAAAGGGCAAGACTGTATTCCTGTGGGTAGAGTTGGGGTTTTCTTGAAGGAAGCTGATTTCTCATTGTCGTTCATACTTGCAAGAGTTTAATCATAGGACTGGAAAATCAGTACTTGGAAGGTGGGCCTAGAATTAAGTAAGAGAAAACTGGCTCCTGTCTGTGGGCGTTGGGGTATGATTCAGCCAGATTTTAGGCTGAGCCGTTATGCTCAAGGACACGTCTTTTGGAGGAGACCTAGGGACAGATAGATGGGGTAAGGCAGGGAGGCCAGCCTATTGCCCAGTGAGGTGAGCAAGCATCAAGGGAAAGGTGAGGGCAGTAGCGGGTCCCCGTGCAGGGGCCCGAGCCTGTGGACTCAGGGCGGCCGTCGCTAACAGGCAGTATAACCCTCTATGTGGTAATCCATCTTCGGTGCCGACCCATTGGCCAGCTTGTGTTAAATTCCAATCAGCAGAGGAAAGGCAGGAGGGGCTGTTCCCACACTTGGGGAAGAGCTGGTTCAAGGAGAGCAGGAACATGTCGGGGGAAACTGATCCCGCACCGACAAAGGCAACCTTCAGAAGAGTAAGCCGTGTTTCAGAGCCAGATGACGCCCTGAGGTGGAAGAATGTAGGAGGCATCTGGTGAACACACCAATATTCCCCAGGAAGCCCAGACAGAGCTGGGAAGGGACCGAAGCTCAGTCTTCTGTGAATCGGGGGTTATGGGGAAGCATGGCTTCCTAAGTTGATAAAGGCTGGGATGTCGGGGCGTGCAACTGGGTCGCCTGCTTCAAGGCTTTGTGCAAGTGACTTATCCTTGCAAGTCTGTGTCTCCATCTGGGCAATGGGGTTAATAATAGTGACGGCCTCATCGGATTCTTGTGAAGATTAAATGGGCCATGGTAATAATCCAATTCATAGTAACTTCTGATGTTATCATTACTCACCCTAGGGGTGTCGGGAAAGGGGAATTGGTGCACTGAGCAAAAAACAGTACAACTAATTGCCATGGGAATTCACACCAAGTGCATAGATAGAACTGCTGCATAGAGAAGAGGAATTCTTAGCTCATCACTGAGTCAGGGAGGAGAAAGTAATCTGATCTAGGAATCGGGCGAAGCAATGGGCTCCAGGAAGCTCTCAGACTGCCTCTTGCTCTGCAAACCAACCAGACTGGAGAACTGGGTCCCACAGCAGCATCTCAAAGCCTTGAATCCCACCTTCCCTAAGCAGAGTCACAGTGACAGAAGTCCACTTGCAGAGGCCCGGAGACGAGCCTAAGGAGAGTGTTAACCCAGCAAATTCCACCAGAAAAGGCACTGAGACTTTAGTACCAAGCTGCCTTGATCCATTCCCCTTTAGCTCAACGCTGGTAGAGGCGACAGGACAAGATTTATACTGTGATTCTATTTGGATCCCTCAGTAGACAGTCATGCCTGGACCAGGAGGACTTGATCCCAAGCTTCAGAGTATCCAGAAACCCTTCCCAGCCCTTTGTCGCCTGGCCCCTCCTGCCCCTTCCAACCAGGCTTCCTGTGGTATTCTCCTGGACACTCTGGCTCCTGCCATATGGTCTCTTCCTTGCCCTCAGAGTGGTTTCCTCCCCAGCCTTGGTGCCTTCCCTCATGAGATTACTGCTTTCTGGAAGCTTCCCTACCCTTGCACCCCCAAGTGGACTGAATTAGGAGTGAAGTCCCAGTACTCGACACCCCATTAACACATCATGCTTACCTCTGTCTTTGCATGCTGTACAGTCCCCGACCTTCTGGCCTTTTCTCCCACTGGAATGTATGTTGTGGGGAGGAATGGGTCATATCGTCTTCCTTTGTTTGTTCCTATTTTGGGCACGGTAAGTGTGCTTTAAACACGCGCTAAGGAAATTCATGAGTAAGTGAAACGGACTCAAGTAGAGCGAAGTCCAAATAGAAAAGGTATTCATTCAGAAATCCACTCAAGCCTTGATAGGGCACCTGCTGTCTGCGAGACACCCCTCTACACCCTGGTGACACAGCGGCCAACAGCGGAGCCCGGCCCTGCCTCAGCGCGTGCGCATTCCAGTGTGGAGGACCGGAGGCAAATGAACAGATGGTATGCTGTCAGTCGGCTCTGGGTGTTATAAAAAAAAAAATAAAGCAAGGAAAGGTAGGGCGAGCCATAATTATTGCACTGAGCATTTTTAAGACAAAGATTTTAAGTAAAAATATTTTAAGTATTTAATAAAATACAAAAGGAAGAAAAACAGGTCAGTCCTATTTTAGAAGCAAATAATAGGGTTCCTAACTGTGGATGAAGTTTTTCGTATGACTGAAATGACTTGAAAGATGGAAGAGGCAAAAGAACTCATTTATTTCCTCTTTCATAAAATGACTACAAAGTTATTATTTGGTCTTTGTCTTTTAAAGTTATTTAGTTTCTTTACGCACACATGCAGGTAATTCACACCGATGCCTTGCTTTGCTCTCCCCTTTTTTCTTTTTGGAATCTCTTTCCCCCCTCTCATCTCCCATCCTTCTATAAAGCCACATGCCAGCCCATGTTAGTGGACTAGTATGGAACCTTCCATATTTTTCTCTATGTTAATGTGATCATTTCATATGCAGGCACACATACACACACACTCATATACATAAGGGGTTTTCTTTCTCCGTCCTTTTTTATCAAAATATAAAGACGAGATATTATTTGCCTTTCTCTACATCTTGCTTCATAAAACCTCACGTAAATCCCTCTAGGGCAAAAAAGTACATTTTGCATTTTTACAAAACAGCCGCATAATATTCCATGGTATGGCCAAACCATATTTCCTCAGCCATTCCTCTATCTACAGGCATTAATTTTGCTTCCAGTTTTTCCCACAATAACAATGCAGCAATAAATGTCCTTGAATATATGTCCTTATATATCCTAGTTCTCTTAATGTTCTGGCTAGGTGTATACATATATCTAGATAGTTTAGTTTTATAGGTGTTTACAGGTTGCTTTTCAAAACAGCTAGAACATTTCATATTGCCATCAACAATATGTTCGAGTTCCTTTCCCTCCACACATCCTCTAGGAATGGATGTTGTTGAATGAAGCGACATTTCATTATTACTTTAATCTGTATTTCTCTGTCTACAAGTGATATAGATTTTGTATTTGGGTGTTAGTAATTCAGTGAATATAATTTTAAAGTCAACTTTTTCTAGAAGCATGGCATGCACACAGTAAAGTGCGCAAACTGTAAGTGTGCAGCTCAGGGAAGAAATCGTTATAGCCAGCATCCACGTGGAGAAAGAATACTACCCGCTCCCCAGAAGTCCCTCCGTGACCCTTGCCAGTCATGGCCCCTCTGCCCGCAGGGAAGTCTCTATTCTGACTTCTGTCATCGTGGATTAGCTTTTCCTACTTTTGAAATTTATGGGAACAAATCACACCTTCTGTCCCCTTGCCCAGTATTATTTTACGAGAGTCGTCGATGTTGTTGCGTGAAGCAGAAAGTCTTGTCCTCTCTTCGCTATCTAGATTTACACTAGGTAAATATACCACCATCTATCTATTCAGTCGTTGAGGGGCATTTGGGTTGTTTTGAATTTTGACTACTAAGGAACAGGGCTGCTGAGAGCGTGTTGGTACACGTCACTCCTGTTGAGTACGTCACTCCCCTTAGCCGTGGGATCGCCAGACCACAGGGTATCTGTGTGTTCATTTTCACTGAATGTTGGCAAAGAGCCACTGCCAAAAAGGATTTTTACCGATTCACACCAGCCCAGCAATGATGGAGAGTTCTAGTTGCTCTATATTTGGGGTATTTTTGTCTTTATAGTTTTAGCCTTTTGGGTGTGTTTTTAATTTGCATTTCCCTGATGATTAATGAGAGAGCACACCTTTTCATCTGTCTATCGAGCATTAAATACCCTCTCTTGAGACATACCTATTCAAGTCTTTCACCCATTTCTCTAGTGGCATATCTGTCTTTCATGACTTACAAGAGTTCTGGATACATCTTTGTCAGACATGTGTATTTAAATGTCTCCTCCCACTTTGTTGCTTGTCTTTTCTTTCTCCTGATGGTGTTTTTTGATGAACAGAAGTTATTCGCGTAAACGTAGTCTTCTGTATCATTTTGTCCCATTGTGCTTAGTGCTTTTTGTGTGCTGCTTGGGAAATCTTTGCCTACCTTCAGATTATGAAGACATTCTCCTGTGTTATCATCTAGAACAAGGTATCTTAACCTTCCCCATGATCACCTGTGATGGACAGGTAGTTCCCATCATCCCCCCCACTCCCCTCCCGTGGTATTTATGCCCTTGTGTAATCCCCCTCCCCTTGAGTGTGGAGGCTACCTGCAATTTACTTCTTGCTAATAGAACACAGCAAAGGTGATGCGTTGTCACTTCTGCCATTATGTTACCTAAAATTGTAACAGCTGTCTTGCTCGGGGACACTGTCCTTTGCTAGTTTTGAAGAAGCAAGATTCCATATTTCGAGCTTCCCAATGAGAACAGCCATGTAGCAAGGCTCTGGGGGTGACCTCTGGATGACAGCCTGAAGAAACTGTAGTCCTCAGTCCCAAAGCCTGCAAGAAACAGAGTGCTGCCAATAACCAGGTGAGCTTGGAAGCGGATCTTTCCTCTGGCAAATTTTCAGATGACCCAGCCCTAGCTGATACCTTGATAATAGTCTCTTGGGACCCGGCTAAGCTGTGCCCAGAAGCTGTGATGTAATAGATGGGTTGCTTTACGTCACTAAGTTTGTAGTAATATTGTTTTTGCAGCAATAGATAACTAAAAATCATACCCCCACAGGAGACTTCTTTAATATTTTTTCCCTAATCACTACTGCCTCCACTTAAAACTTTAATACAGTGTATATACTATCTGTTTATGTGCTGTCCATATATCTATGTTTTATACATAAAAATAATAAGATGTCTTCACTCTCCCCCCAAGAAAGAATTTTCACTCCCTGGGGGGAAATTCTGGCTCCTTTGAGAATGCACACAATGGCATTGGCAAATTAAAGCCTGCCACCTATTTTTGTAAATAAAGCTTTATTGGGACACAGCCATGCTTGTTTATTGAGACATGGTTTATGGCTGCTTTTGTGTCCTGTGATAGCAGAGCTGAGCAGCTGCGACAGGGACCACATAGCACACGAGCATTCAGTGCTTACTATCTGGCCCTTTACAGAAAATATGTGCCCAACCACTGCTCTAGACGCTTTGTCTTTCACAGTTAGATCCACAATACCCCTGGGATTTAATTTTTGCCTGTGATGTTAAGTAAAAGTCAAGACTTTTCACCCTACCTGTGGAATTCCAACTTCCCGGCATCATCTACTGAAAAGGCCATCCTTTCCCCACTGCATTGCAGTGTCACCTTTGTTTAAATTGACGTGTATGTGTGAGTCTCTCTGTGTGGACAGTTTGGACAGATATCTTTCTAATACTGAGCTTTCTAATTCTTGACAGGATATATACCTCCATCTATTTAAATATTTCAAAGTTCTCCCAATGATATTTGTATTTTTCTTATAAAGCTCTTACACATAGTTTATTAGATTAAGTGCTAGGTATTTGGGGTTTTTTTTTTGATAGATCGTAAGTAGTATCCTATAATCATTTCTATTCTTTAATTGTATGATGCTAGTATATAGGGGCAGAATTGTTTTTCCTATATTAATTTTATTCCCAGTGCCTTTGTTAAATCCATTAACTGTAAAAATTTATCTGCAATTGTTCTCAGTTTTCTATGAGCACTATTATATCACCTGTGAATAATGGCATTTTTATTTCTTTATTTCTAATGTCTGTACCTTTTTATTAATTTTTATTTTCTGGCCTTAACACATGGAGTGAAATCTTCAATAAACATTGAAGAGAAGTAATAGTAGATAGCTTTGTCTTATTCCTGAATTCAGAGGGAAAGGTTTCAAAACTTCATCATTAAGTACAATGTTAGCTAAAGTTTTTTGCAGATATAATGTATCAAATTCAACAAGTTTCCTTTTACTCCTAGTTGTTAACAGTTTTTATTTATTTATCATATATAATGGATATATATATAGGGAGAGAGCGCTTTATATGTTTTTTTCTACATCTACTGAGATCATTATTTGATTTTTCTTCTCAATTATAATTACTATAGTCAGTTATGTTGCTTGAGTTTTTGAATGTTAAACTAACCTTTCACCGTGCATTTTTGGAATAAACCCCACTTGGTGTTTTAAGCACATTACTAGATTTGCTTTGCTTACAATGTGTTTATGTTTTTGCATCTATCTTCATAAAATAAATTGGGAAGTGCTTACTTTTTGTTCCTTCTTTGGAACAGTTTGGATAAGACTGGCATTATTTCTGGGGCGCCTGGGTGGCACAGCAGTTAAGCGTCTGCCTTCGGCTCAGGGCGTGATCCCGGCGTTATGGGATCGAGCCCCACATCAGGCTCTTCTGCTATGAGCCTGCTTCTTCCTCTCCCACTCCCCCTGCTTGTGTTCCCTCTCTCGCTGGCTGTCTCTATCTCTGTTGAATAAATAAATAAATCTTAAAAAAAAAAAAAAGACTGGCATTATTTCTTCCTTAAGTATTTGGTGAAAACGTCTGGGCCAGAACTTTCTTTGTGGGGAGGTTTCAAATTACAGACTCAATGTCTAAAATACAGGTAGCGCAGGGGGGTGGTGTGGGAAGACCCTGAGCTCACCTCCTCCCACAGACAACCCAATCCTCAGCTGCGCAGATCCGTCCCCTCTGAGGAAGGGCAGACCAGCTAGTGCAACAGCCACTCCATAGCAGAGGAGGAAAGGGCCACATCAAGACCAGTGAGAGAGGCAGAACTACTCAAACAACTCAATAGCGAAAAAATATCTGCTTTTATAAAATGGGCAGGGGATCTAAATAGACATTTCTTCCAAAGAAGACATCCAGATGGCCAACAGACACATGAAAGGACGCTCGACAGCACTCGTGGTCAGGGACATGCACACCAAACCACGATGAGAGAGCACTTCACACCTGCTAGGATGGCTGTTGTCAAAAAGACAAGAAACAAGTGTTAAAGAGGATGTGGAGAAAGGGAACCCTCATGCACTGTTGGTGGGATGTAAGTTGGTGCAGCCACTCTGGAAACAGTTTGGAGGTTCCTCAAAAAATTAAACTACCCCATGATCCAGCTATTGCTCTTACAGGCATTTATCTGAAGAAAATAAAAAACACTAATTCAAAAAGATACATGCACCCCTATGTTCATTGCAGCATTATTTACAATAGCCAAGATATGGAAGTGACCCAAGTGTCCATCGATGGATGAATAGATAATGAAGATATGGTATATACACACTACGGAATGTTACTCGGCAAAAAAAGATAAAAGAAAAAAAGAAAAAGAAAAGAAAAGAAGGCATCTTGCCCTCTGTGACAACATGAATGAATAATACCCTGAGGGTACTATGCCAAGTAAAAGAACTCAGGCAGAAAAAGACAAATACCATATGATTCCACTTTTATGTGAAATCTACATACAAACAAACAAAACTCATCCCGAAAAGAAACACTGTCCCCATCAAACAATCACGTCCCTTTCCCCTCTGTCCCCAGCCCCTGGCAACCCCTAATCTGATTTCAGTCTCAAAGGGTTTGTCTCTTCTGGGTATTTTATATAAATGGAATCATACAATATACAGCTTTTTGTGTCTGGCTGCATTGACTCAGCATAACGTGGTCAAGGTTTATCCATGTTTCAATCCTTCGTCCCTTTTTGTGCCTGAATCATGCCGCATTGGATGGATATATCACATCGTGTTGATCTTTTCATCAGCTAATGGATATTTCGGTTGCGTCTATCTTTTCGCTATTATGAGTAGTGCTGCTATGAATCTTTCTGTACAGGTGTGTGTTTGAACACCTGTTTTCAAGCCTTTCGGGTATACATCTAGAAATGGAATTGCTGGGTCACATGATAAATCTTTGCTTCACTTACTGAGAAAGAGCCAACCCATTTCCCACAGCTGCTGCGTCATTTCACACCCGCACCACCAGCAGCGTGTGAGTATTTCGTTTCCGCGCATCGTCAGCACACTTGCTATTTGCCTCGTCTTGTTTTGGTTTATTGTGACCATCCTAGTGAGTGTGAGGTGAGCACTCACTGTGGTTTCGATGGTTTCCCCGATGACTCGTGAGGTGCAGCCCCTTTTCATGAACCAGCTGGTCGTTTGTACATCTTTGGAGAAATGTCACGTCTCTTACCTGCTTTTTAATTAAGTTGCTGTCTTTTTGTTGTTAAGTGGTAAGGGTTTTAAAATATTCTGGATACTAGACTCTTACCAGATAGACAATTTGCACATATTTTCTCCCATTCTGTGGATTGTCTTGTGACTTTTGGACACTGTCCTTTGATGCACACAAGTTTTTAATTTTGTTGCAGTCCAGTTTATCTATTTTTTTCCATTGTTCATGTTTTTGTTGTCATATCTACAAAACAAAGACCATGGACGTTCATACCCATCTTCTTCTAAGAACTCTATAGTTTTAGTTCTTGCATATTTATATTTAGGTCTTCTGTCCATTTTAATTTAATTTTGTATATGGTGTGAGGTTGGTAAGTTGATTTTTTACAAAGATGCAAAAACCCTTCAATGAAGAAAGGATAGTCTTTTCAACAAATGGCCTTGTAACTACTGGACATTCGTGTGCCAATATGAATCTCAATTTGCGGCTTAGAAGAGAGCAAGAAGTCCGTAAGTTAGTTTAAAGAGAAACTTGAAGAGAACGCCAGCATCCAGAGTGTTTTGGGTCAAAAAGTCAAGCAATGGAGCAGGGGTCATTCTTTTCCTTCGTACGTAGGACCCAGGCCAGATTTGTCACCCCGACGGCTGGAAGCTTTAGTAACGCATGGAATACACACCTGGGTGTGGGTAAGGGGAGCTCATGTGCGCCACAGCAGGGACAACTTGACTATTTTTAGAGATGAGCTAACTTCACAGTGCGCCCCACAATGACCTGGCCCAAAGCAGCTCTCTGAAAGAGAGCCCAGGAAAGTACAACGGTGGAGTCTTTGTTAAGTTATGATAACAGCTCAGTAAGACCCCGAGACTGGGCACATTCCCTAACCCAATTCATTTTCTTCCTACCCTTGAGAAGTATAAAAATGACCCAAAGCTCCCATAATTCTTTTTCTCCTGGTGCCCGCCTTCGGTAACTGAATAAGAGAAATGGGAATCTCACTGGGGAAAGTGATTTTCTTTGAACCAAGAGAGTTTTTAGGACAATGCTGGTGGTGGCATGTGAGTCACGAATCCTTGACGTTGCGCAGTATGCACCTTCGTCTTCCAAGGCCTCTCTCTTTGACAGCAGAAGGCCAGAGATCTCGCATTTCCTATTACTCATAAATCCCCGCAGCTGAGGGCTCCTGGCCATCGTTCCGAGCTGCAGAATGAATTCCAGTTGTAAACCACGGTTGCTATGATGACAAGGTGTTATGGTTTATCTATTTGGTTCCCAGAAGCACACAAGAGGCTATGAGGCAATTAAAGCTCGTACATGAGCTCGCTCTTGGCCCGGTTGGGAATCTTTTTTTTGTTCACTCATCTATAGGAGATTGACATGAAGGGAACTAGGGCTTTGGGGTCAGATAGCCACACCTTGGTTGGAAGTCCTACCTAGTCAGGGTATTAGCTGTGTGACTGTGGGCAAGTTTCTTAAGCAAACTGAGCCTCAGTCTCCTCATGAGTGAAAATGGTGATAATAGCAGGATTATTGGAAGGATTAAGTGCAGTAACATAGATGAAATCATACAGTGGGTGTGCAGAAAATGTTAATCTCTATTCTCTTTCCCCCTTTGAATGGATGCCTGAAATTCTGCTCCTTGGGATCTGTGGCAGTTAGGAATTAGGCTTGTCATACCCAAAACAACAGTAACTTAAACGAAAAGTCTATGTCTTTCTCATCTAGCATCTAAAGATAAGCAATCCAGGTGGTCCAGGGACCCTACCGCTCCAGCAGGCCTTATCGTCCTGGTGACCTTCCACCATATCCGTGCTGCAAGCAGCAGCGTGCAGGAGATGGAGAAAGCCTCGCGCTCCATCCTCAGGGAAATGACCAGTACTGACTACATCAAACCTCCGTACATCCTATTGGCCAGGTCTTAGTCCCATGCCGCCCGAGCTCTAAGGAAGGCTGGGAAATGAAGGCTTTGTTCTGAGTAGCCATGTGCCCAGATGCCTACTGAGAGCTTTAGTACTCCTGCGGAGAGGGAAATGGATATTAGAGGATAGCCTGCAGCCTCCGTCCAGCGTCTGTGCGTTTTCCCCTTTCTCTTAGCTCAGTGCAAGCTATGCAGATCGTAAATCAAATCAAATTAATCTTACACCATTAGAAAATGCACAGGCTAAATTATATTAGAAAAACACGTCCACAGGATATTAGAAAAAGCAGAATTAAGACAAAAAGTATCATAAAAGGTCAGTTTCTGTGGATAAAAGTTGAAAGTCGTAGGGACATTTTAACAGTAAGAGGTCGTCGTGCTGGACACTTTTCATGTTGCCTACCAGGTCTGCCCTTCCTTCACCTCCTTGGGTACTGTGAGCCCCCAGTGGGGAACCTGCAGGGGTCACATGGACAGCTCCCTTGTTCTCTGCTTCCACTTGGGTTTGGCCAATAGAGAACACCAGCAGGAGACTGAGGGAAAGTTGAAGAGTGGAGTTAGGGTGTTGAGTTCCCCAGTAGCCTTCCTGTAATAGTGTCACGGGTTGGCTCTGCCCCTCCCCTGAGGTCATAGTTCTCATTGGAGAGAGCCCTTTCTACGTGGCCCTCCTTGATTGCCCGTTCCTAGATCTGCTCTCACCCTTGCTCCTTCCAACCTAAGGAGGATGATGGAGCCCTGCTAATCCAGCCCTAGGGTACCACGCTGCCACCGTGGTGTCACTGAACCGGAAGCACACCTTTGCATTTTGTCTCTTTATTAGACCCTCCTCAAATTACCCGCTTATGGTGCGCCATCTGTTTCCTTTCAGAACCTGATCGATGCTTAATGCTCCAACACTGTAACATCAAAAGGCAAAAACAAAACCTATTGGAGTGGTAGAAAGAGATTTATGAAAGCAAGATTTCTTGAGACATTTTCAAGCAACCACATCCCTCTAATTAATCTAAGCAGTAACGTAAAATTTGCAACCTAGCTAAAAAGAATTTGTACAATTTTCAAGTGACCGTTGACAGTTTAGAACATTGAACAATACCTTGAATATCTCCAGCAAATATGGCAGGAAGATAATGGTCTTAAAATGTAAAGAGCTTTGAAACAAAATTATGAAAGGTTAATGAACACATACAAAATTTCTTAACATGGCTGGTAATCAAAATATGCAAATTAGAGCAACACAATGTCTTTTTTTAGCCTATCAAATTAACAAAGATTGAAAAAAAAATAGTGGTCGCCAGAGTGTGTTGTAACACTGTTATTCACAGCTGGTGGGAGTATGACTGATAAAAATTGTCTAGAAAGAAATTTGTCCTCTATGTATCAAGAGCCTTATAAAGATTTATGCTCTTTCAGCCAGTAATTCTACTTCTAGGAATTTATTATAAAGAAATAATAAATAATGCAGATGTGTTTAAGGATGCGTAGCACATGTTATTTATAAGAGCAAAATGGGAATAGTCTAGATAATCAACAATGGTTGATGGTTACATTATGATATATTTATGGAAAAACACACTGACATTAAAGTAGGGTTTTCAAAAAAATTAAACAGGACAATAATCCCCAAATAATATTAACTTATCATGGCAGGATATGAAACTGTAGAAACAGTTGGAGTCTTAATTAGGTTAAAAATACACATAGAAAGATACAAACAGCGTTCACACAAGTGGTGAATTACAGATGATTTTTGTCCTTCTCTACTTCTCTGTGTCCCAGATCTTCCACACTGAGTATATATTACTTTTATAACACTGTGTATTTTTAAAGGAACAGCAAAATTGTGAAAGGCTTAAGCTGGCTAAGAAGTAAGCCATTTCACAAAACTGTACAGTATTTCAGGAGCCCGAGTGATCCTGATTAGGACCTCACCCACCCACCTACCCAGCGTACCATCCTGGGAAGGAGCATTCTTCTCACCCGGGAAAAGATTTTGAGCTATCTCAGCATAGTTCGTACTGAGCCTGTTAGTTGCCAGGGTGAATCCTCACGGAAAAGTCCTTGGGGGAAGGGAAGACTGGAAAGGAGACCAGTCCGGAATCACTGGTGTCACTGGTGGCGTGTATCAAAGCAGTCGGGGCAGCGTCAGCAGTGTGGCTTGGTGGGGACCCGGGGGGGGGGGCAGTGCAAGGTGGTGGAAGCCATGGTAGCCGTGTCTTTTAGAGCAACCGAGCCCAGCAGTGACCAGCAGCCTGAAGAGATTCATGGGAACATATCCAGTGCTGCTGGTGGTGGGGCTGGGCTGTCTCTTAGCAATGGCCTGACGGGTGGGGCTGGTGCCTTTAACCTGAAGGTCTGGGACTTTTACACTGAAGTTATTGTTCTTTTACTACTTTTCTTCAATCGGCCACTTTCTAAACTCTTTTTCAGACTCAAATATGCTTTTTGTGTATGTTCCATTAACATAAGTTTTAATTATCTCAGCTATTTCTTTTTTAAAGATTTTATTTATTCATTTGAGAGAGAGAGAGCACAAGCAGGTGGAGAGGCAGAGGGAGAGGGAGAAGCAGGCTCCCCACTGAGCTGGGAGCCGGATGGGGGCTCGAGCCCAGGACCCTGGGATCATGACCTGAGCTGAAGGCAGATGCCCAACCATCTGAGCCATCCAGGCACCCCTATCTTAGCTTTAAAATATGTTTTAATACGTGGTCGTACAAGTTCATTCTATATAGCAAAGATGACCGAAAGTGTTATTCAGAGGCAATTTGGTATTCCTAAATGTTTTCATTGTTAAACAAGTAAAATTAAAAATAAAAATGTAAAGGGGTGCCTGGGTGGCACAGCGGTTAAGCGTCTGCCTTCAGCTCAGGGCGTGATCCCAGCGTTGTGGGATCGAGCCCCTGTACATCAGGCTCCTCCGCTATAAGCCTGCTTCTTCCTCTCCCACTCCCCCTGCTTGTGTTCCCTCTCTCGCTGGCTGTCTCTATCTCTGTCGAATAAATAAATAAAATCTTTAAAAAAAAATAAAAATAAAAATGTAAAAAGCCATTAATTCAAGAAGTTAAAAAACTAGTAGTGATTTCAAGTCTGACGATAAAGTCACAGTAAGTAAGCCAACGTCCTATTAGTACCAGGGTAGACATGTAGATCAATGGAACACAACAAGGAGTTCAGTAATAGACCCAAACATGTATGACCAATGGCTTTCCAAGAAAGGGCGCAAGCTCATTCAATGAGGAAAGGATAACGTTTTCAACAAATGATGCCCGAGCAGATGGAGATTCCTGTGGAAAACAAGAACCCTAGCCCTTACCTCATGCTAAAAAATTACTTTAAATGGATCAGGTACCTAAATGTAAAAGCTAAAACTGGAAACATCTTAGGAGAAATCATAGGAGATAATCTTTCTGACTTTGGGGTGGGCGAGTATTTCTTAGTATGGACGCAAAAAGCATGAGCCATAGAAAAAAAATTTTGAAAAATGAAAAACTTCTGCTATTTAAAAAACTCCATTAAGAAAATAAGAAGAGAAGCCAAGACTGGGAAAAATATTTGCAATACACTATCTGACAAAGTACTTTTATGTCAAGGATATATAAAGAACTCTCAGAATCTATTGATTAGAAGAAAAACAACTGAATAAAAACCTACAGAATATCATCTTGTTCCTTTATCTCATCTGGCTCCCAAATATTTGAACAGGGACCCAACACTAGACATGCGTATTATTCTTACCAGTAATAGCTGGAAAAGAATACTACTAGCAAAAGAAGAAAGAAAATAGGCCACTTATTTACCATCAGTAAGAAGGAGAGAAATAGGTACAATCTTTCTGAAGGGTAATTTTGGTTTTTATAGCGTGCACACTCTTTTTGAAGAAATTATATTTCCAGGAATTTGTTCTAAGTTGTAAGTTAAAGGTCATGTACATAAAGGTTTAGCTATAGAAAATTATAAGGAATTGGAGATTGCTGGGGCTCCTGGTTGGCTCAGTCACAAGAGCATGTGATCTTGATCTCGGGGTCATGAGTTCGAGCCCCACATTGGGTGTAGAAGTGATTTAGATAAATAAAGTGTAAAAAAAAAAAAAGAAATAGGATATTGCCTAAGTGGCCCCAGTAGGGAGTTAAATAAATGATGATATATGCAAACATTAGAATTATATGGGGTCAATAAAAATATTGTGGAAATATATGTGCTGACATGAAAAGATGTTTGCATTATATTGTTAAGTGAAAAGGTAAGTTTGAAAAGAATATGTGCCGTAAGATTCAATTTTTGTAAAAAAGAAAAGCATTTCTATAAAGTAACATGAAATTCAACAGTGTTACTTTTGGAAATTGTGATTAGAGCTTATTTTTCTTTTTGCACCTCTGTGTTTTCTTCATGCTTCTAATCTACTGGCCTGGAAAACCTATCAGAGAATGGTCCATGTTTTTATGGGTTGTAATCATTAATCCTTATTTCCTAGAGAACATAATCTAGGGGATCTGTCTTCTGGCTCCTCTCGGCGCATCTAGCCTTTCTGACTGCCTATCTAGCGAGCCATGTTTCCCTCTGGGTGTCCTCCTCCCCTCGAGGCAAGAGCCCTTTGAGGCTCTTCTCTAGGCACTGCTCCGGGATTTAGCGCGACCTCAAGTCCAAGGGGTGTGTGACACACGAATTGCCTGTTTTCTTATTTCTCTACCCTGCTCTGCTCACCTACCCCTTTCCCAGCTGCCCTCCCTTGCACCTGTCATCCCTTGCAGACAGACATCTCCTTTGGTTCCCAGACCCTCAACCCACAGATTATCTGATTTGTGCCCTGAGGCTTCCCTCTTTCATCTCTCTCATGTGGCTGATCCCCTGATGCTCAGGTTTTCTGGTCTGTGGTCAAAGCTTTTGTCGAGTAAACTAGAGGAGCTGTTGATTCCTTGTTCCCAGAATCCCTCCCCCACCTCCTCTCTTCCAATTAGAAACAATTTCCCAATCATAGTCATGTGATGTCTTGTGGATCGTGGCATTCTGGTCAGATACTGGCATGATGTAAACTGAACAATCAAAGCCCCTCCCTGGGTAAGCCCTTTTCCCTCTGCGGCCAAAGGCTAGAAGAGTCTGGGGTACACCAGTGGCCATGTCCCCTATGATGAGGGAAAGCCAATCGGAGAGCGTCAAGGTTATACAGAGAAGAGAGATGCATGAGAGAAACAGTCCAGATGGCATTTGGTCCCTTGATCCAGCTCTCCTTGAAGGCCCTTCCTAGCCTCACTGTGAGTGGGTACAACACATTTCTGTCCCTTCCAGGCATGCCCATGTTCTAATGTAACCATTTCAGAGCTCTCGGGGTCGCCATGACCTAACACCGAAGTAGCCCTTGGCAGTCCTCTCTCAGAAAGCTGTCTTCTCCAGCTCCACGTTCTCAAAAGTTCTGGCCTGGGAATGGAGAGACTAGGCTTCTACTTCCGGTTCTGTCAGCAGAAGCTGTGTAAGCTTGAGTAGAGCCTTTGATTCACCTCGGTTTCCTTGTGTATAAAAGGAAGGCATCAGCTGAGACGGAGTCTAAAATCCCTTCCAGCACTACTGTCTTAGGATTTTTCTCGAATTCTGCACCTCCAGGCTGGCCCCACCTGAGCTCTGGTCCTATACCTGCCTGGTTCGCCCTGCCAGCTGCATGTCCCGTATTATCTTCAACTCAGTGGCTCTGACAGCGGGCATCATTTCCTCCTATCCCCTGTCCCTGTTGTTTCTGCACATGGGAGCACTGTCCTTCCAGACAGACTCAGATGCTTGGGGTCACTTTTCACTGCTTACATGCTTTTATCACATATGCTTAAGTGGTTCCCAACTACCATTATTTCTTCCTTGAAAAATTCTTGGAGTCCTCCTGGTTTGGACTCTAGACATACCTAGATGTACCGCAGTCTGTCTGTGTCTCTCACACATATCTACCTGGTATCTGTAACTGCACGTCTGTAACTATTATCTCTACCAGGTCTATACTCCCAATCTCTATCACAAGTTCCGGGCCTGTATCTTTGAATATATAGTGAAAATTTCTGCCTAGATATCTGTCAGGCATCCCTTACTCATTATCCCCTCCTCAAAGGCCTAATTCTCCCTCTGCGTTACATGTCTGGACAGCTGTCACCATGCCCTTTGTTTCCCAAGCTATAACCTTGGACATGACCTTCACTCCTCCTCTAATCCCATCAGCTCTTCCTGGAATGGCTCTCAAACCTTCCCCTCCTCCCTCAGACCCACCCCCTCAGATGCCACGGTTCAGGCTTTTATTAACTCTTACTAGCACCAAGCCCATCTACTGCTTGGCAATTTTCACGGGCTCACCCTCTTCCTACCACATCAAATCCGAACACTTTAACATGGCCCGAAATGACAAAATTGATCAAAAAGAGTCTTCAGGGGAAATTATTCTAAATGGGTGCATATAAAGCTCCCAAGGGAATTCTCTCACGAATTCATTCATGAACACAGATGCAACACACGAGCAAAGATGGAGTGGTACATCTAAAGAAAACCAAATTTCAGACCGCAAATGGCAACTTACCTATTGCTCTCAAGTTGGACCAGACTCCTTCCTGATTTTCTCCTCCCCTTTCCTGCCTATAACGAGGATGCGTAGAGTCAAAGACTGGTCTACGGTGTACGGGTGTGACCTGTTTTCTCTCCTGGATTTAGTAGTTACTTACTTACACTGGGCCGGTGATGTTCCCACTGCTGGGTGGGCCTCCCAGATCACTGTTGCTCTGGGTCCCAGGGCCAGCATACTCCTCATTGAGCACCCTTCCACCCACCCCCCCCCCCGAGCAGGAGTGCCCAGGATCGCCCTTCCTCACGTGGCGGCAGCTCTAGGATCTGAGGCTGGGTTTACCTGGAGAGGAGAAGGTCACCCAACAAAACCAAGGCAGACCTGCCTCAGCTCTGCAATGGGGTTTGGGCAAAGCCTCCACCAGGAACAAGGGCTCCTTGGCCTTACTTTGTCTTCTGTGCTTATATTCCCTTTGGGCAATCTCGGGGAAAGCTTGCCCTTGAAAGTCAGATTTGGGACCCCACGCCTGGGCCATTTATGTACCTAAAAGTGTCCATCAGCATGCGGATACAACTCAAAGTTCTCATAGTCACTTTTTGTCTCACAAAGCAAGACGAGTAAGAGAGGGACGGGAACACGTTTTCTGGCAGATGGTATCTGCGAACAGATGACGGGGACAAGACAGGTCCGTTAACTCCTACTGAAAGGAAAAATGTGGCTTTCTCTGCGCAAGACAGACATCTTCATTCTTGGAAGTATAAAACAAATGTGGTTAGGAAGGAATGTGAATATAAAAATAGAAGGAGGTGGTAAGAGAGCAGTTTATTGCTTTTGAAAAATATTTAATGGCAATTTTTTTTTTTTTACTTTACAGAACAGTTTGAAACGAAATGTAGAAAAGTCATCCACAGTCTCACCAGCCAGAGGTAAGCCTTTTCCACAACCGTAGCTTTTTTTGTCGTTTCGGGCCATGTTAAACTACTTGGATTCGATATGGTAGGAAGAGGGTGAGCCTGTGAAAATCGCCCAGCAGTAGATGGGCTTGGTGGGTTTAGTGCCCTAAACTGTATCTCACGCCTTCAACACCCCGCCTTTAAGTGTGCACACATTTTCCTTCTATTTATTTTACAAATCATAATCTTAACATACACAAAGTTTTGTGTTCTGCTTTTTACAAGAACGTTACAGAATAAATCATATTTATGTTTGTAAACCTCTGTTAATTTAACTAACACCTTATCACGCAGCCACAGTGCCCAGGCCTGCACTAGTCAGAGCGAGGCCTCTTTCCTCTTGGTGTTCACGGCAGAGTGGGGCACAAGGACAAACTAGCCTGCAGGAACCTGACCATGAGACAAGGGCAGAGACAGAGAAATACAGAATCTGGAGGATCCCTTGGGAAGGGAAGATGTCTGCGGGGTGGGTATCATGGAAGCTTCCTGGAGGAGGAGGTGTGTAAGCTGAGTCCTGCGGGGTGAGTAAGAGTTGGCAGGAAAAGAATGTGAGGGAAGAAAAAAGAGTGTTCTGAAGTCTGGAAGAGAGTGGGGGCATGAGAACGTGCAGGAAGTTTTATCTGGCGAGGATCTGGAGAGCGGGGCTGAGCCTGGAGCGGGGCACGCTCTTGAAGTGGAGAAGCATGAGAGGGGGGCCGGAGTCGCAGGCAGGGTCAGCCCGAAAGGGATCTGGAAGGTAATGGGAAGCAGGAGGCGTTGGAAGAAAGGGAGCGGCAGGTTAGGACGGCACGTCGGGAAGGCTGCTTGGGCTGTGCTGTGAGGGACACGCTGGAAGGAGAGAAGAGCCTCAGGGAGCCCGACGGGGAGGCATGATCCAGGTGCGAGCGGATGGCTCTCGGAATGAGTTGCCTGCTTCCAGCCCCGCTCACCTCTGGCGGCAGAGGAAACAGCCTCCCGCTGACTTTGCTTAGGGCCCTCTCGGGTTGGGCACTGGCTCAGCGCTGGATCATGCCTTTCTTCGGCTCTTCCAACTCCCCCGTTAGGACTTCGGCTTCCCCTAGTTTTCCCCACAGCTTCAACATGTCTTATTCCTATAATAGGTCCCCCATTTCTTCATCCTCACTGCATCTCTGCTTCCTGACCTAACCCTGACGGATGTCACCCCCAGGCCACCCCATCACACTGGCCTGTTCCTCTGTTAGCATTTATCCTGCTTGGGGTGACCCCGTCTCCTTGTCTAGTGCTTGTCTCCGCTACACTGGTAAGCCCCGAAAGAGCAAGGGCTTGTTCTGTTTTGTTACTGCGAACAGTGCCTGGCTCACGGCAGAGGCTTCATCTGTTGAGTGAATGAATGAATGAATGAATGAATGAATGAATGAATGAATGAATATATTGGTCCAAAG
Source organism: Ursus maritimus (assembly GCF_017311325.1). Lineage (NCBI taxonomy): Eukaryota > Metazoa > Chordata > Mammalia > Carnivora > Ursidae > Ursus > Ursus maritimus. The sequence continues at coordinate 49,335,190 of NW_024426774.1, forward strand.
CTCGGAAGAGAGCTTTGGGCTGAATTTAAAGATTCTAGAGTCATTGCAGCTATCGAAGTAGATGAGATCACCTGGGCAGTGTGGAGAGAAGATACAACAAGGAACAGGAGAAACAGAATTCTGAGGAGGGGCCACCATTTAGACTTAGAAGGTGCGACCAGAGGGCAGGAGCCCTTCAAGATGGAGAGACATATGCTGCTGAGCGAGAAGGAGGCCTTCGGGGTCCTGGCGGAGAGCAGTTTCGGGAAGGCGGTGAGGACCCAAGCCACAGTACTGTGCACTGAGGAGAAAGCAGGGGCGAGGAAGGAGAGACAGCAAGTGTGGGCCCCTCCAGGACGGTGGGCCGTGAAGGGCGGAAGGAGCTAGGGTCGAGGCTGGAGCCGCGCAGTTGAAACGTGGCCAACTCCTGAGCATCAGAGATGGCTGCGGGAGGGGCGAGTAGAGAGGAAGAGACTAAATCCTAGGCAGGCAGGGCTGTCGGCTGCAGGACCGTGTCTCTGAGAAGGCCGGAGGGGATGCCGGTGTGACTCATGGCCCATGCAGTTCAGGGCGGTGGAGGCTTGGAGCCGACAGCTTCCCCACGTTACCTGAGGCGAGGGGACCGAGATCAGAATGGTCTGGGTGCAGGGAGCCCTTTACGTCTGAGGACCGGACACTCAGGGACTCCCATCACTGAGAGGCGGGGAGCGAAGCCACCTGCTCCGAGGGCTGGCAACGGAGGGATGAAGGTTTCGTCTTGGACAGGGTCAGTCCCTCTAGTGCACCGGATTCCTACAAACGAGAGGGCGGCCTGAGGCCAGAACACTGTGGGTCCTTCAACTGGGCCCTGAAAGCGTTAATTCCCATCTGGAGTCTTTGGCCAGGAGGAGTTTCCCTCTCTTTAGGAAAAGACCATTTCTTAAGCTCTTCTGAACCCCCTCCCCACCCTTCCTCTGGGAGCAGCTGAGGGGCCTGGCGTTTGCCCTTCCCTGCTCAGCTCAATCCCTGAAGAGGGCAGTATTTTCACAGGTGGGCCCTGCTCTAAGGAGCCCCATTATAAGAAGACTCTGGCTTTTTAAACTGGGGCCAATAAAGGAATTTGCCAAGACGGTCTTTGAAGTAATGACCTCCCCAGTTAGTGGCTTGAAACGTATTTTTACATCTTGGAGGAGAGATTATGATCTGGGGGGCCCAAGAGCTGTGGGAGGCAGGAGACCTAGAGGGTGGCAGGGTCCTGGCTTCTATCCAGAGGCCGGCCAGGGAGCAGAGGCTTCTGCTCTGGGAGGGGCCTGGGCTCTGGGGAAATCAGAGTCACAGAATCCTATGTGTCTAAGCCCAGTTCCTGGGCAAAGCAAGGCCCTTCTGGATTAGAACTGTTTATTCTCCACAAGCGCAGGCCCAGCCAGGCTCAGTGTGAGGTCCAAGCCAGCTGAAGCCGTGTGGAGCGGCCCCTTCCCCTGTCCAGTGAGGACGGGCGGGGTGAAGGCAGGAGTGTAGAGGCGATGATGGGGAGATGGGCCTGGAGGGCGGTGTCCCTGCAGTGCTAAGAGCCTTCTGCATGATTCTCATCCATTCATTCATTCACTAATGCAGTCCCCACGCCTTTACTGAGCACCTACTATATGCCAGGTTTATTGCTGGGCATTCAGTGGGAAGTTCGATAGGCCTGGTCCCCGCCCTAAGGAGCTTACATTCTGGCAGGGGAGAGAGACGTTAAAGAAGCCCGTGTGCCCCGCTCTAGTTACGAACTGTGAAGGAGCTACGGAGAGAGAAGGGCTGTGAGTCTAGAGAACATGGCAGTGTGGTGGTTAGGGGCCTGGGGAAGCCACTTTGAGCTGGGACCTGCAGCCTAGGTGCCCGTTAAGCAAGGTGGTGTCGGATTTGACGGGAAGGGCCCTCGGGGGCAGTCAGAAGACTGCCAGCAGCGCAGAACTGAGAGGGAGGGAGGGATGTGGAGTATGAGGCTGGGGAGGCTGGCCGGGGCCAGATCACACGTAGCCTTGCTGGTCACAGCAAAGAGTTCAGCTTTTATTGTCAATAGGAAGCTCTTGGCTGCCGTGGCCCAGGTTTGGGTACCGGGCCCCTGCCAGCAACGATAAGAGGGCACTTGTAGTGAGGAAGTGGAAACAGAAGTCCGTGCCATCTCATCTCATTGCACTTGACCTTCCTCTAGCCAGAAATGCTTTCCAGGGAACAGCTGGGGACAGGGCAAGTCTTCACGGGGCCGGAGGGGTCTCCCAGAGCAAAGGGCAGAGGCAGCAACACGGGGATCTGCGTGGGCCAGTAGGCTTTGTGCAAAAGGAACGCTAAGAATCATGCCGAATGGGCGTTAGGGTCAGCAAGCGGAAGATTTTGAATGGCCGGCAGGGGAGGTTTATTTCTTTGGAGATCCCTGAAGGCTTTTGAGCAGAGGCGCGACCCAGGTCCATACTGGAAATCCTGTTCGGTGCTGGAACGCAGGGTGGCTTGGAGGGAGCAGAGACACAAGGGGTAGGGCCCGCAGTCCCGAGGCGGCTGTGGCCTAGAACAGTCAGGTGTGACTGTGGCGGAGGCAGAGGCGTTGGGGCGGGAGTAGAGGCTGGGGCATGGCTGGCAGAGTCCCGGGCAGGACTTATTGAGGGATGAGCCCTGCGTGTGCGCGCGTGCGCCGTGTGTGTGCGTGGGCGGTGGTAGTGATAGTGGTGTGAATTCCAGAGAATTCCAAGACCACGGCCCTGCACTTAGATTACCACGGCGCTTGGTGCCAGCTGGGGGGGTGTGGTGTGGGTCACTTTGGCCAGGCTGAGGGTGACGTGCTGAGTGGACTCTCGGCTGGGGAAGCCCAGGGGAGTGTTGGAAAGTCGAGCCTGGAACTCAGAGGGGAGGAGGAGCTCTGGAATTAGCTAGCTCCTGGTGTGAATTAATCACCAATTAACCGATTATTCCGTAAACAAAACGCCGCCTCTGTGAATTCCCATACTTTCCAGTCAAACTCTGCAACCCCCGTGGTAGAATTCCAGCCTGACATTCCTGAGGTCACCCCCACCCTTGACTATCAATAATGATGGCCACACACCATGCTCCCTTGGCCACCTCTAGGTGAAAACACACAGACACTCACCTCACAATTCCCTCCTGGCTTGCCTCCTGAATTCCCCAAAGGCCCCCTGGCAACCCCAAGGAAAACTGCACGGCCCACGACTTTCGTGTTCTCACCACTTCCACTCACGTGTTTTGCGCCTCCCGGCGCTCCCAGCGGAGTGCCTGCCCTTCCTTCCGCTTCTCTCTGCCTTCCCAGGTGCCCGCCCAAACGTTCGTGTAGATTGAAGACTACAGGCCTGCGTGAAGCCTGCCCACTCTCTAAGGCCCATCCCTGGTCTCACCTCTTCCAGAAGCTCTCCCATGACTATGCCTCAGCCGGTTCCCCCGGCAAGGCCAGCGAAGCGTCGGCTCCGTGTCGCAGATGGTTTGGATTGCATATGGCACTGGCCCAGCAAGCTAGAACTTGGTCCTCTTTTGCCTGATTTTGCGGTTCCCCGTTCATTTCGCACAGTTCGGCCATGCCGGTCAGGGGAGGCTGAGCTCTGTGGGAGCGATCGCTCACTCTGAAACCCCAGTGGCTTCACCTGGGGACAAGCTGATTTCTTGCTCGTGCTCCGTGTCTACCGTGGNGCGGGGGGGGGGGGGGGGGGCCTGCTCCCTTCTCGCTTGAGGACCTGGGCCGATGGTGACCTGACAGCTTGTAGCGTCGGCATCTGGAATGGTGCTGACCGGTAGAACTCTGGGCAGTGACGGAATGTCTTACGTGTGCTATGCCGGGCAAGCTCTGCTGGCCACATGTGGCTATCACGGACTCGAAATATGCTAGTGTGACTAAGAAACAGAATTTTGAATTTCACTGCATTTTAACGACTTTCAATCACCATATGCAGCTATGGCCACGACACCCGGCTGTGCAGACGGCTAACATGAGGTCTCCACATCCATCTCCCAGGTACCGGCCGAGGAGGGTGTGTGGAGAAACTTGCCTGCTTTTCTGAGCTCAACCAAGAAGCCATCACTGGTCAGAGCTGGTCAGCAGGCCCCACGTAACATCAAGGCAACTGGAAAGTGTGGGGGACCCACGAACATTTAGAGAGCGAGAAAGAGCTTTGCCACAGGGCTCATCTTAAACCTTCCTGGGGCTGAGATGCATGGGACTTGGGGGCACAGATTCAGAAGGTCTGCTTGGAGAGGAAGGGCAGGGATGGACTGAGATAGAGCAGGGAGATGGTAGCTTCGAGATGCTGAGACAGGCCCAGAGAGGGCAAAGAGTATAATTACCACCACACAGACAGGCTGGGCCTAGAGTCCTGAGGTCCTGGCTCAGAAAAGAGAGAACGGGGAAGGCAGTATGCTCTAGGTCCCCGCGGGGAACAACAGTCCTGGCTGGGACATATCTAGTCTTTTCGTTCTGGGTCTCTGGGAAGGGAAGAGTGTAGGAGCTGCCAGAGGCCTGTTCTTGGAGCCCTTGGAAGGGAAGGGCCCCACAAGGGCTTTCAGTTTTCAAATGGCTTTGGCTCATCCCCCCTGAGGTGAGTCACTGAGCTGCCTGCAAGGGATGAACTGCGGGGCAAGAGCCGAGCATGAGGTCATCTGGGCCATACTTCCCGCCTGACCCCAGCCATGGGGCCAAGTTCAGGGAGTTTCCCAAGGCCAGTGAGAAAGGGGGTCATGCCCCGACTGCTGCAGAGCCCCAGCCATTGCGAAGGGGGTGGAGGAGGGTGGGGTGGGGTGCCGTTAGGGTCAGGGCCCGAGAGCTGTGGAATGGCGCTCAGGAGCGACGCAGGAGACCGAGGCGCAGAGAGAGGCCCCAAGCCCACTCAGGGAGTTAGCAGCCGAACCCGGGCTCCTACACAAGGCCCTCTGGCCTCCCTCCTGAAGGGGTCCCGGAGGCAGCGCTGTCCCCATTCAGCCTCACAGTCTCCAGGTTGGTGCACGCTCCAGCTGTTTTTATTTTTCCCAGAGACCCACATAACTCAGGCTCTGTCCACTTCTGATTTAAATCCTTGCTGCTGTTGGAACCCGTTTCTTTTCCTCTCGCCCCCCAGGACAGACGACAAAGCTCCAGATGGCAAAGCGAGACCTGTGTGAACAAAGGAAAGGTTTTATTTGAGTCTGGAGCCTGGGAGGGGAGCCTCTGCTTTCTCCCACCAGGTCAACACGAATCTGTATTTAAAAAGAAAAAAAAGAAAAAAAAGAAAAAAAAAAAACTAAAGTGGGAGAGATTCTTCACTTTACAAACTATTCTTCCTTTTAGAGAAAAATTTACCATAGGGTTCCACTAAGACAAGGCGTTCCCTGGTGTATTTCATATGGAATTTGATTCACAAAACTTCTAATTTCAACAAAATGTTATTAACAGTTACCATCTGTAAGGCACCAAAGGTTTTTAAAATATGGCGCACAATCAAAGTTAGGCTCGCCTGTAGGTTCCTCAAGCGTCAGGGAACCCAAAATCGGTTTGGACTATGCCAGCCTCCAATCTGCCTGCGCCAGGAGAATTTAACCCCATTTTAAAAGGAAAAATGGATGCAGCAGGAAGGAATGAAAGCCAAGACCTGGAAACTGTCTGCTCTCCCTCCTGTGCCGGCGAGCGTGTGTTTGGAGCCCGGTCCGCTGCTGAGCGTCTTCAACCGTGAAGCCTCCCAGCGACCCCCAGGCTTGGGGCTGCCGAGCCAAGTGATGAGCTCCCACTCTGTCAGAGGCCCATATGCATTCCAGAAGCACATTCTCTTTCCCTCTTGCTGCTGCTGTTCAGAGATGGACTCCTCACTACAGTGCAAATTGACCTGCCCTCTGCTGGTATCTGAGGCAGGTGGTGTTTTCCAGAGATTTCCAAGTCTCTGCAATCCGTGTGCTCTACTCACCCATTGGCGGGAAGAGTCTATGTCCCCTTCCCTTGTTTCTTGGTGGGCACCGATTGTTGAACAATGGAGCACAGTGGAAGGGATGCGGCGTGGCTTCTGAGTCCGGGTCCTAGAAGGTGAGGCAGTTTCTGCCTTTCCCCCGTAACAGCTGCGCTTGTGTAAGACGCCCAGATACCTTGAGGCCGCCATGTTCTAAGGAAGCCAAGCCACACAAGCAGGCCACATGTAGCTCTTCCGGTCATCTGTCTTGGCCCAGGGGTCAGATGTGTGAATGAGGAGACTTCAGATGACTCTGGTCCCCAGCTATCAAGCCATTCCCAGCCCTCAGGTCCTCCCAGCTGAAGCTCAGACGGCACAGAACAGAGACAAGCCATCCCTACCACGCCCTTTCCGATTCCTGACCCATGAAGTCGGTGAGCAGAGCAAATGGCTGTTTCATGCGGTGACATCGTGGGATCATTTGCTCCGTGGCTGTAGTAACCGGAACGGAGGCCCTGAGGTCTCAGGCACCTAAAGTTCTCCTCCATAGAACTTATTGCAATGGTAATTAATGAACTAACTATTCAGGAAATTCTTTCATTAATGACCGTCTTTCCCATTCAACTCTAAGTTCCAGGAAGGCAAGGAATACAGTCCGGCTGTCACTATATTCTTAGGGAGTCAACCAGGGAGATGTTCAGTGAATATTTAATGAATGACTGATCCTAACACTGTCCTCAGATTGACCCCTAAACTTGACCTCAGAATGATTCTGGCCCTGGATTCAGACTGACTCTAACCCTGGCCACAGACCAACCCCTAATTCTGGCATCAAAGGCCTAACCCTGGCCACAGCCCGAGCACAGCCTCTCTGCTAATGCCTGAGACTCAGCCCTGCTTCAAACTGACCCTTAAACTTGACCTCAGAATGACCCCGGATCCTGACTTCCGGCTGAGTCCTGGCCTCACCGTGGCCTGAGTGACCTGGCCCCTGCCTACCTCCCCTGGATCATCTTTTGCTCCCCTCGACCCACCCCCATGTTCCCACCACATTGCTTGTCTTTCAGTTGCTTGAGGGAGTAAAGATCTTTCGGGCGTCAGCTCCTCCGGCTCCTGGCTCCCGGCTCCCAGTCAGGCATGCACTTGCCCCCCGCCAGGAACACTCTTTCTCTACCAACTCCTACTCTTTCTTTCAATCTTGCTTAAATGTCACTTCGTTAAGGATCGGCTCTTTCCACTGAGCCCCGCTTTATAATTGCTGTCAGCATTTTCACACTTTACATATATGTACATATCCATATATGTGTGTGTGTGTATAGATGTATGCTTGCTGCTATCTGTTTGACGTCTTTCTCTTCCTGGAGCCTGGAAGCTCCTTCTCTGAGCACAGGGACCACGTTCGTTGTATTCGCCACTCTAGACACAGGACACACAGCGTGGGGCCTGGCACCTGCCGGGGGCTGAGAAGTAATTGCAGAATGCGAGAATGAACCATTGACGGGGCACGGTCGCTTCCAGGGAGCCTCCACTGTGCCCGTCCCCTGCCAGGTGGAGCTCCTGGTCTCGCCCGGTTCTCCGGCGGGGGTCTCCGAGCAGCGGGTGGGCACCCTCGGCCCCCAGCCAGGGGATTTGCGTGCCTGCGGGCTCCCACCGCCCGCGAGCGCGCGGCTTCCTGCAGCCCCGAGCCCGGCCTCTCCCCTCTGCAGCTCCGGCACGCGCAGGCCCGGGCAGCTCCGTCAACGTGGTTGAACTGTTGAACCGAACCAGTGCCTCTCTCCAGCCTCCTCTCTGGCCTCGGCGCTCGGCTGATTCATGTGAGGGGCCATCAGGAGCCGTGCTTCAAACGGAGGAGGAGAAACAAAGGAAGAAGCCGAGAGATCGGCAGTAGGAGACAGGCAGAGACATCCATCTCCTCGTGCCCTCTGTCCTCATCACCATTCCCCTGGGGGTTGCAGGCAGTCAAAAGTTCAGGCTCCATGTTTTCTGGAAGAGGGAGGGAAATCTGTGTGTGGGGGATAAAAAAGTCCCCAAACTCAAATCACGCACACGGAACAACAAGCCATAAAACGGAACACCATTGGGAGAAGATGGGGTCACATGGTGGGGATCTGGATTGCAGGGGGGGGCAGCACTTGAGAAAACGCAGCCTCCTCAATGGGAACCAGATGGGCTACGTGCTCTTAAATAGAATCCCAGACTCGCCGCGCTGGGCGGGAGCCGGGCCCCGAGTGCTCTCCCCTTGGCCCCTTCCTGGGCACGGGGACATGGAGGCAGAGGGGGGCGATGGCAGGCCCCGGGGCTGCGACCGAGCGGCTTCTAGACCCCAGGCTCCTGGCTCCGGGTCCGTGTTCCGCTCAGCCTGCCACGCCGTCTCCCAGCCCTTTGCCAGAATCTCCAAATTAGAAGCATATCGAGAAGCAGTCCTGTCATCCCCCTTTCTGTTCTTCTAATTCTTTCTCTTTGCAGTATGATTTTGTAGGTGCCAGGTAGGACTCCTTGTTTGCAGGTCTCTCTCCCCATCCCCATCCACGTCCCTGCCCCCTGCCCCACGGAGAGAACACACGACCCGCCTATGACGGGCACGGGGCCTGGCGCTTTAGGTCTGCTTGCATATGTAATTGTCCCAGGGCCCCGGCAGGGAGCCTCGGTCTCCCATAGGAGGGGATGGAGGCCTGCTGGAGGTGAGGCCGGGAAGGCAGGGATCAGATATCGGCATTTTGCTTCTACTGACCACGCAGGATTTCGTATCTTAACCAGAGACCCTGTAGCCACAAACGCAGGACCTAAAGTGGACCTGCAGGGTATCAGGGGGACCACTTGAGCTAGTGAAATCCAAACAGTGGCCATCACCCACCCCACAGAGACCACCATGTGAAAACATGCAGGAGGACACGCGTTCCCTTTTCTCACTCACCTCTCCTCCCAGAAAAAAGGCATCACTCACCAGTCTCTTTCCCGGCTCCCCGGAGAAACAGGTTCTAGCCATCACTTCTTAGGGGCGCGACATATGGCCCTGCAGACTACACTGAACCATTCATAGGGACCAGGACGTGAGTGACAGCCCTGGCCTCCCCCTGGAGTTTCCCGAGGCTAACCCGAGCAGAAGGTGGGACCTCTGGGCTCCTTGGGCCTCAGAGTTGTCCGTGTCTCATACTAGGCATTGGGAGGGAAGTTGGGCATCCACTTTGAGTTCTGTCCTCTTCTGGGTTGCCATGGGGCTGGAGACCCCTCCTTGCTGATCCCTCCTGGGGTTAGAGTTGTCTAACTAGGGTAGCATCGTCTCCAACAACTGCCAGTACCTCGCTACATGAGTGTGAATTGTAGGTGAGCAAGTGCCAAGTGAGAGTCCCAGGCCGGGTGTCCTGCCAGGAGGAGCAGAGAGGTCAGAGGCGGAAGTGCCTGGAATGCTCGGGCTCTGAGATGGGCCACAGGGAGGGGTGAGGAGTGAAGGGAGCAGGAGACTTGAGAGGAATGAGGTTGGAGCAGCCATCAGCTCTGGATGGGTCTGGAAGACCGTGGCCATGAGTCAGGATGTATTCAAAGAGCGGTAGGGATGCATTTGAAAGACTTTAAGCAGGGAAGCACTGAGAGGAGTTGACATTTTGCAGCGTCGCTGGCTGGAGTGGATTGGAGGGGCAGAGGGAGAACACGGCCGCACAAGGCGAGACTCTTTTGGAGTCCGGGGAGTGAGGAAGGACCTGGGCGGCATCAGTCAGGTGGAGACAAGTGGATGGATTTGAGTGCATGTTGGAAAGAGACCTGCCCTGACTTCCTGAGGACTGGGTGTGGGGGTGAGGGGCAGGGAGCGTCCTGAGTTTGGGGTCTGGATAAGCAGGGTAGCTAGAGGGGCCGCTTGCTGCTGCGGGGACGGCGGCCTCCTTCCCTAACCTCCGTCCCTGACTGCCTCCACCCGTGACTCCTGCGAGTGAGTAACATGTGCGGTGGCCTCTCCCTGCTCCCTTCCTTGCAGAGCAGATGGTGAGGGAAGGAAGAAGGCCAAGCCTCCGCGGCTGCGACTGTACTTTCCACTTTTAGCTCAGCAGTTGGGAGCCCATGGCCTTGCCATTCCTTGCCTCCCACTCCTGGTTGTCTTAGGTCTGCTCCAAATCAAATCCAGCCCCGTACTGTTTACCGAGCACCTGCTCTGGCCCAGCCACGTGAAGGCCACCATGGGAGGAACAGGAGGAGCCCGCGTGGTCCTGCCTGTGCAACATGAGGACAGCTGGGGCAGCGGGAAGGGCCCGCGCAGCCAGGGAGCGTGGTGGAAAGAGAGTCCTAGAAAGCTGTGGTCACTTACTTGAGGTCACAGCATGGGAGCTGGAGGCAGAGTCAGCAGCTCTGATGAACTCCCGAGGCAGGGCAGGGCCAGCTCTCCCTCCCCAACGCACACAAGCACGCGTGCGCACACATGCGTGCACACCTGGAGGTTGCCCTCCTGGAGGGGAGGCCCCACCTGGCCGCTCCTGATCTCCACCCTCAGCCTTCGTATCTCCCTCTCCCCTGACGAGGTGGAAAGCAGACTGAGTGGTCGCCTGTCCCCTTCCCTGCCCCACCATCCCAGACTGCCCCCGATAAGCGGCCTTCTAAGACAGCCAATGGCCACCCTCTGTTAGAACTTCCCCACAGAGCAGGTCCACTCGTCTGTTTCTCTAGGAAGTTCCAGTGGTTCTCGAGGTGTGGACCCCAGATCAAAGCATCAGTATCACGCGGGACCTTGACAGAAATGCACATTCTTGGGGCACCTGGGGGCTCCGTCGGTTAAGCATCTGACTGGATTTCAGCTCGGGTCATGATCTCAGGGTTGTGGGATGGAGCCTCGCGTCCAGCTCCGTGCTCAGTGTGGAGCCTGTTTAGAATTCTCTCTCTCCCTCTCCCTCTGCCCCCCCTTCACGTGCTCTCTCTTTCTAAGAAAGAAAGAAAGAAAGAAAGAAAGAAAGAAAGAAAGAAAGAAAGAAAGAAAGACAGGCACATTCTTGGGCCCCGCCCCAGAATAACTAAATCAGAAGGTCCGAGGGTGGGCCCTCCGAATCCGTGTTTTCGTGAGCAACCCACCCGCACCCCCAGACCAGGGGGCTCAGATGCACACTCAAGCTGTAGGGCCTTGGCTGTCCTGGCACAAATCTTCCCCGGAAAAGGGAGCCGTTTCTCTTCTGCTGCTCTCCCTGAGAGGAAGCCCCAGTGGCCCCTCCGGGGCGGAGCCCTGCCTCCCCCCACAAGTCCTTTCTGTCCATATGGACTCTAGCTCTTCAAGCTTATTGCTGCTCCCATCACCCCCGGGGGGCTGTGGGAGGGAAGGCCAGGTGGCCGCATCTGCCGCCACCGCACCCGCCCTCCCGCCCCCAGCTTGGCCTGTCACAGTCATGCGGTGTCCTCGGAGGGGCCAGTGTCATCCACGGAGAGCATTCTGGGCAGCAATAAATGGGTGGGCTTGTGACAAGGGCTGGGCAATACCCCAATTCAGTTCACCGGGCTCCCCTTTCCGCCCTAGAACCCTGTCGCTACCGGTAGAGAGAAGCAACACCAAGCCGTTGGCCTTGCCGTTGACTCCCTGAGGGGAGAGATGAGAGGCTGTGGGGCCTGCACATGGACTACGGACTCCATTGTCTGCTGGCTGCCCCCGGGGAGGGCATGGCTTGGCTGCCCCTAGGGAGCTCATTTGATAAAGTTCTCTTTAACCAGGGGCCCCTGTTTTCTCGAAAACTCCAGGCAAGAACCATCCACCCAACAGACCCTCCTTCAAGGAGTTCCTGCTTCTCGGGACCCTTGGCAGTGCCTGGGGGAGGGACAGAGTGGGGCGCAGGGCTACTCCCCGCCAGTGAGGCCCCTCCTGTCTCAGGAGCATTTGGCCAAATAGCAAATTTTTTCATGGCAGTTTTTTCATTGCCTTTTATCATTTTCTGGTTTTCGTCTCCAGTGACTTATAAAGCTATGTGTGCTTAAACTGTGCGTACTGGGTGGGAGTGGGGTGTGCGGCGCTAGGCTGGGCGGGGCCAGAAGAAGGGGGGCAGCTGCAACCCACTCAGAGAGCGGACAGCAGAGGCCGTGTGTGTGAGCGCGCAGGCCTCACCGCCCACTCGCAGGAACAGGGACCTGGCAGCAAGCTCCGTCCCCCACAGACTGTGGCTCCGAGGCAGTCAGGGCCTCCGTTTACTTGTCTGACAAACAGGAGCAATACCAGCTCTGCCTCCCCCCCAGGAGCATGGCGGGTAATCCAAGGGAGCGCGTGTCTGAAGATCTCGAGGGCTTCACAAGCAAGGCAATGTAGCCCCAACAGGGTCGGCTCGCCTTCCTTGACGGTGGGGACTGCGCTTTCCCGTGTTTTGTGTCCCCAAGGCACCTGGTGCAGCCCGTGACAGGTGGCCGATCAGCACTTGCTGAACGCAGGAAACAGAACGCACGGTCCCCGTCCCCACGGAATTGCAGGCCTCGCTGGGGCTGCTGGCGGGGATGAGGAACGCACAATGGAAGAAACGTAAGGAGAGCAGAGAGAGGCCCTTGTGAGCTCAGACACCTCTAATTTAGGATTTGTGATGCTTTCACAAAGCCAGAGGGGAATTGGACCCTGCTGATGAGAACGCGTGCTGAGCAAACTCCTAATGGGAACAAGATAATAATAACAGGAGCTCCCGGTCTGCAGGCGAGGGGTGTGCTCCAGATGGCAGAGAGAGTGCTGGATGCTTCGGCGATACCCGGAGCAGTTAGCGTGCCAATCACAAGTGAACTCTGACCTCAGCTCTGAAGCAGCCAGTACCTTCCCTTGACCACACTTTGTTGAGGGCCGTTCAGGGTGACTTCATGTATTTAAGGGACATAAAATTTTATTTTGTTAAGACTAGGCCATCACTAGCCCCCCTCTGCCTCCTCCCAAGCGGCTCATTTCCATTCTGCTTTTGAGTAGGTTGGGTGACAAAGAGCGCAAACCAAGCCCACTGTATAGGCTCCCTTGGCAGCAGTCCAGGGGGGGCCTTGGGCCTGGCAGAGAGCCGCTGGCTGTGGGGGACCCTGGCCAGCCATTGGCCCTTCCTGGGCCACAGTTGCTTCCACAAAATGAGCAGGTGGGCCAATGAACCTCGAGGTAGGTGCCTCCCATGTGGGACTCTCCTGGATCTTGGCTGAAAAGCGCCTCAGCCCAGAGCAATGTGACAATAGGACGCCCCTCTCCCCCCCCTGCTGGACCCAGCCTCCTCCTGCCCGCTGGCCCGGGTTGTTTTGTCCATCCTTCCTGGTCTCAGGTACTTGGGCCAGGCTCCGAGTGGGGAATGGCCTCACACGGAAGGGGTATCCAGGGAAGCACTGTCAGCTGAGCTGGGAGAGAGCATTCCAGGCCGAGGAAAACCATGGGCATTAGTGTGGCAGTGGGAAGGCGAGCGCCCAGGTCCCTGCTGGGGAGAAGGGCAGTGGGCAGTGTGGAGATGTGCTGGAGGGACGGGGTACGAAGGCTTGTGGTCCAGGAAGAGGAGTTCCATCATAATTGGTAAGAGGGAGCCCTTGCGAGCCGTGAGTGAGGGTGGGCCGTGATAGAGGTCCCGTTCCCTGACCTGCAGCCCCTCACATGAGATGCGCTGGGGTCGGCAAGGTCGTTAGGTGGGAGGCCTAGGAGAGCAGTGGTTCTGCCCCCACAGGCTGACGGGAGGAGGGTAGGTAAAAGGCCAGTGCTGGAAATCCCTCTAAAGGCCAGAATGCTGTCGAGGGGCAGCAAGAGGGGCTCTGGGGAGACCCTTCTGCCCAGAAACATCCTAGGTAATTGTGATTCAACAACCCTCCTCTTTGGGTTCCTGCAAAGCCCAGGGGACTGTGTGAAACATGGCATCGAGTTTCCTTCCATAATCCTCACAGTCAAGCAACGTTGGTGTTACCATCCTCCTCTCCTGGGTGAGGGGACCCAGAGCAGAACCAGCAGCGCAGCTGGAGGCCACACGCTGGGAAGACTCCCGGGCGCCTGACTCCAGAGGCCCTGCCCTTGCCACTGCCCGCCCCCCTTCCCTGAAATGACCCCATCTCCAGGCCAGAGCTGGCATGGGGGTCGGGCTCTGGGGTGGGGGGTGCGGGCACATGCTGGGCAGAGGGTTTTGTCCCAGACCCCAGCCCTAGAGGGATCAGGGGAGGAGGCGGGTCTGGTTTCTGAGTTTCAGCAGGAGGGCCGGGTGGCGTCTGCCCTAAACACAGCCAAGCTTTCTTCTCTCCACATCTTTGCTCAGCCTCGTCCTTCTGCCCATTCTGCCCCTTTCCGGCTGAGCTCCCGGGCAGTCTCCTCACATATCTTCACACCTCAGTCTTCTCATCAGCAAAGTGGGGCTAATAACAACATAGGGTAGTTATGAGCCATTAAATGAGATAACAGATGCTAAGTGCATTCGGACGTGGATGGCTTGGTTCCACGGATCATCATCTGTGGAGTTCCCGCCATGTCTCCTTGTCCACCTGTTACACATTCCATTCATCTTTTAAAGCCTGGTGTGAATGCCTTCTCATGCCTCTTGGCAGAATCCATTTCCCCTGATTTCTGCCCTGCTAGAAGCGTGGTAACAGCTTTATTGAGTGATTTATCATGGTCTGGCTGTAATCAGTTGAGGATACGTCTGTCCTTACAGACGGTGAGCCCCTGAGGGCTCTCACCTCATCTATTTGCTCCTTCCTGGCTCAGGAGGGGACAGCTGCTGGGACAACTCCCGGCAGTCCCCAGACACCTGCCCTCTGGCCATGCCCACCCTAGTCCCCTCCTCTTGAAGGAGAGGCCTCCCATCTCAATGCTCCACTTCCTCAAGGCCTCCCCAACCCCAGTCCTTAAGACCTGCTTCCTCACCTCTGAGGGGAGCCACCCATGACCCCGATTGTTAGTCTTGATTTTGCTGGCTCTCTCCCTCTGTCTGTGTGACTATGCAGACCCCTCTTTTTTTTCTAGAAATCATTTTTACCTTTTGTGTGTGTCGTTGCGTTCTCGTTTTATCCATGCTCTGGCCACGCTCTTTCTCAAGTCCTCATAGCAAAGTTGAGTATTGATAATACTTCAAGATGATTCCAACTCAGGAGAGTTCTGAGAAAGGTCCCCCCGACATGGGTCTGAGCTCTTCCTCCCCAGAGTTCCACGTGGCCCTCCTTACGCCTTGTTTACCCGTACTTAGGCTTTGCTGCTGCCAAAGAAACCGATCTAGATGGCCGGAAAAAACAAGCACAATCTTAGTGAGCCATCAACGCGAAGTGAAAGACAAAGTCAGG
The DNA here is from genome assembly GCF_017311325.1 of Ursus maritimus. Classification (NCBI taxonomy): domain Eukaryota; kingdom Metazoa; phylum Chordata; class Mammalia; order Carnivora; family Ursidae; genus Ursus; species Ursus maritimus. Next base: position 49,350,252 of record NW_024426774.1, read on the forward strand.
ATGTGTTTATATCCACAGAATGAGAGAGATGGTGGTTACGTTCTCCAACACTCACTTTCTCTGCCTCCTGGGCCTAGCATTCCCCACCTCCTTTGTCATGACTGAGTTCTGGCCGATGGGATACGAGCAGAAGTGATGGAGGGTACTCTATGCCGAGCCCTGAGACCCCCCGCCACACACACACACACACACACAGACACACACACACACACACACACACACAGACACACACACGATCTCTGATCCTGGATGGGTGTGGAGAGTCCAGCAGACAGTTCTAGAACCAGGGAGTTTGCAGATTCCAGGAGGAGAGTCACCCCACCAGCAATGCTTGCACTGGATTGCTGTAATACAGAGAAATAAACTCTTATCCTGTGAAGCCATTTCAATTTGGGGCTTGTGTATCAACATGGTTACTTGACCCTGATTACTACAATAACCCCGAGAGTACTTAATGCCGCCGACATATCTATATTGCAAGAATAAAGATCTAGATAGCTAAGGAAATCAAGATGGGGGCAAACAGATTAGGGACATAGGATGAAGTCAGGGGTAAAAGGAAGTCTGCAGGTCTTGCAAATCTTACAGAAGTCAGTAAGAGAAAGAATAGTATTTTAATGGGAAAAAAGAGATTAAAGGCTTTCAACGGGTAGCTTGCAAAGTGAATTAACCTCAAGGCTGATAAATACACGAAAAGATGCTTCTGAGGAACTAGGGAAATGCAGTGTAAAGAGACAACCACTTCAAACTCCTTATCTTGGCAAAAATTAAACATCGTGATCATATCCAGTGTCGATGAGGAGAGGGAGAAATAGGAATTCTGGGTCACTTGGTGACAGCCTCCTTGGACAATAATTTGATAAGATCTAGTGAAGTCGAAGATGAGCATTCCCTCCACCCAGCTGTTCTATAGAAAGTCTTGCACGTACGTACGACTGATACAGATGAGATGTTAATTTGGCTCTGAGCTTCCCAGCAGCCAAGCAAAGAGGAGCAGATGATTAATGCCCATAGAATACAAGATTCCCAATGCCCATATAATAAAAGAGTAGATCCGTGGCTCTGGCTTTTTAGCCATGAGGTCAGAGAAAATTTTCTCCTGTGGATTTCTCCTGGTAGTAATGTGTACTTTAATAGGCAAGATCTTAGGCAACATCCCCATAATAAATAGTAAATTGCATACAACTTTCTAAGTTTCAAAACACATATACTGTTATATGAAACTTACTTTTGATTCTAAGGATGAAATGCAAGTTGAGAACCAAAAGGAAATTTAGTAATAGCAATTACAGGAGAGTTCAAAGCTGTGTAGTCCAAGAATGAGCTCTCAGATGGGGAAGAATAGCCTGGTTTGATTCAGGAATGGGATTTTTTTTATTTTAATGTTTTTTTTATTATATTATGTTAGTCACCATACAGTACATCCCTGGTTTCTGATGTAAAGTTCGATGATTCATTAGTTGCGTATAACACCCAGTGCACCATGCAATACGTGCCCTCCTTACTACCCATCACCAGTCGATCCCATTCTCCCCCCTGCCCTGAAGCCCTCAGTTTGTTTCTCATAGTCCATAGGAATGGGATTTTTAATATCACCAGGAGCCCTCCCCACCCATCTCACCCCCCTAACCCCCATGATGACTATTTCTCCAAACCAAGCTTTTGAATACAGCTGAGTGGCACAGAGTTCAGGTTACAATTTCAGGCAAACAACCAGAGTGAAAATATCCTCTGCTGTTGATTTCAGACGTGACCATGAGCTTTGCTCATGGCCAAGAAAATTGCTATCTTTTCATGAGAATTAAGGCGTCCTTACCAGGAACAGTGTCTAGATAGATAGTTACCCCAATCCAGAGGCGTGTAGAGGAAGTATAGGTAAATAAGGGAAAATAAGATTAAAAAAAATACACGTAAATGCAAGCTATGGCTCATTTCTAATTACAGAATTTTGAGAGCTTCCTTGTAGCCAAAAGGAAAATGGACAAGGAGCACATGCAGTTCCAATATTGCTTCTTTGTAGATGTTTGCTGACTTAAGTTCTGAAATGTTCAGATCACGAGCCAAGTGTAAAGCTTTGGTGGTTCACGAGTCTAAAGCTTTCAGCTCCCAGAAGAGCTTAGCCCCTTGTCTTGTCCCTTAGCCCCGTCGTTCTGGTGGTCATGACATAAGCTGTATGCCTGAACCAAGTGCTTCCTGTCCCAGAGAGGGTCCCCAGAGGGGCCTTGAAACCAGTCCTTTTTTATTCCATTTCAAAAAGAGACCTGTCAAATGGTTACTCCTATGATTCCCAGACTGGCATGGTGGTCATTGAGGTTCTCAAGACACACCAGAGCCATACTAAAACCACGCAATTGGCCCCATGATGGTTCCTGCCTGGGAGTCAGAGGCCAGGACAGTGGAACCCATCTTGGGAAGAGGGTGGATGGTTTTCAATTGCTGCCTTTGTTGGGTTGGAATGGCGTGACAGGCATCAAGGCAGGGAATAACTGTCATCCCCAAGTTGAAGATTACCAAAGAGGAACGATGCTGCGGGCCTCCTCCCAGGCTCCTCCCAGATGCCAGTTCTGTGTGTCCATCTCATAGCTCTTGTGAGCTTTGCTCTGGAAGAGTTTTCCCCTTTAAAGGCTACTGTTAGGTCACTGCAGCCACTTTACCCAGACTCCTGGAGCTCTGGAAATGCTGAGTTTCTGTCCCCCTGGGGCAGACCAAGCTACTGCCTGATTGGTGAAGGGATATGGCCCCAGTTTCCTTGCCTCCAGGGGGATAAGCTCTGCTGCGTTATCTATGCCCCCGAGCTCCCTGCAGGATCAAACAGACACTGGAACTCCATCTGAAATCACAGGGTGACTTGGATTCTCCCCATCCCTGTCCCACTTTCCCCATCCCCCCTCCCCGACTGGTTTCTCCTGGGAGCACTTCGTTGATGAATCACTTGCGCATGAACCCCCTTCCCAGGGTCTGCTTCTGGGAGAAAGCAGGTCTGCTAAGGGGGCTTTCCGGGGCCTGAGGCAGCATGGAGGAGGAGTCTTGGGCTTGCACTGACACCTCCTCCACTCCCTGCACCTCTCACTGTGTTTGGGTCAAGGACAGCAGGACTCTGGGATCTTAGTTCATAGTCCGCCCTTCCTGATGGACCCAGAGATCTCCTCCAAGACCTGCGACAGGTGGCTGGATGTTTGGGCTTTCGAGAAATAAATAGCTCCTAGAGCGAGGGAGACGCAATGCATCTTGGCAATAGGGCTTCCTTTGCTGCGTTCCTCCGGGGCTGCCTGGTAGGCTTGCCAGGGGAGTTCTGGCTTCCCAGAGAACCTCGTAAAACAAGAATTTTATAGCCAGAGTCCCTGCTGCCCAGATCAGGGAAATCAGACCACGATTAGGTGGTCATCATCCATGGTGCGTGGCTGCAAGGAAAGCACCCTCAGAGGCGCACGGCAGTGACAGTCTGGCCACCCCTCGGGCCATAGGATGGTCTTAACGCCCTCTGTTATCTTCAAAATCACCTGCCAGACCTGCTCAGGTTGCCCAGAGTTAATCTGAGGCTGCCTGTGGGCAGAGGGGGTTTGAGGGTGGAAGGGCTCCCTTTCTGAACTTTCTAGAATGCCCATTTCACAGATACAGCCATTGTTGCATCACCCTTTGGCTGAACTGCAGGCCCATTTCCCATCAATGTATGCCATGGGCTGCTGTTGAGCAATAGTGTGTCAGTGGGATCAGATGGCCCCCTTCAGTCATGATGACTTTCCCAGAGGTGTGGCCCAAGGGGAAGCAGTCCCTGAAGGCAGCTGGCCCATGGACAGGGCCCAGCCTGGGTCTTTTTGAGAAAGGCATCAGCATTCCCAGCATCTAAGTCACTTCCAATTAGCATGGCAATCAGGGACGTGCTGGATAGGGAAGCTCGAAGGGCTCTCTAGCTGGGACCCTGCCCTCCAGGAGCACCCCTTTACCAGAAACAAAGGAAAGTAGGCTCGGAAACTGGTCCCGTCAGGTTCAGTCAGGTCCCTGACGTTCTCCAGGGGTAGGGCGCCCTGTCAGCCAGTGGCCAGCCAAAGCTGAAAACAAAGGGTCTTCGAAGGAGCATTGCCTTGAAAGGAAGAGGTTGGGCCTAGGGCTCCACATGAAGTGCCCACCCCACCTTCTCACTGGGCCCTTCCCTGCCCCTCTGCGAGCTGGGCGCAGCCTCCATCTCATGCCCAGAGTCACCTTCTCTCCCATCTTGGAGGGAAAAGTGCCCCGCACGCTCTCCGAGGGTGAGGGGCCTTCTGCTCTGGGAACCAGCCTCCTAGTGTCTCTTCCGACACGCTCGCCCAGCACTAGGTTTCGTGATGCCATGCCAGCCATCCTGTAGGGTTAATCCCATCCTCAGAGCAACACACAGGCCGGGGCGCCCTGCCTCCACCTGCTGAGGTCTGGCCTCTGCTCTGTCCCCTCAGTCCACCAGACGGGCTCTCACTGAGGTCATCTGCGTTCTCTGCTACCAGTGATGGAGGCATCTCCGTCTTTCGTGCATTGACCTCTCTCAGCCTTGGAGGCTGTTGGGGGTGTCCCCCTTCTTCACACCCCCTTCTCTGTCTCCTCCCGCCTCCCTCTGGCTGTGCCTTCCCAGGTCCTTTGCAGGCCCTTCCTCCTGTGCTCTTGGCCTCAGCCCCTCTCTCACTCCTCACCCTGTCACTGGACAAGTGCAACTCCCTGGTCAGAGACCACCTGTGTGCCAGAGGCTTCCGTGCTCACTCCTGAACGCTCGATTGTGTCTCCACAGACATCTCTCTGGGGATGGCAAAGTCTCGGCCAACTCACTTGTTCCAACCTGAATTCATCTAATCCCCGCTTTTCCCCCAAACCCACTCTTCTCCAGGTAAACTCGTCATCTTTTGTACCCACCTCGTCCTTCTCCCCTGACCCTCCTCACCAGAGCCAACAGCATCACCTGTTGGTCACACAGGTGCTCCTACCGCAAGCCCGGGAATTGCCCCCACTCTGTCACCCTGCACAAAGTCCTGTTGATCTTTTCTACCCGTTACTTGCTCTGTCTGTCCTTTCTCTCTCTGTGGCCAAGGACTGGGCTCTGCTCGGTCCCCAGCCTCACTTTCCAGCACCCTCCCAAGTGTGTTTGCCTGATTGCCAGAAGCAAGATGGCCTGTTTCTTGGGGGAACATGGCAAGGCTCGGGATGGGCCATGAGCCTAGCTCCTCACTGGGGGACCTAGGTTAAGTTCCCACAGTCTCTCTGGAGCAACGGGAGCCTTCACTTGTTGGGTGTGAGTGCCCAGAAGCCTCTCGGCCAGGCAGAATCAGTCCTAGGGCCATCCCGATTCTTGTGGCTGCACAAAGCCACATTCCCAGGGACTCCTCTGGTGGATGGGGGAAGGGAATGGAAGTTTCCCAACTGTAACCCTCCTACGGATGTGCCCTCCCCACGCAGAGCTCTAGGCAGCCCCTGTGCTTCCCCATGGGGCCTGAAGCTCTGCTCTGCCCCCTCCCCACTGGCAGGCTCCCCCCTCAGGAAAACACCCCCCACCAGATCATTGTCCTCCCGCAGCCACCCTGGATTCTTCAAATTGATGGCCTTAAAAACCTGAACCACCCTGGCCCAAATACCAAATACCCAACCTCCTGGGGAAAAGGGCACGCCATCTCTTTACCTCCCTCCTGAAAAGGAAGCTGGGGCCTCGGGAGTGAAGTGAGACCCCTGGACCTGGAGAGGGGCTGCCTGTGGGGTTTCTGTCAGGGAAACCGCCTCACTCCAGGAAGAGCCTCTGACTTGGTGTGGAGACACAGGCAGCCCCGTAAGCCTTCGTTTCTCTCGGGCAAATGCGCTGACAAGCTAAGGAGTCCCTCAGGCCTATAACTGTCCTGACTACGGAGGGAAGGGCCAGTGGTCTGAGGGGTGTGGATGTGTCAAGGGGGGATGGACAGGCAGGGTGAGCATCTCTGGGGACCTGCAGGATGAGGGGAGCGCCTGTGGACATGTTGGGCCCTGTGGGCAGTGGGGGCGCTGGAGAGAACCCCTGGGGCCTGGCGGGCTTTGGGAACTAGGAACCAAGCACGGTGGCCTGGGGGAGGGGCGGGAGGCCGGTGGGAGAGAGGCTTTCAGACTTTCAGGGAACGTAAATTTTACCCCCGGCTACTTTCTCTGGGATTTATTTCTCGGTGAACTTGAGACTTGGCCTAATTACGTTTGGGTCTCTTTCAAAGCACATAAATTGCATCCAGTTCTTCTGTCTTCTTCTTAGGAATAAATTGTCCCTGTGCAAGGAGGGATCTGGGGGAGAGAGTGAGACTTTATTAATTCGACACAGAACTCTGTTCCCCTGCCCTCCCCTCTGCCCCCCGTTGAATAATAAAATAATGAAGATTTGACTTGGACCAGGATGTGTGGATAAATATATTGGTGACATGAATGGAAATGGATTTATTACATAAACAGGAGACTTCATCAATTTAAACCTGGCCTCCTTTCAATAGGCATAAATTACATTTTCTTTTCCTACCAGTTGCTGGTTGTTTTTTTTTTTTTAAGAAACTGGATTTATCGGAATTGAGATTTCACTAATTTATTTCATGGAGCCTTGTGCTTCCTCTTTCTGCTCTTTCTGCCCGACTCATTAAAGACTGATCCTTGGTGAATCTCCCCCACCTCAGTCCTCCTCGGAGCCCTGTGGCCTGCCGGGAGGGTGGTCGGGTGAGGGGTGGCAGGAACGTGGCACGGGCAGAGAGGCAGACACTCAGGCCTCTACTCCCTCTAGGACAAACCGCTTGACCTCAGCAAGGATGCCTCCACCGGGTGTCCAGCCCCAGAAGTTGTAACAAACTATAGAAATGATCCCTGAAAGTATAGTCTTTCCAGCCCCAGAATTAGAAGATCCTTTTCCAGGCCCCCACAAGGGCCAAGGGGCGGCCCAGAGCAGGGTCTGGCCTCAGCTGGTCCCAGGATGTGTCCATAGACAAGTGGCGAGAGAATGTGTGACCCGGATTGCAGGAAGTGCTTGGCCGGGAGTCCCAGGTGCGGTGGGAGGGGGAGGATGCAGGGAGTGCTGGAGGGTCCCATCACAGACCCATGTTCATGGTACAAGAACTGATTTCTTAGGAGTTCAGGGCCCAATTTATATAATCCCTCTTCCTCCACCTCCTTCCCTCTCCTGCTGCTTTTTCTTAGCAAAATGGGGATTTGGATCACCACCTGCCAAAATGTTTGGTGGGAGCGAGGGCGATGGCTTAAAACTACCTTACAGTGGAAGATGTGGCCTTTGGACTCTGGTTTTGCTTTTTCTGTATTTTTGCTGGCGTGTCAAGGTTACTTCCAGCCTGGGAATTCCGTGTAGGGAAACTTCTATCTGCCTCTCTCTGCTCAAACTTGGACAGCGCTGAAAGTTTTAAATAGTCTCATTCATTTCAAGTGGTAAGTCACTCCACGTGTTAACACTTCTGGGGGGGTGTGGGGGACAAAGAAGTGTGGCTGCCATCTTGTTCAGAGAACCTGAAGAGGGCGATGACTAAGTCGGAGATCCGAGAGGTGACGCATGGGGGCGGTTCGGTGCCTTCACGCCGCCGTGGGAAGGGCACTGTCTCAGCAATACTGGCCCTCTGGGGGGTTAGAGAGCAGGGGAAAGGGAGGGAAGAGACTGCCCCCCAAACCCTCACTCCCATTTCCCACCCCACCCGGGTCACCAGGCTCAGGATTGGCAGGGGGGCCAGCGGTGGCTCTGCAGGCTGTCATTCAGCAGGCCCGTTGTCTGGCACAGGTGTTTCTAATAAGGGCTCCTTCGGGCTTGCTTCATCCAGGAGGATGTTTACAAGAAGGTCTGATGAGAAATTGTCTCCAAATGCTGTCTTGTAAGCAAGACGTTAAGAAGGGGGTGGGGGTTAGTGCCTCAGGCTGTAAGCAAGCAGGGCTCCTGGAATGGGGCCTGGCCAGTGCTCCCTCCACCCCCAGTCGTCTTGGCCAGGCCTGGCAGGCTGGGGCCTGGGCAGGTCTGGGCCTCCTGCCAAGGGTGGTGAGCGCCATGGGGGTTGGTTTCAATAAACGAAAGCAATAATGTTGGAAGAACTTCCACAATAAACAGGGAGGCTGGGACATCCCAATTTTGCTACCCAAGCCCTACGGCCTTTTCTGTGACCCTGTGATCTTTCTTTGGCCCCTCTTCCACAGGTTGGGGGGCAGGCAATCACAGGTTTTATTATCATCGTAGTGAACAATCCACACATCATTAAGGATCATCTTCCTGGAGAAGCCCAGAGGAGGAAGGGAGGTATCTTGTATCCAAGCCTTCATACACAGAATTTTCCAGATTAAACCCTCTGGGAGGAAGGTAGGGGATGCACAGCAGAGCTGGCAAACTTCTTCTGTGAGGGCCAGGTAGTGAATATTTTCGCCTTTGAGTTCCATACACTTTTTGCCACAACTACGCATGTCTGCCATCGTTTTGTGAAGGCGGCCATACGCAGCACGGAGAGGAGATCGGGCATGGCCAGATTTGACCTGCTGGCGTTAGTCTGCTGAGCCCTGACGTATAGGATCAAATGAGTCCCAGAGAGGTGAAGAGACCAGCTGAGACCCCACACACCCAGGCTCCCGACCCGTCTGCCCAGCAGGCTGCACAGACGTGTATAACCCGACTCAGGGGAGCTGACCGAGATCCAGGATGCTTCCCTGGATGCCCGAACTTGGCACCGAGGAACTGTGCCTCATGGAAGAGGTCAGCACGCTCAAAGTTAGAGAGGAACTTGAGACTTAGTCAAGTTGGATGTACAAATAATAGGAGGAAGGAATGTAGCTGGTCGTCCCAGTGTTGCTAGGTGAGAGCTTCCGGTGCCTTCCCTGAGTCGTGGAGACAGGACATAAAGGACAGCGTCAAGTAGCCGGGTCTAGGGGCTGCTGCCTGCAGGAGTCTGGAGATGAGCCACCATCCCCGTGGGTGCTCACTGTGTGGGTGACAGGGTCTGCAGGGTGAGGCTGTGTTGGAGAACAAAGGTGCCGTTGAACGCGTGTGATCTCTGTGAGGAGTGGTTCAGGTGTGGGGGGGGGGTTGAAGGGGACACAGTGAGGCTGGGTGGGAACGTTCGTGGTGAGTTGGTGTGTGTACAGGATTTGAAGGCCCAGTGTAGCCAGGGTTCTAGGTGGCTGTGGGTGGATTGGGGCTGCCCTCAGAGTGCCCTCTCTCCACGTGGAGGAGCAGTGAAGTTTGGCAGAGGGCATACAGCTTGCAGTCAGGTGGAGATGTTTGACTTTGGGGTCAGTATGACTTTGGGCTAAGGGTAAGAGCATGGATGGGGCTTGAGGGTCGGGGTCACTGTATGTTCAAGACTAGGATCATTCTGAGTTTAAGTTTGGCGGATCACTCTTTGTTGGGACTCATTGGGAGGTGAAGTTCTGGGATTAATGGTGTGGCCCTGTTTGGGGGTCAGAGTGCCTGACTGTGGGGTAGCTGGGATGAAGGGCATTATTTGGTTGAAGTCTATGGCTGGGACTGAGGTCACCGTTTGGCTGAAGTTCATGTGGTCTGTGGGTGTTCAGGTTGAGGTGTCTACGCCAGTGGTTCTAACTAGGAGGTGGGCATTTATGCGGGGCCTGAGACAGGAGTGACAGGCAGTGGTTGGGACTGGGGGTCAGCATGTGGTTGGAAAGAATGGTGGTCAGCATTCTCTGCGCTTCAGCTATTTGCCATCTTCTTGCATGCAGACAGTTAGCACACGCACTGTTTGGACCTGGGGAGAGCTGGTGTGTATTAGAGGCTGGGTATCACCATGTGTGACTGACTTCAGGGGTACATATGTGCCCAGACTACATATTCTGGCGTTGTTGTGGGTCAGCATGGGTCACTGTGTGCTAGAGATGGACCTGAGGCATCAGTGGTTGGCATGGGGAGGAGGGGTCAGTATGATTTGGGGTCACCTGTGGTTGAGGATTCAAGATATAGTCTAGTGTGTGGGTCTTTGTAAGTTGCGTCATTAGATAAGGAGGTCAAGGTGCAGCCAGGTTTGAGGGTCAGTGTGTGTTATTGACCTTCAGTTGCAGGGGTAGGTCATGGATGAAGTTGGGGATGGGGATGAGCAAGTGGTCTCCTGGGGAAGACTCCCAGAGGAAGGGAGCCTCATAAGCAAAGGCTCCAAGGCTGGATTGGGACCAGCGTGTGACTCGGGCCCTGGGTTCCACGTGTGGTGGGTTTAGAGGTCTGCAGGCCAGCATGTGGCTATGAGTGTGAGAAAGGGTTATAGGAGCTGGTGGAAAGGGTGTGTATGGGGAGTTGGTGCCTTCTTTAGGGTGGAGAATTCTGAATGTGGGCTTCTCAAATTGGGCTTCTTAGAGAATGTGGAGGCCGGGGGAGATTTAGGGGTCAAACTGACTTGCATATTTGAGCAAAACACTGTAGCAAATGTTGATATTGCCCTGCCCACACCCCTGGTAGTTGATTTTCCTCAAATGCCCATAGCTTTTTGCTACGGCACCTGCAACTCTGCCTGGGGATGTTGTCTGACTGTGGGTGTGGGATCATCTTCCCCGGAAAGGCCTGGAGTTACCCTCCCTCAGTGGTAGCCCAACGCTAATGACAGGTAGGAGCTGGTGGATAAATACCCCGGCTGCAGGTTCTCAGCAGGACTGAGCCGCTTTCCTACAGTCATCCTCTGTTCATTAATGCACCCTGTGTGGGCTTTCTTCCCTTCCCCAGCTCACATCCCTGTTCCCCTATGGTGCTTCCTGGGATCATGGCCCAAACAAATGACTAGCCTTCAGATCCTTGTCTCAGGTTTGCTTCTGGGGAAACTGACCCAAGAGAAACGTTTTTATAATAAAGCCAACAAAGATATATTATGGGAGCATGAATTCCACATGACTTTTCAAGATAAAGCAAAAACCATGATGGAGAGTGCATGTCTCTGGTCGCAGGATTCCCCTCCCTTAGCTCACTCATAGGGGCTCCAATTTGTGAACTGGGCTGGAAACCAGAGGGCAAGTCCCTGGAGGTGAGCCTCCCAGGCACTGACAGGGTGGACCATGAATCTGGGGTGGGATGGGGGAATGACCAGAAGGTACTGAGCACAGCTGTGCACTTGAGTTTGGGAGCTCAGCATATGGCTGGGGTGCAGTAAGTGTGCATTGGGATTTGGGGTCCTCAGGCTGTTCTTCCATTGTAGGGTCCATGAGGGATGGAGGTGGCTTGGCTTAGGGTTAAGTTGCATTGGGGTGGCCCCTGTCCTGATGAGTTTGTAGGGGACAGTATGCAGTTGCTGCGGGTTGGCCAGGGTGACCCAGTGTCAGTCATTAAGTGGTGAGTGAGACAACTGAGGCACGCTAAGGGTTGGGAGGGGTTGGCATGTAACTGAAGTCAGGAGTCAACAGCTGATAGCTCCTACCAGGATTTCTCAGTAGGAGGGCTATGTAATTGCTTTGGGGGATACAGTGAGCCATTGGATTTGGGGGGTCGATGTTTGAAATAGTCAGGGTGGAGATCAGGATTTATCCAAGGGGGCTGTGAGCGCTGCTGCCAATCAAGTGGATTTTTAAAAATGCCCTGCTCTGGCAGATGCGTCCCTGCCCCAGGGACAGGCTTGGTGAATGGAGTGCAGGCTGGATTTCAGCGCTCACTTGTCCTCTGGTCTGGGTGCCTTTGGGCAGTGACCAACCTGCACAGCTCCACATAGCAGCCCTGAGGGTGGTTGGGGGTCTCGGAGCAGGGGGTTCCCACTGACCCAGACTCAGGAATACCTGCAGCCTCCAGCCTCCTCCCCAGCCGCCTCCTCCAGCTGTCCTGTTGCTCTGAGAGGAAGCGAGGCAGGTTTCTGCAGTGTGAGCCCCTGCACCCTGTGAGGCTTGGGAGCTGGCTTCCTGGAGTGAGGGTCAGGGTCAGGGTTCGAGTCCTGGCCACGTCGTATATGTGTCAGAATGAGCAATGCCTTTTTAGGTCACATATACTTTGGACTTCAACACTGCTTTATGTAGGCCGTAAAATTAATAGGTGGGAACGAGATTTATGGGCCCCACTGGGCTGTTCTTTGCTTGTTAGGTTAAACACACTGATTTCCTGGTACAAAAGTGCTTGTTAAAATAATCTCCCCCAGCATGTTCAGAGGGGACATATCTGTCTTGTTTGGGGGGTGGGGAAAAGGCTGAGGTGCCCCATCCCCACCTCCGAGGCTGGCCCACCTGTCATGGCCTCCCCCAGCTCCAGCTGTGTGTATGATGGAATGAATGATGAGGTTTCTGGGTGGGGGTGATCCAGGGAAGGAATGCGCCTCTGTGCAGATAACACCAGAGCCAGACGTGCACTCCCATCACCCCCCGCCCACCCTGAAGAGCCAGTAGCCTTTGTTCCTGCAATATCTTGAGAAGGAAGGGTAGAAGCATGGTGGGGGCGGTGGGGGAAGGCACGGTGTTGTTGGAGCAGAGTGCGAGATTGTCCTCACTGCTGCTTCTGAAGACTTGACAGTCAGGAATGGAAGCAGAGAGGAGAGGTGGTCCCGTTGCCTGAGCAACCTCGGGTGGCACTGTGTTTGCCAGTCGATGGTGCCCAACTCTACATGTCTGCCCACAGTCCCTCGTCTACCACAGCATTCTGGGGCATGCACCCTCTGGGAATGACTCAGCCACTCCTGGATTGGACACGGTTGCCATCTCCTGCCCTGCTGGGGGTACTCTGAGGGTATGACTGGTAGGGTCCCAGGTATAGTGGGTTATGCGAAGCATGTCGGGGACTTCTGGAACCAGGTTGCTCACAGACCCCCTGGGCAGGTGGGAGGAGGGTCTGGGTGGGGCTTGATTCAGTCAATGGCAAGACAGTGCCAGGATGCATGTATAGTGCAGGAAGAAAGGCCCAGGCTAAGCCAACTCCAGACTGGCACATGGCCCTTGGCGGGCCCATAAGATGGACGCCTGCTGGATGGCGGCATGCTGACCGGGGTGTTCTGAAGCCTCTACCTCCCTATTCAAATCCAGCTCACTTTGAAACCCTCTGAAGATCGAATTTCCCTGTCTTCTAACATTCGCCATGGCCTGGTTCCATGGATGGGGAGGTGCTCATTGGGCTTTCCCCCACCCCCGAGTCCTCATGCTATCTCAGGCTCACCCTCCTGCAGCCTGCTGTTCAGCCTCAGAAACCCACTTCGATGGCCCTCTTCTGGGCTCCTGGAGCCTTTTGTGTTTGGTATTTGTGGTCATTTCAGTAAAGCACACTACCTATGCCATGCCCAATTCTTGTTCCTTTTAGTCCTTATGAGGTTGCCATTATACCTAATTATCAATAGATGAACAAAACTGAGGCCCTGAGACATCCGTTAATGTCACCAAGGCCACCCAGTTGTGAGCAGAGCACCTGGACCTGAGTTAAGTCTGAGGACCTGGTGGGTGGCCAGCCCCTTGGCCCCTTACCTGCTGCCTGCGAGGACCTCCCTCCATCATCCCAGGCCATTAGAGCCATCAGTGGAGCAGCTGGAGCAGAGGTGTCGTTTAGACCACTTCTGCGTGTGCAGTGCCCAGCACAGGGGGCACCCACGGTGGAAATTCAGCGGAGCATGCAGGCTGAGATGTGACAGCTGCACCGTGCTCTGAATCTGGAGTTAGATTCCTATAAAAATCTTGGTTCTAGTACCTCCTGGATCTGTGGCCTTGAACAAGTCGCTGAACCCTTCTCATGTGTAAAACAAGGCTAATAACAATACTTGCCTCATACAGTTGTTGTGAAGGTTCAATGAGATGCTCTGTGTAAAACATTTATGACAATGCCTGGCCAATAGTAAGAGTTCACTAACTCCTAACCTATGGTTCTAAGCTACTTTGGTCACCTTCTTGTTCTGAAATACTGCCACCTGCTGGTAGGTTCCTGGTGCAACCACCATATACCATGAGTGCCCAGAGCCACTGAGCACCCCAACTGGCACCCACCTTGACTCCTCCATTCAAACCATCCTCCTCCCCTCCACAATAAATCATGCTCCACCTCTCTTTCCAGACTCTGCGCAACAGCACCTCCTTCTGGGAGCTTCCTTGATTACCAAGCCCGCACGCCCAGGAGCACAAAGCCAAATCTAGCTTTTTCCTTCTGTCTGTCCATCCCCTAACTCTTTCTTTGGTTACATGGATTTTAGAGCCAGGCAGATGTGGATTTGAACTCTGATGCCAACACTTAGTAGCTGTGTGACATGGAACAAATTACTGAATCTCTCTGAGCTTCATGATTGAAGGGTTCCCCCTGATGAACGGTCACTACTGTCATTATTTATCTTTGGACCCCTTGTCTCAGTCAGCTCCTGCTGTCCCCCCTTGGCTCCCAACAAGGCACTGCTTGCCTTCTGGTCCCCAGCTGTCCATATCCTCATGGCAGGTTCCAAAAAATTTTCCCTGCTAGTAATCACAGGGAAAAGGGAGCAACATGCACACAGGGTAGGGGGTTATCTAAAGGTTAAAACCCACTGTGATGCTGACACAAAAGGACCCACGTCCCCACTCTCTTGGTTCTGTTCTTGCTTCCCATGTGTTTTGTCTAAGCCTTGCTTGGAGGGGGCCCAGCCTTCCTTGTCTATTCTGACCACACCCCATGTTCTCCCAAAGCAGCAAGCTGGAGGAGCTTGGCTTACTCCAAAGCCTCCTGGAGGGGATCTCGTGAGGATCGATCTGTAAATGTGGGGGTTGGACCACAAAGTTCTCTAAGGTCTTTTCTAGCTTGGGCGTGCTTTGCGTCTGAGTCAACCATTTTTTGATTTAATGACTTCCAAATGTCTGCTTAGGAGAGCTCACTTTAGCACCAGCGGGTGACACGAGCACCTCCCCCCCCCAACGCTGACCCAAGCACACCTGCTGGGCGCTGACAAAGGACTCGCTGCCCTGCTCTTGCTGGAAGATGAGCTCTTTGTTCCAATCCAATCCAAGAAGGCTGAGAGACAATGCTGGGTCAGACTCTGGTGGGAGAGGCAGGCCTGGGCAACAAGGTGGACTGCTTAATCTTCTCATCACTCACATCCGAGCTGAGCGCTGCACCCACTGTGACAGAGGGCCCTGTGCAGACCCCTACAACCTAAAATACACTCTCAGGACCTGCGATCTATTAGTTCCCTTCCTTTGTGTTCTCCGCTACGGGTTCATCTCAAACCCAGGCTTGCCGGGGAAGGGCGGCACATTCTGTGCCTCTGCCTGGGGCTGGGTGAGTTTCCCAGGCCCTCGCAGGCAGGCTGAGAACTCGTCAAGAGGCAGAAGGCATTGGGGCAGGGCTCCAAAGGGGGGCCGAGTCTGGGGAACAGACACTCAGACAGCCTGTACCGCGGTGCAGAGCCTGCCCACAGGCCTGGTGGATTAGAAGGGGTATTTGGTGAGTCTACAACCAGCCCGCAGCGGCGGGAAGCTTTGCTCAGACTTTGTAGACCATCCAATGGCCTCTTTCAAAACAGGATTTTGATGAGTTAAGTGTAAATGAATCAGAAACACATGGGTTGGATTTCCCTCCAAATGCAATGGGGTTTGAATACAGCTCAGGGAGGGAAGGGGGGTTCTGGGGAGGAGAGACGTGGCTTAATCAAACAGGTCTTTCCTTCTGTTACTGTTTGCCACCTCTGCCTCAAGGCTCCCTGTCTT
Organism: Ursus maritimus; assembly: GCF_017311325.1. Lineage (NCBI taxonomy): Eukaryota > Metazoa > Chordata > Mammalia > Carnivora > Ursidae > Ursus > Ursus maritimus. The sequence continues at coordinate 49,365,807 of NW_024426774.1, forward strand.
CTACCGTCTCACCCAATCCCACCCCCAGTGGGGGAGACCTGGGTCTTTGCTGCCTGGGCTCAGCCAAGGACCCTGGGCCAGCCCCGCCGGCGTCAAACTCAGGGGGAGCTGGATGCACCCAGCCCCCCTCCGGCTGCTGTCCAGGATGCCTGGCAGAAGCGTCTGGAAGGCTTTTCTCTGGAGTCAGTGCTTCACGGCTCATCCTAGACTTCTGAAGTGGGGTGACACGGAGGAGGGTTGAGCTAGAGAGAGTGCAGGGTGCTACACTTGGACTTACAGGGTCTAGACCCCAGTCTTTAGAATGTCATGTCTCATGAGGAGGCAACTTTTCAGACAAGACTAAGTCTTCATCTATTATTATTCTACTTTATTATAAACATCATACTCTTTCCAGAGAACAAAATTTAAAAGTACAGAGAAGCAAAATAACAAAATAAAACCTACCTGTAACCCCCACCCGGGGTGGGGGGTGCTTATTCACATTTTGGTTCAGCGGCTTCCGGCCTCTGTGCACGTTTTAAAATGTACAAGCTTACAGTCACGCAGGGTAGAGACAGTAAAGTTATTAGTTAGAATTCCGAGTCTAGAATAGACTACCTGGGCTCCAATCCCAGTTCCATCACTTACTGCATGTTACATCAAGCTTTCCAAACTTCAGACCCCACAATTGATAACAGCAACAACACAACACAATAATAACAATATGGTATTTGCCAGGATTGAATGGAATAATAGTCATAAAGCACTTAGAGCAATGCCCAAGGCATAGCAGCTGCTCAACAGTTGTTAGATAGCAGTGTTTCCATTTTGTGCCCTTTCTTCTTATGTATATGCATGGGCTTCCTATGTTATTAACATTCTCCACCACATGGTTGAATGGCCACATTCTTGTCGTAGGTCATTCATCCAACACTTCCTTGAAGTGTATGTTCCAAATAACACTGTGATGGACATTTTTCTGCATTCTCAGGGGGTTCAAGCTAGAGTCTGAGTTTTTCCGCTTCAGTGTCCTTTTTAGCGTAAGTTATTTTGCATGGGAGAGAATTAACCTGGAGAATAATTATGTTTATGAATTTGCAGGGATACAGGGGATTTCTATTCCTAGAGTTTTGCCTTTTCCACAATGTCAAATAAATGGAATATAGTATGTAGTGTTTTGTGCCTGGCTTCTTTCACTCACAAAATGCTTTTGAGATTCATTCATATCGTTGCATGTGTCACTCCTGCGTTCGTTTTTATTGCTGTGCAGTATTCCATTATATGGATATAACCATTTTCTTATCCATTTACTAGTTGACAAAACTTTGGATTATTTCCAATTTGGTATGATTAAAGCTTCTAAAAGTTCACAAGCCAGTCATTGGTGGACATATGTTTCTGTTTTTCTTGGGTAAATTCCTAGGAATAGAATCACTGAGTCATGTCTAGATAGTAACTGTATGGTTAACTTTATAAGAAACTGCCACACTATTTTCCTAAGAAGCTAGACTATTTTGCATGTCCACAAACAATATTTGAGAGTTCTGATCAATAACATTCTTTGGCAGCTCTTGGTAATGCCAGTTTTTTAAGAGATTTATTTATTTATTTATTTATTTATTTATTTGAGAGAGAGAGAGCATGGGGGGAGGGGCACAAGGAGAGGGAGAGAGAATCTGAAACAGACTCCATGCTGAGTGTGGAGCCTGACACAGGTCTTGATCTCACCACTGTGAGATCACGAGCTGAGCTGAAACCAAGAGTTGGACGCTTAACCAAATGAACCACCCAGGTGCCCTGGTAATGTCAATTTTTAAAATTTTAGCCATTCAACAGGGGTGTAGTGGTATCACATTGTGGTTTTAATTTACATTTTCCCAATGATTAATGATATTGAACCTCTTTTAAATTGGGTTAATTGTCTTCCTATTTTAAGTTGTAAGAATTCTTTACAATTTTTCCTGATAAAAATTCTTTACCACATATATGTTTTGTAAATATTTTCTCCCAACCTGCGTCGTCTTTGAATTTTCTTAAATGTCTTTAGAAGAGCAGAATTTTTTAATTTGACGAAGTCCAATATTGATCATTTTTTCTTTTGTGGGTTGTGTTTTTTTTAACTCATAGTTTAATAATTTCATCCAACCCAGAGTCACAAAGATTTCCTCCAGAATTTTTTTCTATAAGTTTTATAGTTCTAGAATTTACATTTAGATCTGTATATGTTTGAATTCATTGTTACATGGAGGGAGATATGGATTGAAGTTGGGTGTTTTTTTGGTTTTTGGTTTCTGGGGGGTTTTTTTGTTTTGTTTTTTTTGGGTTTTTGTTTGTTTGTTTGTTTGGTTGGTTTTTTTTGCATGTAGATGTCCAAGTGCTTCTTGAGATTATCCTTTTTCTAATGAATTATCTTTGGTCCTTTGTCAAAAATCAATTAACCATTAGTCGTGAGAGTCAATTTTTGGGCTTTATTCTGTTCTGTTAATCTATGTGTCTTTTTACCAATACCACCATCTTGATTATTGTAGTCTTATATTAAGTTTTGAAATCACGTAGTATGAGTCTTTCAACTTTCTTGTCCAAAATTATTTTGGCTATTCCAGTTCTTTTGCTTTTTCATATACAGCTTAGGGGTAGTTTGTCGATTTCTATCAAAAATCTCACTGGGATTTTTATTGGGATTTCATCGAAACCATAAACCAATACAGGGAATATTTTTGGGTTTTGGCAGTATGACTAGTATGTTTTGATTTGATTTGTTTCTTTTTAATATTTGTTTTTCCTCTGAGTTGTTTCTTGGATCTGTGGTTTGTTGTCCTTCAGTAATTTTGGAAAAGTTATCGGCCACTATCACTTCAAATATTTCCTCTTCCAAATTTTTCTCTTTTCTTCTGGGACTCCAATTTGATATTGTTCTACAGTTTTTGGGTCTTCTAGATTCTTAATCTTTTTTCTCTTTGTGCTTCAGTTTGGAAAATGTCTATTAAGCTACTTTTAAGTTCAGTGATTCTTTTCTCTTCTGCATCTAGTCTATGGATAAACCTGCCAAAGGAATTCTTCTCTATCTGTGATGTCACATCCCCCACCTGTAGTATTTCTATATGACTTTCCTATAGTTTTAACCCCAGTGTTGAAGTCCCCCATCTGTTTAAGCATGTTGTCCACTTTTCCCATTAGAACCTCTAAAATATTAATCACAATGATTTTAAGGTTCCTATTTGATCATTTCAATATCTGGGTCATCTCTGGGTCCAGTTCTGTTGACTATCTTATCTCTTGACAATTTTTTTTTTCTGTTTTAGTATTTCTTGTTGAATGTTGGACGTGTTGTATAGAAAAATAGCAGAGACTGAGATAAATAGTACTTTGGCCAGAGGTGGACATGATTCTTTTTCTGTGAGACCATTAATATGTGTGGGGATGTGCGTGTGGTTGTTGAGTTGCTCTAGTTGGTGTTTGAACTGGGTTCGAGTATTGTTTTTGCCATAGTTACTTTCACACTCTCATGTCTTGCAAGTTCCTCTAGCAGTGGGCTACTACTGACTATCCTTTCTTCTGTGCTCTGCCAAAGTGAAATAGTTTGTGTGCTCCATCTCCCCTCAAATGGGCTATTCACTGTGAAATCTAGTTCATCTGGGACCTTTGTGACAACAGTTCTCTGACGGGTTCAGGGAAACGCATAACTTTGTTGATCATCTAGCTTTTAAAAAAAATAATTAACCATGGTTATGTGGGGAAGAAATGTTGCCTCATGATTTTCTATATCCCAAGAGAAAGTAGATTTTTCTTGCCTTTTCACACCTGTCTGGATGATCATAGGGTTTTCTCCTTTGATCTAAAGATGTAATGAATTATTTTAATGGTTTCTTATTAAACTGTGTTTATGTTATTTTAATAATGCTCATTGCCTCATGTTGTATTACTCTTTTATCGTAGGACTAGATTTGATTTTCTAGCATTGGTAGGAAGTTTTGTTTCATTACTATATTTCTCAAGTTTTTGTATCATGATTAATCTAGGTTTATAAAATCAACTGGATCTTTTCTATCCTTCTATTCTCTGTAAAAGTTTGTGTATCATGAATATCCTCAATTCCATGAACATTTAAGTGATAAAACAGTCATTGCACCATTTTTTGAGGTAGTTCTGTATCAACCTTTTCAATTGGTTCCTTAATTATTGATCTTTTAAGGCATTATATTTCTTGAATTCCTTATGGTGATTTGTATTTTCCTAGAAAATTATTTATTTTATTGAGTTCCTTAAAGTTGAGAGTTGACTGGATTTGTAATCCTTGGTATAGCATGAGAAAGAAGGCCCTAGGTAGAGCCTCTGGGAGCACCAATATTCAAGAGCAGAGAAGGAAGAAGTATTACAAAGGAGTGTGAGAAGGAGAATCCTGAGAAATGTGGAAAACTAGGAGACTGTGAGAGTCTGGAACCACAGGAAGAGAGATTTTTCAAGATTGAAAGTAATTGAGCTGGGCCCATATTTCTTTGTCACATCACTTAACTGAAGAAACTAGAAATTTATCCAGAATTTTGAAGGAAAAAAACTGAGATTCAAGAATTCTATATGTCAGGTAAAATGCCATTTGTATATTAAGGCAATAGAAAATTTTTATTTACATACATATTCAGGAAAAATACCACACACTGTCATCTATGAAAAAAAACTTAAGAATATAATCCAATTAACAAGTAGATACAACAAGAAAGCTCACAAATGTGGGAGTCATACTATAAAAGAAACTGGTAACTGTTGAAGGAATATGGACACAGAACTAAGTCTAAATTATTGCAATTATTGTTGTGAAGCTGACTGTTTTCTTAGTTACATTTAAAAAATATAAAAATGATAATGATAAAACTAAAGCAAAAATGTCAAATCATTTTGGCAAAAATTGAGAGGAATTTAGGGGAAGTATGATGTAAACATACACAGTTCTTTAGCTTTCATAGGGATATCTTAATAATATTCTTTTCAAACATTTATTTTATTGAGGTATAATTTACAATAAAATGCACACTTTAAGTGTATGGGCCAATGAGTTTTGACAAATGTACACAATCTCATAACCATCACTACAGTCAAGATATAGAACATTTCATTGCCCTCGAAGTTTCACTTGCCCTTACCCAGTTAATCTCTGTCCTCCACCCCTGCCCCAACCTCAGAAAACCATTAATTTGTTTTCTATTTTTCTAGATTAGTTTTTCTAGAGTTTAATATAAACAGAATCATGTAGTATGTACTCTTTTGTACCTGGCTTCTTTTCTTCAGTATAATATAATAAGCCTTGAAATCAAGTATTATAAGTCCTTCAACTTTGGTCTTCTTTCAAAATCATTTTGGCTATCCTAGTTCCTTTGCTTTTCCATATAAATGTTTGAACTAACTTGTCAACTGCTATTTAAAAAAAACTACTGGAATTTTGATTGAGCTTATAGCTGAATCTATAGATTGATTTGGGCAGAATATACATCTTATGATCCTGAGTCTTCCAATGACATGAATATGATCTTTCCCTTCACTTAATTAAGTTGTTTTTCTCTCAGCAGTGTTTTGTATAGTTTAATATTGTCTCTAAATGATCCATATGTTTGATGCTATTCTAAATAGCATTTTTAAAGGTTTAATTGCAAATTGAGGAAGTTCTTTTCTATTTTAGTTTACTTAGAGCATTTATCATGAATGGGTGTTGAATTTTGTCAAATGCTTTTTCTGCATCTAGTGATATGATCATGTGATTTTTCTTTTTCAGCCTGTTGATATGATGGATTATGTTAATTAACTTTTGAATGTTGAACCAGCCTTGCATACTTGGGATAAATTCCCCTTGGTCATACTATATAATTCTTCTCTATACATTGTTGGATTTGAGTTGCTAATATTTTGCTGAAGATTTTTGCATCTATGCTCATGATATTGATCTGTAGTTTTCTTTCTTTTAATGTCTTTGTTCAGTTTGGGTATTAGAGTAATGTTAGCCTCATGGAATAATTTCTGAATTATTTCCCCTGTTTCTGTCTTCTGAAAGAGATTGTAGAGAGTTGGTATCCTTAGGATGTTTGGTAGAATTCAACAGTGAACCCAAATGACCAATGCTAGGAATAAAAGACAGGGAGTTCATTTAGATTCTATATACGCCAAAAGGTTGTAAAATAATACTAGGGGGACGCCTGGGTAGCACAGTCGTTAGGCGTCTGCCTTCGGCTCAGGGCATTCTGGGATCAAGTCCCACATCGGGCTCCTCCTCTGGGAGCCTGCTTCTTCCTCTCCCACTCCCCCTGCTTGTGTTCCCTCTCTCTCTGGCTGTCTACCTCTGTCAAATAAATAAATAAATAATCTTAAAAAAAAAATAATACTAGGAATTAGTTTATGTAAGTTTGGAATTAGGTATTAGTAAGCTTGATAACTTACAGAAAATGCATAAATTTATTTACACAATGATTAAAATTTCAAAATTTGAATTTGTGATTAAAAATAGTACCACAAAAACAAAACTGCAGACTCAGATGACTTCATTCATGAATTCTATTTTTTTCTAGTTGTTTAAGGTGGAAAATTAAACCTCATCCCCATTAATCCATTATCACTGGAATTAAAAAGGTAAGTACTCTTTTACTTCTTGACTTGGATAATTATAGAAATATAGACTTAAATAAGTTGCAGAAATTAGCTTTGTTGATTTTGCTGATGTTTACTGCAAATATGACCAAAGTACAAAGTTATGACAAAGGAAATAACCACTGTTAATAGTTTGTCATGTGTCTTTGCAACTTTTGTTAATACTTGGTGACACTTATAGGTATGGGTTCATAACTTTAACTTTGTAGTAGGTGGTGAAATCTTGGTAACTGGACAAACAAAAATAAGTAGTTTAGGGGCGCCTGGGTGGCACAGCGGTTAAGCGTCTGCCTTCGGCTCAGGGCGTGATCCTGGCGTTATGGGATCGAGCCCCACATCAGGCTCTTCTGCTATGAGCCTGCTTCTTCCTCTCCCACTCCTCCTGCTTGTGTTCCCTCTCTCGTTGGCTGTCTCTATCACTGTCGAATAAATAAAATCTTAAAAAGAAATAATAAGTAGTATAAATCTTGGAATAGAGTTAGTAATGTTATCATTATTTACAGATAATATGCTTACATATTATTACCTATTTAGAAGACCCAAGAAGATAAACTAGAATGACTGGAAATGGAAATATTTTTCAAAATGAAAATTTTTATATGCCAATATTAACTGCAGTTGATTCTTGACTAACATGAGGTTTAGGGACACCAACCCCCACGCAGTAGAAAATCCACATATAACTTTTGACTTCCCCAAAACTTAGCTACTAATAGCCAACTATTGACCAGAAACCTTAATGATAACACATACTTTGTATTTATATGTTTTATATACTGTATTCTTATAATAAAGTAAGCTAGAGAAAAGAAAATGTTATTAAGAAAATCACAAGGAAGAGAAAATACATTTACAGTACTATATTCAGAAAGTCCAAACTAGTGCAGTTCAAACCTATATTATTCAAAGATCAATTGTAATTAGAAAGTATAATGGGACAAAGATCTTTATTACAATAGCAACAAATACATGCAATGCCACATATTTATGTAATTAGGTTTATGGAAATTCATGGAATAAATTCATATGAAGAAAATTACAAAGCTCACTTGAATTCTTTAAATAACTAGTAAAAATATTGTGTTATTATTTAGGAATATTAAATACTAGAAAGTTGTCCATTTCCCACATATTTCACTATAATTTGCAATCCTCACCAAAATCCATATGGGATTTTTTAGAACCAGTCAGAATGTTTCTAAAAATCATTGAAAAATAAAGTTTGATAAGATCCAGGGAATTTTGAAAAAAGGAGAGTAATGAAATGGGAGTATCCCTACCAGATATTGAAATTTATAATAAAGTTACAATAATCACAATCGTATGGAACTAGTGCAGGAATAGACAAAACAGATCAGTGGAGCAAAAAGACAAAGCCCAGAACAAGTCCAGAAATATTCAAGAATGTATTGCAGAGTAAGAGTGGCATTTTAAGTCAGTGGGGAATGGATGAATTTCTTCAATAAACACATTTGCATTTACTATCTAATATAGTTGGGTGCAGGGGATATAGGAGGAGCTAAAACATAATTTGTGTCAGAATAAGTCCAGATAGGTTAAAGGCTTAAATGTAAAATGTGAAGCTTATTCAAACAGTGGGAAACAGACACTCTTACATTTTCTTGGTGCACAGTAATTTGTATACCCTTTTGGAGGACAATTTGGCAATATCTTATATCAATATTTTAATAATAAAGAGATGTCCGTATACTTTGGCCCCACAGTTCCTTTTCTGTTAATTCATCTGGTAATTTATGTAGATACACTGGTCCAAGTGCACAAATAAATATCCTTGGACAAGAATATTAATGGCAGTATTATTTACGATAGTGTAACAAAACATTAGAACAGAACTCTTCTTGGCTCAGGAAACCAAAGTGAATGTGCCATAGACCCCTTTCTTTCTGCAGATTGATGGAGGAATTTGGCCAAGAATCTGTTCAATGGTTCTTGAACTTCTCAGCCACATCAAGGATGAAAACAAGGTCTGAGACTACAAGAGTGGGGTTTGGGGGAGAGGATTTTTAGAGAGCTGCTGCCTTTCTGGGTCTTCACCCCAATTTTGGGGAGCCAGTAGGGAAGACTGCTGTTAAGACTGGGAAGAAGAATTTCAAGGAACTTTTTGGGGGAGCTTCCAGAGACTTTTCCAGCAATGGGAGTAAAGGAAGACCTGTGTCTGCCCCAGGGTTGGGGGTGCTAAAGTGGCCTACGGTCAGGGGCTGACCCTCCTGAGAAATCCAGAAGTTAGAGAAGGCCTGCTTTGCAGCTTTGGTGTCAGAACCCTGTGTTGGGATCAGGGATTTTTAGGACAAGGGATATATGAGTGTTTCTGAAGTCAGATATGTGTCAAAGACCAGCATAGGGTGTCCCTGGGTCTGGTTCAGTAGGGTTGTCCCAAGGGCCAAGGAGAACTTGGTAGAACAAGGCTGGTCATGCCAAGAAAGGAGTCCTAAACAACAATCAGGAACAGGTCAGGAGAACTGCAGGGAAGAGCAACTTTCTAGAGAACCTCCCACAACCACACAAACCTCCCTAAGAGAAAGAAGCAGCATGAACCATCAGCCAGGGGCAGAGAACTCAAAATCACCCAACCAGTGATAACCACCACTTCATCCCTTTATCTTTCCTTGCTCATATACACTTCCCCCATCCTGGCTCTCATGGAAAGTGAAATCACAACTAGCAGGGGTATGATGTAAGGAAGAGAGGCAGACAGAGGTCCCTTCCCCACAGCAGTCTTCCTACTGGTAGCTGGCCAGAGCTGGGGAAAGAAGATATGACACTAAGTCAAGTTCAGGGGTTTGGTCTATTACATGGGACTAAAGATTATAATTTCTGAATTGAGGCTGTGTTTTTGACTGAAAATGAAAACCCATGAGAACAGCTAGTGTTTTCAAACAAAGGCAAGAAGTGTTATCCTAAAGAAATACTTTTCAATGGATAATGGAAGAAAAAAGTTTTATTTTGATTTTATCATTAGGTATTCTCGTTCAACATACCAATTACAGCAGTAAAACACTGGGGAAACATACAGGCTCAAAAAAAAAGACTAGATAAATACACTGGCGTGTTTGTATAGTAAATATTATGCTGGTGTTAAAATAACCAGGGAGCTCTTTATGCATGGACAATAATGTGTTCAGTAGGGATAAAGGTAAGGAATAGCCCACTTGGTGTAGTATACTACTCTACAGGGGGTAAAAGGTGGGAGTTAAAGTACACAGTGGCTCATGCTTGAGTATCTCTAGATTCCTGAGAAACTGGTCACACAATCTGCCTCTGAAAAGACAAGTTAGAGACTGGGGAACAGGTAGGGAAGGGACATCTACTTTCTACTATGTGCATTTGTTACTAAAATAAAGTACAGAGTTATGAAAGTACCAGCAAAAAATAAGTTATTATTCATTTATCAAAATAAAATTTAAGTAGTTTCATAGTTTACTCTTATCATGGGATTACCATTAAACATACAGAAAAATAGAATTGAAAGGAGTTTAAATCTTTACTTTCTTGAGTAAACACCAATGGGCCATAGGGACAGTGTGTGTGTGTGTGTGTGTGTGAGAGAGAGAGAGAGAGAGAGAGAAGAGAGAGAGAAAGAGAGAGAGAGAGCAAGAGCGAGAGGGAGAGAGTACATTTTTAATGAATCACAAAACATTAAAAAAATTCCCTCCCCACCTCTGCCATTCTCTATGTCCTCCACATGTACAACAGCTGGTAACTACAAAATTTGGTATTTATTCCACTCTTAAATTCCCAATCAAAATTCATTTGGAAACCGAGAATGTATGGTTCAACTTCCCCACTCCTCTTTTGTGGCTATACGTTTTATATGTATAAAATAGATATGTACCCTCTTTTTTTGATCCTTCTGATTCTGCAGCTTTTTGTACCAAGTATTTTAAAGTGTAACAGAAAATCAGGGATTTAGATACAAATAGATATAAATATTCTTTGGCATGGAGGAGAGTAGGGAAGCTATCAAATATTTATATATTATCACTCTGACATTTATAGTCAATATATAGAAGGTGGGGTGCACCTTCCTAAAATAAAGCTAAATATAAAGGGGGCAATGATATATTTAACTACATTAAAAAACAACTTTTGGTAAAAAAAAAAAAACCTGGTACAGGGACTTTTTGGGCCATGTATCAAGACATTTCAAAGGTGTAATTATTATAATGTGTTGTCAGTGGAGGGACTAACAAAGACACCAGTGGAAAAGAAAAGAGAACACAGAAACTGACTCACTCATATTTGAAAGTTGATATGACAGAAAAGACAATACAGACTAGTGGCAAAAGGATGAACTATTTGATAAGCGGTCCTGGGATAGTAGATTATCCATATAGAAAAGAATTTAGATCTTTACCTCATGCCATATACAAAATAAAATTCATGTTGGTTAAATAACTTAATATAAAAAGAAAAAGTTTTCAACTTTTAGAAGAAAATATAGGAGACTATCTTTATGATCTTTGTNNAGGGAAAGACAGATTCAAAACACACACCCACAGCTCCAACCTGAAAAAAAAAAAAGATTGATAAATGAGCCTCCATGAAAGTTTAAGATATTTCCCAACAAAAACACCACACAAATTCCTAAACTAGAATCATAGACTATGAAGCAATATGTAACATGTATAACTATAAAGGATTGCCACAGTTAGTTAAGAAAAATAAACAGAAGAATGGGTGAAGTATATAAAGATTTACGGAAGAGGGAACCCCAGTGGCCAATAGGTGTGTGAAAAGACAACCAAACTGACCTGTGCCAGGAAAATATAAAGGTAAAACTGTGAGGGTTTTTTTTACCCATAACATCAACAAAAATTAAAAGTTTGGTACTCCTGTGAGTTGGGAGTGGAGAAACAATATCCAAGAGAGAGTAAAATTGTACCACTGCTTATGAGAGCTATTTGGTACCATCTATAGAATCAGAAATCGTGCACACCAGTGACCCAGACTGTCCCCCATTTCGTCATGTGCATGGAGAGGTTCTTGTACCTGCACAGAAGCAGTCATGTACAGTAGTGTTCATTGAAATGCTCTTATAATGAAAATTCAGAAAAATAAAAACCTTAAGTGCCCAACAGAAAAATGGATAAATTGCCGTCTATTTATAAAATAGAACACTATGTATGCCTCCATTAAAATGAATGAATTATAGCTGTATATTTCAGTATGAATATATTTCCAAACATAATACTGAGCAAAAGCCAATTATAGAACACCTGCAGTATGAATCAATTCATGTAAAGTTTCAAAACCTAATGTGCAAAACAAGCGAATATACATCACTTATGGACACACACATAGTGTTGTTATTAAAACATGCATGGGAATAATAATATCCCTCCAAAAGTGGATAGTGATTAGATTTAGAGAGAGAGGAGTAGAATGCCATTGTGGAGAGAAACACAAAGTACATCAGTTGTAATGAAAATGTTTTGTTGCTTTAAAAAAAATCTAAGGCAAATTGACAAATTGATATTTCATGTGAAAAAAAATATGGATATTATATTTCCATATGTCATAACATAAAGTGAAAAATATTTGCAAAAAATATAGGACAAGGGGGGCTAATATTGTTTTTATATATGGAATATTCGACAGTCAATAACAAAATTACACAATCACCCCTCTCAAAATCCAAATCTAGATAAACGACTTAGGTAGGCAGTCTCAAAAGGATACAATTTCCAATTGTATCCAACCTCCTTACTAATCAAAGAAACTCATTGAAATGCGACACATCTTTTTTTCTTTTTCTTTTCAGATGGCTAAAGATGAAACGGAGTGATCAAATCTGCATTGGAGAGCATGGAGACAGGCATGCTCTAATGAAATGAACAGGGTTAAAATCCCCCTGTAACCACTGGTAGGACAATACCGCATAAATCAAAGATGTTTTAAGAACGTGTATCATTCGACTCACCAATGCCACGTCCAGGAATTTATTCTAGGTGCAGCAGGGGCAGGAATCTGACTATTCTAAAAAGGATTTATTGCAAGACAATTTAGAATATCAGAAACTGGAGACAACTTAAATGTCCTAAATTAGAAACTTGAGTGAGTAGATTGTGATACAAAGACATACAGCAATACAAAATTATGACATATGTATTTATTTTCCTGAAAATACGTCATGCTATGGAAAGTTTAAGATTCACATTACAAATAGTATTCCTTTTAAAAATATTTATAAATTCATATATGGCTTTACATATATACACACATACGTGCACACACGCATATGTATTTCCACAGAAAACAATCTGAAAAGAAAATACATGGGCAAGTAAAGTAACAAATAGTTGTGTTATTTCAGATGTGTGATTTTTTAAAAATTTTTTTCTAACGTTTGTACTATGCTCATATATTACTTGTGTATGAAAAGGAAACAAAGCTAGCACAAGGCGAGAATGTGCTCCCTCCTCTGAATCTTGAGGGTCAAAATTGGAGAGGAAAAGAAAATTATCGTCGTTTGAAGATATTACTGTTCACCTAAGAAAACCAAAGCAAATCAATATTTAATAGTAAGAAAAATATGAGAAATAGTAAGAGTGGACAGTGGCGTATTAAAATATAGATATGCAGATTTCATTGGCCTTCATAAATAACCAACTAGGAAACATAATAAAAAATATCACCAACAGCAACAAAATCCGTAACATATTTAGGAATAGGCTTTCTAAGCACAGTGAGGACTACATGAAAACACACACCGCATACTCATACACATACACACACATATTTCCCCACATATATCCTCTACGCATATAGCCATACCCAAAAGAACTTTAAATGAGATTTTAATAAAAAGATACACAAATTATATTCTTTTTTAAAAAGGTTTTACTTGTTTGAGAGAGAAGGAGAGAGAGACAGCTAGCACAAGTCAAGGGAGAGGGAGAAGCGGGCTCCTCACCGAGCAGGGAGCCTGACGTGGGGCTCAATCCCAGGACCCTGGGATCATGACCTGAGCCGGAAGCAGATGCTTAACTGACTGAGCGACTCAGGCGCCCCAACATATTATATTCTTAAATGGGAAGTTTAATATTATAAAGATATTTTCGAAGAACTGACATCAAAACATCTAGCACACCCCCATCAAAATGTCAGTGTGATTTTTGGGAAGCAGGGCAATTGTCAAATTTACTATAAAAGTATCCCTAAAGAATAAACTCTTGACAATATCAAAAAAGGAGAAAAAGGAAAAGTGACCTGTACTTTCAGATGTTAGACTATACTTCAGAAATATAATGCCCAAAATAATGTGGCTGGGGTTCAGAACAGAACAGAAAGCTCAGAAACCAACCCAATTAAATGTTAGAATTTAGTACATATGTAAAAGTTTTATTTCAAATCAGTAGGAAAATGATTCTTTTTTAAGAAAAACTGGCATTAGGACAATTGATGAAGCATCAGAGAAAAGTTCCCAATTCACAAGATAGATGAAAATAAACTCCAATTAGGGGTGCCTGGGTGACTCAGTCGGTTAAGCATGTGACTTGATTTCAGCTCTCAGGTCATGATCTGAGGGTCATGAGACCAAGCTCGTGTCTGGCCCACGCTGGGTGTTGAGCCTGCTTAAGATTCTCTCTCTCCCTCTCCTTCTGTCTTCCCCCACCCCCACATGCTCTCTCTCCCTCTCAAATAAATAAATGACATAAACTCCAATTATATTACTTAATTAAGAGTGAAGTTTGAAATCATAGATAACCTAGAACAAGATCTAGGTATGTAGCTCATCTCAGGATTAAAAGGCCTTTGTAAAAACACTCACAAGAGCAGAATGCACAAAGAAAGAGATAGGTAGGTATAAGACACAGGGCAACTTCATCTCCGTAACAGAACACACCACGTTCACAGGTGGGCTCCCTGGGAAGCCAACTCTGAGGTGAAGAGCGTGGGAAGCTCATGAGTGGTGCTCTTGGCAATACCACATGTGCAGACAGGGTGCGGCAGGGAGAAGCTGAGCCCTGTTGCATCTCAGTCAAGGCTGGGCTGACCCCACAGGGAGCTCTGAAGCTGAGACAGCCTTTCGGAGCTGTCCCATGTTGGGGGCCTTTGCATCCTTGGATACAGGCTCCTCCAGGCGTGGGGCATTTTAGTGGTTTAAAAATATATCCATGCATTGTTTAACATTCATACCTCCAAAAGGTGGAGCTTACTTCCCCTCCTTTTGGATGAAGCCTGGACTTGGTCATTTCTAACAAACAGAACATGGCGGGAGTGATGGCAAGACCAGGTCATGACAGCGATCACAGCTTCTCTTCTGGCTTTCCTCTTGAAGCACACTCAAGCAGGCCATGGAGAGGCCCCCATGGTGAGAACCCAAGGCCTGCTGCCCACAGCCATTCTAGTGAGCCACCTTCATAAGCCAGTCCTCCGGCCCAGTCAAGTTTTCCAATGACTGCAGCCCTGGTCGACATCTGGACTGCAACTTCATCAGACACCCAGAATCAGAACCATCCACCCAGTGGCTCCCAAATTTCTAACCCACAGAAACTGCAAGATCATAAATGTTATTTTGAGCTTCCATGTTTTGGGGCGATTTATTTCCAAGCATCAATGACTGTTATACCTGTGATCCTGGGCACAGCGATTCTCTGCTGCAGCATTTCCCTGCAACGGGGAGATCGAGCCCAGCCCTATGGTCCTAAAGGAGACCAGGGTGACACATCACGGTGTCTATTCCAATACACAGCCAAGTGATAAACTGGGTGAAAAAGATGTGGGCTATCTGAACATCATTCCTGGTGCTCTTGACGGTGAGGGTTTGCCAGGTCAGGGAGCAAGGGGGTAACTGGCTCTGCTGGGCTCCGACTTCATGGCCTGAGATAGTTATTGTCAATCGGGATGCGGATTCAGACCAAAGGAACCACGTTCAAACCAAACATTACCCCACTGGGCTTCTCGGAAATTCTGGGCGCCATATTCTGGAACCCACACACACTTTGCTTACACCCACACTCTTCTTCTCTTACTCCTATCTCCCCTTTCCTCCGTACATCCCAGAATTCCTCCAACTCCAAACTCTTCTCCCTCTGTCATGTGGGCACTTCAGCTCTTCTTACTCTGTCTTCTGTCAGGAGCAAAACATACCCCAGTCCAGTCCTTCAAGAAGCTCAGCAGAACCGAGAGCCTGCCACCTCACAGGATCCTCAGTCTCAGAGGGCAGCTGATTTCTGTTACAGGTCTGACAAATGGCAGCCAGAGAGTCAATATCTTTCACGCTAATATAATAACTTCCCCTCGAACCTTTATTCATTTCTTAATTTTGATTTAAGATTATTCATTGAGGCATGCAGGATATGGGAAGGCTGAGACAGAAAGTGAGGAAATTATGAGAAAACCTATTGTATATTATACTTTCTCTTTTTAGATTTTAAACATCCGTATGTATGAATCAGTTTCACCTGGAACCTAAAATCTAGTGTGAGTACATTTAAACTGTAGATGCAACAATAAACATTTAGCACAGCATTCAATTCAGTATAACCCGAGCCCTTTCAAAGTGCCAATACCTCTCCAGAGCCAGTTACTGAGCGCGTCTTTTCTACTCATTCACCATTAGGTAGAACTTCTCGCTTGAGTATTTATGTTGTGCCAGACATGATGCTAAATGTTTCACATTGATTGTCTCGCTTCATCCTCTCAACGACCCTTTGAAGGAAGTACTACTATCGTCCCCATTTTACATAGGGGGACACTGAGGCGTGGAGAGTGTAAACAACTCACCCAAGGTTGCACAGTTAATGAAGAGTGGAGGCGGGATCTGAACCCATGCAGGGTAGCTGCAGATCCGACTCCCTAACCACTGGGCAATGCAATCCCCTACGTATACTCACTGCTAAGCAATTGTACCGAAGCTGCAGGAATGAAAAGAGGCGACAGCAGTGGAGGAGAGTGTGCAGGTGCGACAGTGCTGTTACCAATCAGTAAGAAAAGATGAAACACTTGAAAGAAAAAAAATGAGCAACAAACATAAACAGACAATTTACAAAGGAAAAGTATAATGACACACATGTTCTTTGAGAATAAAGCAGCGGGCAGACAGGAGGCGCTCAGGGAAAGGGCTCAAGCATCAGGGAAGGCTTTGCAAGGAACAGGCAATGAGCCAGCTGTTCTGTGTCTCTGTGTGTGTGTGTGTGTGTGTGTGTGTGTTTTAAAGATTTTATTTATTTATTCGACAGAGATAGAGACAGCCAGCGAGAGAGGGAACACAAGCAGGGGGAGTGGGAGAGGAAGAAGCAGGCTCATAGACTGACTGCCCACCTCGCAGAAACCCATGGAGGATGGGGCCCTGAGGGCTGCGTGGGGAGGGCGGTCAGTCCCGTACCTGCCCTGTGAGGTCCAGGTCAGGAGAGTAGCCTGTTCTACTTGAATCTTTGCTCTGCCACTTACCCACTGCATGACCCTGGGCGAGTCACTTCCCTCCCTGTGCCTCAGTTTCTACGTTGGTAAGGTGGGCTACTAATAGCAATACCGATCTCATAGAGCTATTGTGAGGATTCACCCAGCTAGTTCATCTGAAGCATTTAAAACAGTTACTGACCCACGCAAAGCATCCAAAAATGTTAACTAATATTTGAAATTCTATTTTCATTTAAAAGCTGTTTCTGAAAAAGACACAAAGCATCACTCCCGTCCCCAGCAGTCCTTCTCCCGGAGCTCAGCTGTCAGTTGAGAAGCTGAACCATGTTTAGCCCTCCTGGGCCTCTCTCTTCTGTCATTTCCTTTTCTCAAAGAAGAGGCCAGTTTAATCTGAAACACCCCAGCTGGGCTTTAGCCAGTGACTGACTGGTTTGGCCTGGGGTGTTAATGGAGCCTCTGTTTTGGGGGATCCAGGTCCCCTTCCAAATCCACGGGGCCGGCATCATGGCTGGAAATGTGAAGAAGCTGGCTCCCTGAGAGCCGGGGTGGGCACAGGTTAGGCCCAGAGGCAGCTCTGGGGGGCTCCTGGAGCCGGGGGGTGGGGGTGGGGCAGGGCGGCTTCTGAGGCAGCTCCCTCCCCTAGCCGAGTAAGGCTTTGCGCACAAAGCAGTTCTCCCAATGGCTTCCCAACGTCCCGAGCTGGTGACTGCGTTCTGCCTGGACCAGTGCGGGGTGCCTCCCAGCTCCAGCCCAGGAGCCATGTGACCTTGGGCATGTGGGCTTTCAGAGCTTGTTTCCTCACAGTTGAGATGAAAGTAACACCTACATGTCCAAACAGGATACATTATCAGTCAAAACTCGCTACACAGCACCTGCTAGCAGGTTTTGGTAAACACCATCTTCACGACCGACCGTCTGGGCTGTGGCCTCCATCTCAGAGACAAAACTCCCTCCTTTGTGTAGTCCAAACGGTTTCTCCCAGACGCTGCTGACCTCACACCGTCTGGTCTTGGCTTAATATCTCTTTAATGTTCTCCTTGTAGGTCTTCCCCAGATACAGCACCTGGGAGCAGGATAAGCAGTTTGAATTTTCTAGGGCAGAGATCTGAGGCCCAAAGAGGAAAATGGCCAGCCCAAGACCACAGGACAGAGCCCTGACCAGAACCTAGGCGTGGGGTCTGCCAGGCTAGAGCTCCCTCTCCTGGGGGTCTTGGGTACATTCCTCGTTGTGTCCCCTCCAATCTTTACTCCTTGTTGGCACTGGCTTTCAACGTTCCCTGAGCTTGCACAGGAGAGGGGTTCTTGAACATGGCCGACACGCATAAGCACAGTGAGCATGAGATGGGGTGGGGAGCCAGCACGGGGTCGCTCACGAGGAGGTCAAGGCCAGTCCCTGAGCCAGGAGCCGGGGCAGGGAGGTGGACAGCAGCTGGCCTCAAACCATGACGGCAAGGCTGCAAGATGCTTTCGTGGGCAGAGGCCAACCATCCTGGCTGGGAGGCTGAGGCTTGGGTGCAGGGCCATAGCAAGGGTGGTGAGGGGCCTCGGAACACCCTGCTTCAGTCCGGGCCCGCACCCGCCTGTGCTCCCCATCCCGGGTCCGGCTTCATCCGCACTCTTGCGCTGACTAGGGGCCGAAAGAGAGAAATGACATCAGAACACGGAATTTAGGGCTCACATAGATACTTGAAACCTTCAGTTCCAAACCTTCTTGGAGCCCATTCTTCTCTCTTCCCTCCTTCTCCAAGAGCTCATCCTGAGAAAGCATGTTCATGTTTCCTTAGCCTCCCGTTAGCCCGCCACAGCATCCAAAACTCCACTGCCGGCACTTCCTTCCTTGGAGCCATTGTTCCTATTTTTGGCACTTGGATGTGTCTTTCCTCCTCTCTGTGGATTCAAATTCCACCAGGTCCTCAGATCCAGCCCAAGTCCTGCCTCATTAAAGAAGCTGCCTTCAAGTTCTTCCCTGATCTTGACCACCTCTGAGGGTGTGTAAGGCTCACTGCTCCACAGGGCGCCAGGGCAGCAGGTGAACTTCCTGGGGGTACTGACCCCATTCCCCTCTGTTCCCTTACAGTGTAGCTAACACAGGGCTCAGAGACAAGAGGCATGTGGCCTGGGCCGCTCATTAAAAATTTAGAGTCCCAGACCCCCTCTAGATCTATGAAACAGAATCACTGGGCAGGGTACCAGGGAATTCGATTTGACAATGAGCTCCTTGGGTAATGGCTGTGCCCATTTAGGTTTTACGTCCTGTGTGGGGTTCCCAGTGTATTGCACTCCTCACCTCATGAACCACATACATCAGACAGTTTGATGAAACCTTTATTTCTTGGTATCACTGGTGTCCTATCACTGGGGATAGGGAGCAAAGAGAGAAAGGGGTGAAGGTAGACATGGCCCCTCAGAAGCTCCAAGGTGTCTGCAGGGTCTCCAGAGGGAACGGGGATGCCCTGTGAGGCTGCCGGAAGTCCAATGAGGAGGGAGTGTGGCTGCCTCCCCACTTTATGGGCAGCACTTCACTTCTCCTCTAGGAGGAGGGAAAGGCTTGCAGGTGCCAGTGGTGTCCCTCGGTGGCTCTGGCCGACCAGGGCTGGCCACAGACAAGAGGGGAGGTGGCCGGAAACAAGAGAGTTCAGGAGGGGAGAGTGAATAAAAGGGGATGAGTCGGGGACAGCTCAGCGAGGAGGGAGACGCGGTTCCCCACCTCTCTGGAGAATGGGGCCTGCGGACGTGAGTCAGGTAAAGGAGAACATTGGATGTTCAGCAGATAAAGGATGAAGAGCTTGGCCAGCTTCTAGAAGAGATGGACCAGCTCCCATTGGTCCTGCATGGATTAGAGTTTTGCTGTCAGGAGGCGGGGAAAAGAGGAGGGAGCTTCTCTAAGCCCCCCTCCTCCCCAAAGCACAAGAGCTGGGGGGGTGGTCCTTGCCTAGATGAGTAGAGCAAAGACCGGCCGCAGCCCCGGGGGTGCTTGTAGATCAGCCTAGGTGCCCAAGCGCCTTCCCCCAGCCCTGAGTTCTGCGTTTGGAAGACTCGGACGCTGACAAGTGGTTCTAGATCTGTGACCCCAGCACGCTAGGCAGCCAGCCGCCTTTTGTTCTTCCTTGAAGCATGCTGTGAGCAAGATAAGAGATCACAGGGAGGCCCCGCACAGCCACGGGAGCCATCAGAGAGCGGCCTTTGTGCTCGAGGCCCCAGGCCCACCTCGGCCTGGCCACCAGCCACATCGAATGCTTATAGATGGGGCGCTTTAGAAGAGCTGCAGAAAGAACTGAGAAAAGGAAGGGATTGAGGACTGGGACAGTCAGGGAAGGTTTTCTGGAAGAGAGAAGTAAACTGGGCCTTGAACCAGTAGCCAGGTTGGATGTATGGATGGAACTTTTTTTTTTCCAGATTACTATAAAGCAAACCTTAGAAAATCCACCCCTCATTGTGTGACTGTGTCCTTGTTTCCCATGGGCCTTTCTGCATCTCCAAAAAGTTCCAGCCATGCTTGGGTGGGAAGAGGAACTTGGAGGAGGCTGTGCTTCTGATTAGGCCCCAGTCTTGTATTTAGAACCACGGAGGTGGGACACGGCCTGGGACAGAGCTGTCAGGGTCTCTGGGGAAGCCACTGCACAGTGCAGAGCCAAGGGGACAGGGAGGCAAGTCGGCATTTCCAGAACAGAAGGTGTCTTTCTTCCTTCCCATTCACCCTGGGAAGGCTTCCTCCTGGCAGGCAGGCACTGGGCACAGGGCTTGGGGTGGTGCCCTGTTGTCTTTGGCCTCCAAGCCAGGGAAGGGAGGGTGACAATAGGCATAGTGTTTCCCACATGCTGTGTGTCAGGGCCTGGCCCACCCTCGACAATGCCCAGTGTTTGTGGCCATGCGGTGCTGGGCATGAAGCTCTTCTGTAGCGGGCAGCGTGGAGGAGGCCGGGCTGTGAGGAGTAAGACCGCCCTTCCCCTGCATCTCTGAGGAAGCACTGCGGCAACTTCCTGCAGCACCCCTTTCTCCGGATTGATGGGGGCTGTGGTGAGCGTGTGTCAGGAGTCCCCAAACCACGTGCAGTGGAACCGCAGCTGAACCCCGACCCTGAATTCAGACCGACTCTGACCTCAGATTGACCCCCACCTGTCTTCAATCTGGTGAGGGAGGCGGGGTGGGGGTGGAACTTGGCGTTACAGGTGCTAAAGCTTTCCTAGCATATTTAAATGCGCATAACAACTCACAAGGCCAGCAAGCCTGCCCAGTGCATGGGCGAATCTGCATCACATTCCACAGAGAGCAGGTGGCAGAGGTGGGGCGTGAGCTCAGGTGGTCTGGCACCCGAAGCTGGGGCTCACCTGCCAGGGCGGGCTCTGTCCTGCCGCTGTGGAGGGAGGGAAGGGCAGCGTCCCAGTCTCCCAGACTCTCGGGACCCCATGCTGTCCCTGGAGCATGGGAGACAGCAGCTGCTGGCAGCTCATTCTAGACGCCTGCATAGCTGTCTCAACTCTCTGCTTCCCAAGCCTTGCCCTTGCCCAACCGTCTATGCACGCATTCAGCAGGACTGTGTGCCCAACTCTGTGCTGGGGGTGGGGGTGGCACAGTGACAGGTGGGGCCCTCGGTTTGATGGAGCAACAATGAAACCTGTCCTCTATCATCTATCATTTATTTTCTATCATCTATCTGTCTGACACAGTGAACAGAGCAGAGCATCTGGGAAGGGGAGTAGCTGGGGAAGGCTTCCTGGGAGAACCTCAGGGTTGCTTGAAAGGGTCCCTGGGGGGCTTTCAGAGGGCATCCTTGGAGCCTTTCTGCTGACCAAGGAGCTCCATCAGCAGCCTGCTGGGGTCTGCAAATGGCCATCCCTGCCGAGGGACCTGGGAGCCACACCTCGACTCCATGAGTCACTCAGGTGCCAAAGGCCGTTTTCCCCGGAGACAGGAAGGCTACCTGTGAGTCCTGAGGGTCGGAGCATTTGGCAGGAAGGTGCCAGGCTGCTGGAGCGGCCCGCTGTCTCATTGAAAAGGGCGCTGTGAGCTAAGCCAGACTGTAGCATGTGTTTGCTGCTGGCTGAGCATCAGACTTACACGGAATCCCATGGCGCAGCCAGCGCGAGTGAGGGACTGAGCATCCACGGAGCAGCCAGCGGCAGGGCGCCTTCAGTTCCTCTGCTGGAAGGAAGTGTCCCTTCGGCAGAGCATGTTGACCTCAGGAACAGCTAAGGGGCCAGAGAGAGACAAAAATAACAACCCTTTTAGGTAACATGGACCACTCCCAAGGAGAGGCCTCTGAAGGTTAAGAAGTGGTGTCTTTATAAAAATATTTCTCGTAGGAGATTCTATTGATGCTTCCTTGAAACTCCAGAGAAGGAGGCTTTTGAGAACACAGACAAGGAGGAGAGGAGGGAGGGAGAGGAGAGGAGGGGCTGAGGAGGGAGGCAGGACTCTCCGGGTACTAGACAGTCTTATTTTTGTAGGTTCCACCCCAGAGTATATAAAAGAATTAAAATGCACCCACATCCCACATTAAATAGAATTATTTTGCTATAAAATACTTGGAAAGAATTTTTATAATTTTGCTTTTGAAATTATTTGGCTGAAGTTTACTCATTTAGTTTACAATGGGCTCCAACTTCCCAGCCATCATCACGTGTATGCAAGGAATCCGTACAAGGCGAGAAAATAAAAGGTACAAATTGTTTTCAAATGGAAGGAAATTTTCATGAGTATCAAATTGAACAATTAATGATGTTTGAATGTATTCATTAAAATTTTATTATTTCCAATTTTGCTCTTTTGTATTTTGGAGCAACTTCATTTTTCCCAGGTTGCAATGTTTGATGAGTAGAGCTCGTGGGTCACAAATACTTTATAGGGTTTCCTTTCCTGTGAAAGGTTTACAGTAAAGCAGTCCTGGAAGGGGTGAGGGAGGCTGAGCTCGCAGGCAGGAGCCTCGTCTCACCTGCAGGCTGGGCCACTTTCTTCTGGATGGTCCTTCCTCCAGCTGCCCTCCCACGAGGCCCACCCACTGGACCAGGCAAGGGCCAGGGCTGGGGGAAGGGGGAAGGGGCCCCTGCCAGGAGTCTGGAGGAAGTCCCTCAGAAAACTTGTGGGTCAACCTGTCACACCCAATTGTGGGCCTGGGGTTACGAGAAACTCATCCCAGGCAGGGTGACTTTGGAGGCCACCCGGGGCCCGGCCATGGGGCGCCTGCACTTTGTAACGGAATTCCTGTGACTAGCCCTGGGGCACAGAGGAGGAGAACAGAAAGCCACTTGATGGACTCCCGCTCTCAGTCACTACAGAGCTTTTATGATCTGAGAGGTGAACTGGGGAGCAGCCACAGACTATTTAATCTTGATACTAACATACTGAATGAAAATGCAGACAAACCCTTTGCGTTTGGATTTTTTTATTTATTTTTTCAAACAAAAAAGGAATAAAACGCAGAGCTGACTTCAAGTAGTGGCGCTGGGATTTTGCAGCCTTCCAGGCGGAGCTGGAGCGGTCCCTGCCCCACCCCCCCAGCTTCTGGAGGAAATCTTGCAGCTCAGCCGCGGTGACCCCGCCACAGACGGGAGCCCTTGGGGTCTTAACCCTGGGGCCTGGAACTGAGGTCTGGAAGCCCTGCTGTGGGTCTGCAGGGTGCAGACTGCTGTCCCCGACTTTACCCACCCACCGTAGGCTGGCTGGGTTTCCCTCCCTGGCCGAGTGCCCCTGAGGAAAGTCACATTAGCAAATGAGGTGTCGTGATGGATGGGGTCTCTTCTGGACGTCAGGATGATGGATGGGCTGCAGGAGTGGGCCTGACCACAGGATGGGGGGCCATGCTGAGACCACACCCAGCAGAGCCCCGTCACGCAGGGACTGTGCTAACATGTGGAAGAGACACATTCATGTTGAATGAATGGTCCGTTGATGAAAACTTCTGTATAAAGTCAGCACTGTGTGGGGGAGGCCAGGGAAGGCTGGATGCTATCAACTGTTTTCTGAGGCACAAGAATACGGTGAGGGAGACCCTGATTTTGTAGTCCCCTGAATTTCTCTGAAGCCTTCTCTCCTTTTTCCAAGTTCCCTCCACAGGTGCCACCACCTGTGTGCTTAGCCAAGGTCAGGCTAGGCGCCGTCATCAACTAACCCTGACATGCCAGTGGCGGCACTCAGCTGTGGCTTGTCGCTCGCTGATGTGGCAGGGGCCACTGTGGGTGTTCCTGATTGGACTGTGACTTTCCTCCAGGTGGTGATTCAGGGACCCCAGCTCCTTCCTTCTTGTGGTTCCTTCATCCCACAGGGCCTTGAGGCCTTTCCACGTGTCCAGCGGACGGTCATGTATGGAAAAGACCTGCTCCCTTTTAAAACCCCTTAGCTGTAAAGTGACCATTCCCATAACCATTGGTGAGAATCAGTCACACAGCACAGAGTACACCTGGAAGAAAGGGGGGCCAGGGACAGTACCCCCTTGGGTAGTGGATTCTCAGAAAAATAAAAATCTCTGTTCTACTGGGAGGGACAATGGAGAGTGAGCCATCTCGCTGTCTACTCCTCAGAGGTCTTCATCCTTGCTGTTCTCGTTATCTAAAGCTAACACACACTAACACACACAACATGCACCCACACCCACACACAGTGCCATTGCTCTCACTGCTCTGCATCTTTTAAATCATGTAATTCTCACCAACACCCTATTTCACGGGTCCTAAGATGCATAATTTTTTTTCACATTTAGTCTCTCTGAAATCAGAATATAGTCAATGGCATCTTTTGATCCCTGTTATGCAATAGTCATCGTGGCTATGTGTGGAAAACCTTCCACTAACGCTTTCTGGAAAGATCAAGAGAGTTCCAGCATCTATAGATTTGGAAACTGATGCCCAGAGAGGTTTAGTAACTTGCCCAACATCACACAGCCAATGAGTGATGGAGCTGAGATTTGAGGCTTGGCATTCCCCTCCCCTCTGCTTCCAACAGATTGCAAGACTTGCTCTAAGAACCCAGCCATGTTTACCAACAACTGTCTCCCAGACCCCTCCTTGGGGGCTGGACAGGAGAGGATTCCTGTCCCTCTGTGGAGAATGAGGAGGAGTATTTCTCCACGTCCAAGATCAGGGTCCCCAAATCGGCAGAAGCCAGGTCTTGGCTGGAGTGATGGGACTCCAGTTACAAGGACACCCGCTGAAGCCAGGATGCCTGCTACATTCTTGCTTGGCTGATAACTTAATCTCTGGAAAAGCAACACACAGAACTGGCAGGATACAACAAATTCTGACCAACCAAGAGGCATGTGGTGGCAAAATGAGAGGATAGGGACCTGGGAAGGAAAGAACTTTATCATCCTGGCATTCCCAGTGTCACAGGAAGGGAGTGGCGGGCAAAGGACGTTGTGGAGGGTGGACCTCCAGATAGTTTTCAAATGGAGGAAATCCAGTGGCCTGGAAAAGATGACTCAAAAGATCAATGTAGCCCGATGAAAAACTCGAAACAAACAAGAAAAACAAAAACTATCACCAACAACAAACAAGCAATAAGACGGTGAGAAAACAATTTACCACACCACCACTACCCCCCACCGCCCGCCTGCAAAAATATTTCCTCAGATCAGATGATACAAAGTGTGTCAGGGCCACTACAGAATATGTCAGAGCTTCAAAGGGACGTTGATGAGAAAGATGGTTGAACGCTTGCCTCTTAAAAACACTCCCACCTTCCTGGGAGAGCGAGCCTCCCTGGGCACCGTGTGCGCGTGGGGGCATCCTTGCGCTCCAAGAGGTGTGCAGAGGTGCGAGGTGCAGGAGGGTGGGTTTCGGGAGAAATCGCTGGTGTCACCCCTGGATGAGAGGAGGAAAGATGAAAACCAGAGGCAGATAAAGGCTCTCCTGATCCTCAGGATGGAGGAATTTGGACACCAGAGACAGTGAAGCTGGTGTCCAGCATTAGAGGGGAGAGAGCAGGCTTCTGTAGGTGTAACCATTAGCAGAGCCGCGCCAGACCCATCCCGTGTGACACATGAGATTCTGTGAGCCCTGTCCCCCTGCCCTCGCGCCCAACCTTGCCCTCCACCCTATAGATCTGTGCCACCGGCCAACTCACCGCGGGCACCACTGCACCGCCGACACCCCAGCAGGAGCTCCCCAGGAACCTTCTAGGTGTCCTCCCATTACAAGCCGGGAGTGTAGGAGAGTTAGCATCCCAGGGCATGAAGCTGGAGTTGATGAACGCTCCCAGTTGCCCTCGCAGACCAGCAGCCCCGAGATGCACTTTGCAGGGCTTGTTGGGCAGGCCTGGGGAACCCCGGCACCCTCTGTACTAAAGGCCAAACCTCTCCTCCCTGCCCCCATCCCACTTCACTCCCCCCCCCCCAACTCCCTGGGCATGGGCCTCAGCAAAATGCCTTCACTTAACCTTTCTCTCAGAAGCTGTTTTCAGAGGGGTTACTGGAAGTTCGGAAAATAGACTAAATCACCCTGTCTCCTTCACCCAACTTCTACGATATTTGGGTGTCCCTCATACATGCACATCATTTAACATATTTACCCTCACAGGGTGCATGTTATTTTGTAGCTTGCTTTTTTGTACCACAATCAACTTTGCCATTTCCCTGCATCTAGACCTTTAGATCACGCCAGTTAGCATCCTGGTGGGGTTATCAGGTCTATACATTTGAACATCTTGACACGTACTAATAAAATAAAGAAATGTCTTTAACAGCCTCTAAGAGAAAGCGAAGATGCCCAGGAGCCAGTGCCGCTTCATGAAGAGTGAACAACACCTGGCTGACCCCACTCTCCCATTTGGCATGGGGCCCAGAGACCGGGGTAATTCTGTATACTCCACTGGCTCAGCCCGAAACTGTCTCTGGTCCTATTTTGTGTTTTTGTACTTCGTCACAATCACGGATGAAGCAACTCAAACAGGGATGAATAATACACTGAGTTAAAAGACTCAGGATTTGAATAGGTCTTGAGAAGCTAGAAGGACGGGCTATAACTCAGTGGGATGAAATGTTACATAAGGCGTTCAGTTCAAAAAATCAACTGCATATGGACAGGATGGGGAAGCCCTGCCTTACTTAAGAGTTGTTCATGTGAAACAGACCCAGAGACTATAGCTGACCTCAAGCTCAATATGAATCATCTGTGTGGTGTGGCTGCCAAGGAGACTAATATAATCTTGGGCCACGTTAAGAGAAGTATAGTATTAAGACCAGGGGAGGGGGCCTTCCCACCAGGCTCTGATTAATCAGACCACACTGGGAACACCGAGTCAAGTCCTCTAAGTCAGTTTCTCAGTGGAACACTGACAAATTCCCTCCTTCATCAAGCATTTACTGAATGCCTACTATCTGTCCATCACGGTGTTGGATGCAAAGCCCAAGCAGATGAATGAGACACCCTGCCTGTACGTACAGAGCTCACAGACTCATGCTACCCTGTGTTGTACAGGATTTCACACAGCATTTACTAATTTATAAGGCAACACCTATAAAGCAAAAATATATTCCGTCAGCTGTGCTTAAGGTCTTTTAAATGTTTTCAGGAATCACACCACACTATATCCTGATACTATAGTGGTCTTCATTTGAGGTAGAAAGTTAATACAGACTCCATCTCCTCCACCTGCTCTCCCAAGCCCATCTCATGGGATTTTGTACCCCCATTCCCTTCATCCCACCCTGTTTGGCCCAATTATCAGGTTGTAGACTCTTCTTACCCGGCTTGGAGCTGGAGCACAATTAGAACTCCAGTACATGTTTGCTCTGGTGGGTACACTAAACTGGGCCTCAGAGTCAATCCTTTGGGAAGGCCTTCCTTGTGTTGTAGGTCTGGATAGCTAAAAACGACATTTCCTAGATTCCCTTAAAGTTATGATTCTGGATATAAATTAGGTTTGGCCAACCGGCCATAGAATTTGGAAGGTAGAATTGTGACGAGGGGCCATCTTCCCACTCCTTCAGCTCTTGCTTTGGGCAAACGTGATCAGGGCCAACAATGTTAAAGCCTTCAGTGATACCAATCAGGATCACCTACACTGTGCCCACGACCAAACAATCCCCCCACCACATGGCCGGGGGGTCCTAATCCCTGCTTCTCCCATTTGGGGGCTGGCAAAGAAATGGTGTGGTTTCCTATTATGAGGGACCTATGAGGTTGAGGGGGCAGGTATTATCAGCTTCTTGTTAACTGCCGAGAAAAGGGAGGCCTATGGAAATCAAATGACTTATCCGAGGTCACAGAATCAGACTATGGCAGAGGTGGGTTACAAACCCAGTTTCCTAACAGCTTATAATCTTCTCCCTAACCACATTCAGAGAAGTACGTCCCAAGGGGAGGACCAAGGAGGTCTGCACACCAGGTCTCACAAGAAAGACTAAAGACAGTTTGGGGAGAATGGTAGACAAAAGAGTTGACTTCAAATACTTAAAGGGGTCCTGAAGCAGATTGCATTTTCTAAAAAAACAGCCACAGCAATATTCTGCTCCCACATGCTCTTCCTGACCCTTGTCACTCTCCCATCAGGAAGCAGAGCCCATTTCCCCACCCTTGAACATGGGCAGGCCTTTGTGACTGCCTTACTGGGTAGAATGGGTCGACAGTGGTGTTGTGTGACTGTTGAGGCCAAGCCAGAAAAATTGATACAGCTTCTGCCTGGCTCACCCTTAGAACCTAGCTGCCATGCCGTGCGGAAGTCCAGCACATCAGAGACCATGTACAAGTTCACAGCCGACAGCCTCAGCTAAGGTCTTAGACAACAGCTAGCACCAACCATCAGACACACGATCGAATGGACCTCAGGGGAATTTGAGCTTCCAGCCTTTGACTCAACCCAAACAATGCCAGGTAGAGCTCTTTCCCCTGAAGCTTGCCAGAATTTCAGATTTGTAAGCAAAATAAATACTGTTTCTGTTTTAAGCCACTAAGTTTTGTTACATGGCCATAGAGAGCCAGGACAGGTACCCACGTTCAAGAAGAAGTCAATTTATCCTGCATAGACATTCGTTCACTGGGTTAAGAATTTCTAAGCCACTGCTGCCTTGCATTGTTGGGTCCTGGAAGTTCAGAGGTCACTAAGACACTATCTCTCACCTCAAGCTGCCTGCAGTTTTGTAGGGGAGATACATGGGCAATGAGGTCATTACAATCTGCTGACTGCTGAGACCATAGTTATGGGTAGAACACAAAAGCAAGCTCAACGAGCTCTCATTGGGCAAGTTACTAAAAGGTCCCCAGGGGCAACAGCACCGTGTGCTGGTCTAGGCTGAACAGGTGTTCTGTGAGAGGGGAGCAAGGACAGCGTCCAGCAGAGGGAACAGCAAGTACCAGAGCATGGGTGTGCGGCCTGCACGGCAAGGCCGCGGAAGAGACGCTCAGCACATGCCATGGAACGGACTGCCAGGAAGCAGTCGGAGTAGGGCGAACCAGCAGGAGATGGTCATCATCACCCTGGCGGTGGCAAGTGACCTAAGAGACTTTGGAAAAAGAGTCAAGGTGTTTGGTGACAGTCTGGATGAGAGAAATGAGGGAGAAAGAAATAGATGACTAGAATTTCTAGCAAAGGAAATGGTCATTTGTTGAAGTGAGGAACTTTGGAGGAAGAGTAATTTGAGAAGGAGTTGATGAGTTTGTCTATGAATTTGTTGATGATGAGATGTGTGTGCATTAGAATGGTTTCAGCTACAGGTAACAGAATTCCTAACCGAAACGTGTAAGGAGTTCAGCAGTCCCAAGTTTAGTTCACTGGTTCAATCACATAATCAACGATGCAAGAGTCTTTTAGTCTGCCAACCTCAGCACACTGGGTTTGACTTCTCATGGTCACAGAGTGGCTGCTGAAGGTCTGGGCACTACCTCTAGATGCTAACTTCTGGCCAGCAAAGAGCAGAGTTTCCATTCATGAGCCTATTTTAGTAGAGAGGAAAACTTTCCCCTAAGTGCTCAGGTCCATTGATCAAAATGAGGTCGCCAGTCCTTGTCCTAAGTAGCAAGGGAGGCTGAGAGAACAGCCATGTGGCCTCTCAGCCCCCATGTGGGAGGTGGGCTCTGACAGAGAGAACGGGCAGTGAGGGAAGAGCGGCTGCTGGGGAGGCTCGGGCCGTGTGTGCCTGTGGAGCACAGCCCTGGGGTGGAGCACAGCCATTGGGTGGAGCACGGCCCTCAGGTGGAGATGACAAGAGGTCCCACATGCAGGTCAGGGGAACATTCCACATCAGAGATTTTAAAGGTAATGTCACTATGTATGTTATTCTAATATTTTTTGAAAGCCGTGCTAGCCACTTTACATAATTATTCATTAAGCTTCCTAATACCCTAGAAGGACTTGAATCCCAGGCAATCAGCGGCTCTTTGAAACCGCATGGTTTGGTTTTGTTCCTGAATGGAGTGTATAGAAAAGGTCTTTGAGGCTTCCAGCACTCCTGTGGGGTCTCTCCCGCATCTCTGTGGAATACATGAGTAGAAACAAACTCTCTTGTGCTTGTGTCTATAGGGGAGAGCAGAGCCTGATTTAGTGAAATTCTGGAGGCAGAAAAAGGGAAGCCTCTGTGTCCAAGGGAGGTGCTTAGGGGCACAGCTCAGCCCTAGACACATGGGGAGACCTGAAGCCCAGATGCAAAGAATGGTGCCTCCCCAGGGATCTGGGGATCAGAGAAATAGCCATAGTGATGAGCCAAGGGAGAAAGCAGACTGCACAGTGATGGTGCGTCTGTCTGGGGACAGGCTAAGCTAGGGCAATGGGCTGGATTTGTCCTTCCCCTCAGGTCTTTCTCTGTGCGGCACGTGATGGGGAACCTGCTGCCCATGCTATTGCAGGGGAGGGACTGGAGGGCACAGTGAAGGCAGAGAGCTTGAGAAGCGATCCCAGTGCATAGGGCCACAGAACATTTGTTACCTAGAGAAGTAGCCTCTGAGGAAGGACGACCTCAAAATGGACTTGGACGTGTTACAAGAATATCACAGAGTTCTTCTGAGCTTGTCTGAGTCTGAGCCCTAAGCTCACACCAGCTGAAGGAGCTCAGCCTATAAGGCCCAGTGCAGAACCCTGGGGCCCTGGAGGGCGTTCAGGGTGAGCACATTGCCCAGGGGACATGGACTACTGGACCTAGGCTAGTGTCATGCCTGGCTGTGGAGAGACAGCAGTGCCCCCCAACAACCCACCTGCCCTGCATCTGGCCCCTACTACCTTGTGGGGGAGCAGGACCATGCAGCTGGCTCTGACCCATGCATGTCAACTGCTTTATTACCTGCTCTGTGAGAAGACTTCCGAAGAGATAACAGAGCCCCAGAACCAAGCAGCCTAAAACAAGAGTAGAAGATGGTTGCACTGAAGAATCTAACTGTGGGCTTTGAGTGAGAAGAAAACAAGCCTTCGTCATATTAAGATGTAGGGGCTCTTTGTTACAGCAGCACAACTGCACTTAATGTTACCATTCCCTGGTATGAACTCAATACCCATCCATTTGAGTTATACCTACTCACTGCCTATATGACCTTGGGCCAATCCCTTTCTCGTTGGGCTTCAGTTTCTTCATCTGAAAAATGGGAGTAGTTACACTTGCTTTATAGGATTGTTGTAAGGATTGAATGTGACCATTGTGTGGCTCATTATGGGACACACACACATCTTGTTCATTTCACTTCCTCTGCCATGAATGAGACACAAAGAAGTACGAAGCAAAGATCCTGACCTGAAGGAGGTCCCAGTCTCATTTAGGACACAAAGTGAGACAGGATGTGTGACATCTTTCTGGATGGGAAATGACATTCCCTAAGAATTGGCTGAATGTGGGGCTGGAGCCTCCATTCCAGTTTTTCAACTGGTGGGTTTTTAAAGCGGGGATGAGTTAAGGTCTGCCCTTCCTGCTTTGGCAGGGCTCCCCAAGCCTATTCTTCCCCATCCATAAATGGGTGTACCCCAAGAGGTCTTTCTAAGTGGTGTCCGCTTTGCTCCTCTGTGCCTGCCCCCATCTCTCCAGGTGTCCTTCAGGAGGGAAGTCAGTGGCTCATGGCTATCTCAGCTGTCTAGGTCATTCTGGAAATCCACCCCAAGAGACAGGGAGAGGTCCAAGAGAAGTCCACCAGCACCAGGTCCTCTTCCGCCTGTGCTCCATAAATCTTCACTCAGAAGCTACTGTTGTTTTTGTGTCCAGCTGGGGGTGCAGAGACTTAGGAGAGGCAGGTGACAGCCAGGGCTCCCTGACGAGTCCCTGGTGGGAGAGGGGTGTCCGTGGGGCCTGCCAGCCTCTTGGGTGTGTGCTGTGAGTTGAGTGGAGGCGAGGGGTCCTGGGGCTAGGCTAAGGAGGAGAGGCTGTCCCACGGGGCCAAGGGAAGGCTCATAGCTCCCCTTCATGTGCCCAGGGACATCTGAGTGATTCTGGAAATAGGACAGATGAGGGTTCAAATTCCTTCCACAGCCCCAACTTTCTGTGTAACCCTGGACAAATTGCTTCTGACTTCTCTGTTTCCCCCACGCCCGTCTCACATAGTCATCAGATGAAAGGAACGAGCAATGCCCGGCACATGGTGGGGGTGCACCATACATCCAGCAGTAGATAAAACGTAGGGTCTAGTAGGGTGTCCCACTGGGAAGGACAGCCCCAACCTAGAGACTAGGGGTGTGGCTGACAATGGGCTTCTTCCTGGGTGATGAGAGGAGGGCTGGATTCCAAGGCTGCAGGGAAGGTAGGGAGACGGGGTGGGCAGGGGACAGGGACTGCTAGCCACTTTGGCACCCAGCATCCCTTCCTCACGTCCCACTTGGCCTTGGAAAGCAGCAGAGCTGGCCTCCCTCCCCAGCTGTTCCTCGTGCTCCAGATAAATTGTTTCCGCCCGAGCCGCCTCATCCTCCCCCAGCCCTCTTCCTGTTGCAACACCTCGGCCCAGCACTAAACACGGGCCCTATCTGTCTCCACCACGTCCCTGGCTCCCTGCCGGCCACAGGCTCACCCTCCTCCAGCCCAACCCCAGCCAGATGTGCCCGTGGCTTTCACAGCTGTTCCCTTGACCCCTGAGTCAAAGCGCTCTATGTCAAGGGATTGCCCCTGGCCCTCCCCACTCCCTCCATATTAGCCCTCCCCCCTTCTGACCAGGGCAGGAACTGAGAGGGTCCCAGGGCTGCCTTTCTACTGCAGTTTTCTCTCTGGGCCCCAGCTCCTTAGCAGCCCCCATAGACTCCAACATTTAGCAACAAGGCCAAGGATGCTTATCATGCCTTCTTTGTGCCCCCTGCACCCTGCTTCCCAGATTTGCAGAGCTGGTCTCCACCACCAGTGCCCAGGCCCTCCAAAGGCTCCAGAACCTTCCTGACTGAGAGAAGACAGTCTGATAAACCCGGCACGTGACGTGCTCTGGACTCCGTGCCTCACAACTCCCAGGTACCAGGTTCCTTTTAGGGCCTCCATGTGGCCTCACCTTCCCCAGAGGGGTCACCTATGTTCCTCCTGCCCTGGCCCTGGCCACACCTGGGCTCCCGCCACCCTGGAATAATTCCCCCAGAGAGAAGAGAGCTTCTGTTCTTTCTTGCCCCCCAGGACTGCTGGACGGCAGGTCCTAGTGTTGGGTAGGAAAGGGACAGGGCCCCTTTCTGGCCTGTGTAAGAGTCTAGAGATGTGGCTCCAGTCTTAGCATCAGGTCACTGCCCCATGGCTGCCCCAGCTTCCTTGTAGACAGCAAGGGTGCCCATATCTGTGAGTTCCAATCACAGATGCAACCTCTCTTGTTCTCTCTGTGTCTCTCTCTGTGTATTTCTGTGCCTTGGAAGGTCTGTCTATCTGTCTGTCTGTCTCTCTCACACACACTCACCAGCATGCTAGGAGAAAAGGCAGGGAAGTGTCATCCCCGCCTCCTCTAATAGCAGCATTTTCAACACACATTTGACACAACTGTGGTTAAGATCATGATGAAAAGACAACCTGGGGAAACAGTGTGAGAAGAGAAATCCTTCGGTTGGAATTCAGTGGGAAACTGATTATCAGCTTGAGCACGAGAAGAAGACTTCCTCTCAGACACCAGGGGCTCCCCCCGGGCTCCCTGACCCTGAGGCTCGGGGCTCAGCCAGGCTTCAGCTCCCACACCCCATGCTCTGGAGCTCACCCGTGTTTCACAGCAGTCCCTCTGTGGAGTCTCAAACCCCTTCTCCACAGCCCTGGAGAGATTTCCACAACTTGTCACTTTTCATTCCCTGCAAGTCCCAGTGCTGGACCGATTGTGCAGGCTGGAGCTGCTGATTGGAGAGAAGGGCCCAGAAATCATCCTCACCATCCTCTCTATGAAGGGGTGTAAGTGAAGCCTAGAGGTAGAAGCGGCTACCGACAGCAGTGAGGATTTACCAAATGTTTTCTCTGTGACAGACCTCGGGCTCAGCATGTCACAAGCATTCCCTCATGTAATCCTCGCAACCATCCCCAGAGAAAAGTACTGTTATTCTCCCCATTTTACAGACAAGAAGACTGACATGTGGTAAGGTCAAATGACTTACCCCAACGGTTAGAACAAAAGGTTCTAAGTGTTACAACAAAGTTAGTCTAACTTCAAACTCCAATGCCTTAAACCACTAGCTGTACTGCCTCCAAGGTAGAAAAGGGATTTGGGGAGCCATTCGTCCAAAATCACACAACAAATTCGGGGTGCCCCTGGCCCCAGGACCCAGGCTGCATCCTTTGTTGTCCGTCCTTAGGAGTCAGGTCCTTGGTGAGTAATTGCTGTGACAGGGGCAGGGCTGGGCCTGGGCCTGGTCCCCCTTCCCTGCTGGCCCCGGCTCAGCCCTGGTCTGGCAGGATATCTGAGCAGGGAGGACCTGGGAGCTCATCTTGCTGGATGGCTCGCTGTGACTTGCTCCCGGTCACAGGTGAGCTTGGAGCAGGTCTAATGCCAGACCAGCCCCTCTCCACCCTGGCTCCATGCTCCGAGCCTGCCCTAATGGGCCAGGCCTTCCCAGGGTGATGACGTCAGCTCCAAGAGTAGCTTGGTGGTCAGGACTCGGTGGCAAGTCCCAACAAGTCCTCTCAGAGGGGCTAAGATTAGCCCAGGGACCTCAGCTCTGACTCACAGGGGTGACCAGGGTCAGGCCAGCCTGGCCCCCATTACCGCTCTCCTCTGATTCACCAGTGGAAAAAAGTTGGTCCAAGACCTTTCCCTGGCTGCCAGCTTTCTCTCTCTGCATCTGACTGCCTGGGCTCTGCAGCATGGGGACAGGGCCTCCAGCTTCCCAGCCCCTGTGCCTGGCCTACCAACACTGACCGAGAAGCTGGTTAGGGTTTGGCAAGTCCCTTTTTTTGGACCTACTCTGATGTTCCCCAAATCTCTCATTTTATCAATCCCCTCCTGATCTCCCCAACATCCAGTCAAAGGGCTTACGGCTACTTACTCTGCTTCAGAGGGAAAACCCTAGGTCAGGAGGAGGCCTGGTGCAGCTAGCTCTGCCTACAGCCTGTTGTGACTTCGCAGAGATCTTACTGAACCTCTTGAGGTGCAAGTGTGAGGGAAGCGCCATTTACGTGCTTCAAGTCACTCTCACAATCTTAAAGCCATAGCGCAGTCAGCAGCCCATGAACACCTGTGTTTGTACGCGCATGCGTGTGTATGCATGCGTGTGTGTGCACGTGTGTGTGCTCATCCGTGTGTGGAGAGCAAGAGCACAGGGAAGTTCCTGCCTGCCTGTCCCCTAGGGATCCTAGGGCCCTGCTTTCAGAAATCCCAGATCAGGCCTGGCAGAGCTCAAGTTCCCCATCTGAAGGTGAACATTTGGACTTGGCCTATCAGTGTCTCAACCTGCTTGCCAGCTTTTCCAGAGCCGGCTACCTTTCAGATGCATTGCCTCCTGAACTCCACTTGCTCTTTGCAGACATTGCTTTGGCCTGAGCCTGAAATAGATATTTATTCTATTCCTAAGCTGCTTTGGCGATCTGTATCCTGGAGTCATCTGGGAAGGGATAGCAAAAGCCACTGGGCCTCTCTGGTCAACACTCACATCTGCAGTGGGCAAGAGAGAAGAAGCAGGAGGAAGGGAGAGATTGATTTCTCTTGAAACCATGTGATTTCTGCCAACAATGAGCAGAGGCCTTCCTTGTCTCCCCCCTGCCACTGCTGACTTGGAGTCATGTTGGTGTTTTCCCCTAAGATTTCAAGGTCCCTGGAATAGAGGATGTGTTGGCCACCAGGACATTCCCTTTTCCTCTCTCTTTTCTTCTCTAAGAACGTGGTGGAGATGTGGCCCCCGAAGCGCTGTGAATCGTGACTGGATTAGGTAGAAGGACCTGGGGCCTGGAATATACTACTTTGTGGGCACTGGTGAGGCCATCACGCAAAAAGAATGACACACGGCTCCTCCCCGGGACCGGAGAAGTGACCAGGGCCATGGCAGAGTAGACCTTTCGAAAGCTGACCTGCAGTGAGGCCGGGGAGCAAGGGTAAAGTGGGCATGAGCCGGGGTACGCAGGATGGGTACCTGCTCCTGCCCCTCGGCCGGCATTAGGCGAAGCTGGAGGGAGGCCAGGGAGAGCAGAGAGCCGCCCTGCAGCAGCAGCAGCCCTGGGCCAGCTTGCGCTGGAGCCCAGGGCCGAGTAGACAGAACAGGCGGCCCTGAGAACAAGCGGGCAGGCGGCCCCTGTGGCAACCCTCATGGGCCCAGCAGATGACAGTTATGACAGATGCTACAACTGGGTCAGGGTCTCCATCAAAAGGCAGGGCTGGTGGCCATGGCTTGGGTCTGAGCTGGGAGGTGACAAGGAGCTATCCTACTCCATAGGGGCCGGGACTGGGGGTGCAGAAAAGGGCATTAGATAGTGTCAGGGGTGAGGGGGGATTGTCGTGGAGAATGAACGATGATTCAGGAACCATGGATCCAGAGAGAAGGGCATGGTGCTGCAGAGAGTCAAGATAAATCCACTCCACTAGGATCTCCTCACCCACAAATGGGTGGTCTCTGCAGCTCCCAGTCACCCAGTGCTGAGGACATCGATCCTCAGGATGGGTGGCAGGGTCCTACCTTGGTGGGGGGCTGCCCCCTACAAAAGCCAGGCTGAGCCGGGGCACAAGGCAAGCCGTGTGCCGGGGAAGCTGCGGCCACACACACAGGGTGGGCGCGAGCCAGGACAGGAGGTCACCTCTCTGGCTCACCCCAGTCCTGCAGGGCAGATCTGGCTGTGCTGCCCAAGGCCACCCTGTGTGTGGGGAGCACAGCTGGGCTGCCTGGAAGAGCCCAGCACAAGCTGCAACCTTCTCACTTCATTCCCGTCGCCCCCAGGGACCAGCAGGGCCAGCCCAGGTCAAACGGCTGACAGCCCTCAGCAAGGGTTACCCCCCCACCCCCACCCAGCCTTGTTTACATCACCGCCTCACTCCAGACCTGATTGCAGCAGAACTTAGCACTGCCTGGGAGGAAATCCTCTCCTCCATCCTTCCTCGAGTCACAGACACTCTCCTCGGTGAGGGGGACGGCAGGTAGGGATTGGGGGTGTCTCTACAAACCTGTGCATCTTCTTGTCCCTGCTTTCAATGGGCCGGTACCAGGGTGGGCACATGGATACTGGACCAGATGGACAACTGGGATGGCAGAGGCTTCTCTCACATTGGAAGAAAATCTTTGGGACACTACTGTCATGCTCCAGTGTCATTCTCTGTACCCATTCTACTGTAGGAGCTCCCTGTGGCTCTGTAGACAAATAAACTCATCCATCCATCCATTCATCCACCCACCCACCCACCCATCCACCCCATCCATCCATCCATCCATCCATCCATCCATCCATCCACCCACACACCCATTCATCCATTCTCCACCCATCCATCCATCCACACACCCATTCATCCATTCTCCATCCATCCATCCATCCATCCACACACCCATTCATCCATTCTCCATCCATCCATCCATCCATCCATCCACACACCCATTCATCCATTCTCCACCCATCCATCCATCCACACACCCATCCATCCATCCATCCATCCATCCATCCATCCATCCATCCATCCATCCATCCATCCATCCATCCATCCATCCATCCATCCATCCATCCTTAGTACCTCCTGTTCTGTGAAGCTTCTAGACCTTGACATAAGCTGTTTCCTACACTTGGGACATGCCCCCTGACCCCAAGCACTCTCTGCCTGGCGAGCCCCTACTTGCCCATCCAGTCCCAACTCAGACCTGACTTCTTCCAGGAAGACTTCATGGGCTGATGGTGACGAACCTCCGTGTTCCCACAACCCCCCGGTTTCTCATACTGTAGCATTTGTCATGCTGGGTGCTAGGGACAAAGGTGAAGAAGGCCCTGTCCTGCCCATCCCCACAGCTTACAGGGAGAGACGAGGACCTAAACCACTTAACACCGTGGCCTCACTCATAACAGCAGTGGGCCTGTCGGCACCTGTGGCTGCGGCTTTATCGCCATCATGCTCACCGTCCCCTCCCCCCCTTCTCAAGCAGTTTTATGGAGGGGTGTAAGTGACGTAGACTAAACAGACTATTTAACGTGTGGGGTCAGATCTTTCCTGACATTCACATCCGCCAGCAAGAGAATAAACGTTTCTATCCCTCCAAAAGTTTCCTCCGGCCTCATGTAATCCCTCCTCCTGCCCCTGCCAGCCACTCCCTCTCCCCAGGCAGCCCCGACTCTGCTTTCTGTCAGTATAGATTCGTTTGCATTTTCTAGAGTTTGCTATCAACGAGCCCATACAGTGTGTACTCTTTTTCAGCCTGGCTCCATTTTCCCTCAGCACGATTATCTTGAGACTCACCCAAGTGGCTGCAGTGGTTCATTCCTTCTTATTGCTGACTAGTGTTCCACTGGATGGGTGCACCCGGATTTGTTTATCCGTGCACCTGTTGGTGGGTGTTTGGGTGGTCTCCAGCTTGGGGTTGCTCCGGATAAAGCCACCTGGCATCTGTGTAGGAGGCTTTGCACAACCTCTGTATGGCTGTATGCTTCCGTCTCCTCCACGCACAGCCTCCTCCAGTGCCGGGTCGGGGGCCTGGCTAGGAAGACATCCTGAGAGGGGGGCAGGCGAGGAGCAAGGAGGAGTGAACACAAGCCTGGCTGGCTAAGGTCTTGCCACAGGTCCCCAGGGGCAGTGAGAGGATGGGTCCGCCTGCCTGGCGGGTGCCAGCTTTCACACAACCCACAGCCCCATTAGGGGCTCCTGACTAGTCATTACCTGTCTCTGCACGCAGCCGATTATAGAAAAAGCACTAGAGACTTCTGCACTCGTGCTCTGTTTAGAATGGAGAAGCTGCCGCCGGCTCATTCTAGTCCCAGTGGGACGGGGACAGGAAATCTTCCCTCCCCACATTTGATGCCTCTCTTTCCCAAGTGCATGTACGTGCGTACACACACACACACACACACACACACACACACACACACTCCTCTGCTGCTCCTGGGGAAGGAGAGAAGCTAGGGGCTGTGGGGCTGAGGGCCTGGAAAGTAAGAGATCTCTTAGACCCCAGAGGTGGGCTTCCTGGCAGGGAAATGGAGCTCATGCTCATACTTCCTCACCTGGGAGCAGCTGCTCTGACCTGGCCTCAAATGACCGTGGGGCCACTGAGGGGGCAGCTGAGATATTGAGGAGTTGAAAAGCCCTCTTGGTATGTG
Organism: Ursus maritimus; assembly: GCF_017311325.1. Taxonomy (NCBI): domain Eukaryota; kingdom Metazoa; phylum Chordata; class Mammalia; order Carnivora; family Ursidae; genus Ursus; species Ursus maritimus. The sequence goes on from NW_024426774.1 coordinate 49,405,354, forward strand.
AGCTGTCTTTAATCCTGCAGCGCCACCCCTTCCCCCTGGACCTCAGCCAGGCAATCCTTTGGTCCCTCAACCTCCCACTCCAATCCTCCCTGCATTCTGCGGTGCCCCCCACAACCTCCGGCCCCTGCCCCCCCCCACCCCGACGACCCTGGTTGGGGTCACCACATGGACACCTCCCTCCCTCCAGTCACTCTGCCACAGGCCACCCCCTTCTTTCACCTCAGGGCCTCCCCGTCTTCAAAGCAAGTCATTCTGTCCTTGGGCCTTGCTCCCAAGGCCTTTCTCACTTTCCCCTTCAAGAAAATTCCTTTGATCAGTTCAAGTCACTCCCTCAACCTGATTTGCCAGCCTTAGTCCTTTTTCACAAGGCTTATGACCTAGAGTGACCCCCTTGCAGAACATCAAGGAGAGAAATGTTCGTGTCTCAGAGGTTGCCTCAGTTTCCCCTTCTCTGCCTGTAGCCTGAACTGTGCTGGGCCGCAGGTGGGGGGATTCATCCTTCTGCTGCTGGCATGCTCAGGCTGTCACGTTACAACAAGGGACATGGAATCCCCAGGGCTTGATGAAGGGAGAGCAAACGTGGGAAGGAGCTATTTCCCATGTCTTTGCCATTGGAGCCAGATGCCAGAAGCTGGGAAAGGCACAGACTGGGGCTACAACCCAAAGGCCCTGACTTCCCACTGGGTGTTCATCCCACCCTCAAGTCAAGTCCACACATTTTAATAAATGCTCTCCCATGCTCAACATGGGGCATTGGTGGCTGAGGACCAAAACAGTTAGGCTGGGGGCAGAGGGGAAGACAACTGTGAGGGAAAACACACACACACACACACACACACACACACACACACACACAGAGAAACCCCCCAAACCTCCCAGGAAAGGTAAAATACAAGACCTGGGTGTGCCTAATCCCAAAGACAAAGAACACATTCCTTTGCTAGACTCTGTAGCAAAGGAAGAGGGTCCTGCAGTCTCTGAGGCCTGGGCGGGCTTCCTGGACCCTGCGGATGGGAGCTGGCCTGGAAGTGGGGCAGACTAGACCCGACTAGCAATGCAGAGGGCATTGCAAGCAAAAAGCTCCCTCGGAGGGATGGCAGCCTGGGCCTGAGTGCCCCCATCCAGCTCCCTCTCAGCACTTCCTCATCCTCAGCCTTCTTTCTCTTTCTTCAGCTCTGATCCTCTGAGGGCTCCCCATGTCCTTCTCCCAACCTCCTGCACGACCCCCACATCTCTAAGAAACGCAGGGCCTGGGTATGGAGTCCTGTCTGGCCCCAACACTTTCTGTCCCTCTTTGAGGCTGGCATCTGCTCTTTCCTGGGAAATGTCCATCCCCTGCCTCTGCTGCAGCCCTGCCTCCACCTCCTGGCCTCTCCTACCATCCAGTCAACAGCCTTTAGGACCCTCTGGGTGGGGCCGGTGAAGTGGTGATGATATGGAAATGTTATTGCCTTTGGCTATAAATACCCCCAGGCCCAGTGGCAGAGGTGGGGGTTGCTGAATATAGTATCCGGTCAACTATCTTGAGTGTGTGTGTGTGTGTGTGTGTGTGTGTGTGTGTGTTTGTCTCATCACCTTGGGAGCTCATTAAAAATACATATGCCCAGGACCCACCCCAGAAACTGAGTCAGAATTCCCAGGACATGTTGTGAGGAGGTATGTTTGTATTTTTAACATTCACCAACTGATTTTGACATCCTTCCCCCAACCCCATCCCCCCATGAGTTGAAAACAAACAGGCTGAGGGATCAGAGAAGTCCACAGATCTGGTCATCAGTTCTCCCCCATCCAGGCAGCCCTGGACACTGCAGCCTCCCCTGGACCATCCAGAGGCATGGAGGCCGCTGGGTTTCACCTTCCAGACCCACCCTGGCTAGGGGTTCCATCAACATGGGCCTTTTTCCATCTCAGGTTCCATCTCAGTGAGAGAGAGCGCGCTCTTACTCACATCTCTCAATGCTTGGAAAACCCACAACTTTGGACTCTGTAATTGGTATCCCTGTTTCAGATCTAACTTGATCCACTTTTGAATACAGCTTCTGTTGCCCTTTTTAATTATGGTTGAGATTCTCCTTCCAACTCTTCTAGATTTTTTCTCCCCATTCTGTATGCCCATTGCCCCGGGACCCTTCCCTCTTAGGACAGTGGTGGGGGGTTTGCAGCCTTCACCACCTCCACCACCAATGCCCCCCCATCACCGTGGTCACCCCCACTTCAGCCTCCACCGTCAGTACCATGTCCCTAGCTTTCATGGTCCCCACCATCTCTGCTGCTTCCCCCCATCACTAGAAGTGCTGATGTCAACAATACCACTGGTAGGACCACCACCACTGAGGTTCTCAGCACCGTCACCGCCTTCATACCAACACTGCCACCACCAGGTATCACAGCCCTCTTAATCACCAATACCACAAGCATATTTTGTCTGCCATCATTTCCTTACAAAATCTGCACAGACGTGGACTGACATCTCATCCTAATCTTCACTGGAGCCTGGCTTGGATTCTTAGTTGGTGCTTCCACCTTGCTGTGGCTGCTCCCGAACAGGGACTCACAGGGGCTGCCCAGTCTGCTGGGAGTGTTGGTGTCCCCCCAGGGACCCAGACTACTGGGGGAGACATATTCTCCCAGGCTCCACACTGGAGAGGGCCCCTCATTAATTAACCATAATGACGAATCCCCTAGACTGATAGGAGAAGACTCTCCAGACTGATGGTAGAGGAATTTCCTCAGGGGTTCCCAGATGGCTGAGGGAGGCATTTCCTCACGAAGTCCCCTCCTCATAAGGATGAAAGAGCCTTTTCAGAGTGCCGTATTCTAACTGAGGTGGACGCCCTGAAGGGAAGCCTTTGCCTAATGAGTGAAGGCCATCCCCTCATGGAGGTCAAAGACTACTGACAGGCTCAAGAGTTCCCTGAGGAAGGGAGCAGGGAGAGAAGAGAGATGCTTTACCAAGGCTATCATTTGAGAAAACAGCTAAGATGCATATCAAAATCCATACTAAGAGTGCTGGGTAACATGGCGGAATGGACCTCACACCTGCTGCTGCTGCTGCTGCTAAATTGGGGTGGTCATGACGATAAGGCCTCCTGAAGAAGGTGGCTCTGGGTTGAGTGAGCCCCTTACAGCGGCTGTCCCAAGGCTCTGGGATCCCCAGTGATGACCCAGCCCATCTCCAGCCTGGGAGTGGCCGGTGGTGTGTGCCAGACTCACATTGTTCCCATAGCCGCTCCCTGTTTCCAGGTTGTGTCTACCCAGCCTGGCGCCAGCCCCTGCCCTAGCAGCCCCAAGTGCAGACACAGGGCCCAGGGGCACGGGAGCCAGGAATGTGTGGAGAAGTGCCCTTGGCCAAAGCCAGCGGAGAGTTCTCTTCCCCCACAGGGAAAGGGAGGGTGACCTGGGAGTTCAGGTGTCTGATGATGAGCTGGGCCCTGATCAAAACACACATTTGGAGACTTTTAACATTATATTCAATTGTGTCCGGCCATTCTTCCTAGTCCCTTAAAGTTTCACTTTGTCTTCCTAGCTTTCTTCTTCAGAGTCTCACCAGAAGTTTATTTCCTCCAGAAAATCATCCCTGATTTTTACCCTTAGAGAGCAGAGCTCAAAATGTCGTGAGTTCGTTTCTTATGCGAGCTTATAGCCTTCTGTTTCCCACTATAACTCCCCTCTGACCTCAATCAGAGCCTTGATCTTGACCTCATACTGATCCTAACACTGACTACGAACTGAATCTAATCCTAACCAAAGGTAGATCCTAGCCCTGCGCTCAAACTCAACCCCCAGCTCTGCTGGCCTTCAGAGAAAAGCCATTGGCTGCTAAGGAAAACCAGGCAAGAAATGATGGCGGCCAGCCTCAGCCCCTCTGCAGCGGTTATGGTTTTCACACACAATAACTGCCTCTATGAAGAAGTAGGAGTGCGTGTGCACGCGTGTGTGTGCGTGTGTGTGTGTTTCCTTTATTCTATTTAGAATCCTTTTCATCACAATTCCATCCCATCTTCTCCAGGGAACAGAGGAAATAGGAAATGGATCTCCGTTCACACGGGGAGGAATTCTCTCCTAAGCCTGGAGTTCAAAGGAGGCCCGCGGCCGCCTAGTGGGGTCCGGATGTCACTGCATTAGCAGTGTCTCTCCCTCTTCCAGAGCTCAGGGAGGAGCGGGGAATCTGAATGGTAATGTGAGTGGGAAGCAGCCACTAGGACATGTCAGACCACTGGAGCTTTGTTTTGTCACCTCCAATAGTGACCAGAAGGAGTGAAACCCTCCTCAATGGATGTCCTGTCCAGTCTAGCCCCTCATTTCCACAACCACCTGCCCTGTGCTGGGGCCTCCTTCTGCCTCCTTCCACCCCGCAACATCTCACACACTCTCTATCCCTCTGCCTCTTGTTCCCTTCTCTCTCTCTCTCTCTATTTTCTTATTTTCAGTCTTTCTCTTGTTTTTCACATCATCTCTCTTTCCCATCCAATTTCTCTATGTCCATCTTCTGGTTCTTTTCCCTTTCTTTTCTCAGCAAAATATTAAACATCTAGTACTTGTTTGCAAAGTTTAGTTTCACCTACAGTTATAGGACTGCTCAAGCTGATGCAAGCGTAAGTCTTGCCTCTTTAACCAGAAATCTGACCCGTACTTTCTCTTGTCTCTTCCTCAGCACAATCTGGCTCACTAAATAATCCAAAAATATCACAGTGAGGGAGGCCTTGGAAATTCAATGCTCTCATTTAACAAAGGAAAGTTGAGACCCTGTAAAAGGAAGCCATACTCCCTGGGCAGTGCAGCCTATTAATGATGAAACTAGGAGCCTGACCAGTACCCAAGCCCCATCATGACTGTGCCTTTTCTTCTTTAACGAAATGTCTCGGGTCCATCCATACCTACTGGTTTCAACTGACTTTTACTTAGTTCCTCTGGGCTAGCCAGTGACATAGAAATATGATATCTGATAATCCTCAACACATGAAAACATGCCTAGAACAAAGAGGTCAGGTTCCCAATATGGGAAAGAGAAGATGAAACTAAGAGAGCTGAGTCAGAAGGAAATAGCAGGGTGATGAGGCTTGGTCCAAATTTAACTGCTGGACAGTTAACTAGATAGATGGACAGATGGACAGGCCAACTGAGTTCTGAATATATTAATGATGTGAGCACAGGTGTTCCATCCTCCTTATCACCCACTCACATTAACCAAGATTCTCGTGAAAACATCCAGACTATTAGAAATGTGGAAATGAGGGGTGTGCAGAATCACTGCTAATATGGAAGAGTATCATTCCCATCCAGATAATCAAGGGGATTCTGAGCGAGGACAAACTGAAGGACAGTAGCCAAGCCAATCTGCTGTGGCCCTACCCGAGGAGCAGCACCGATAGGAAAATGAGAAGAAGAGAGCCTGCAGACCCTACCTCCTCTTCCTAGTTTGAGGGATGAGGATTAGAGGACAGGGCAGGATTAAAAACAGATGAGAAACATAGCATGTGAACTCCCTCCATACCACAGAGCAGCGGCCTGTGTAAGAGGCACCAGGAGGCTCCAGGTCTTGAGTAGCAGCAATCTCTCATAGCAAGCCTGCAGGGAAGTGGAGTTGCCCCTGGTGGAGTGGGCAATGGTCCCCTGAAGAAAGCCGGGTCCAGCTGTGGTTTACACCCAGTATAAAGGCCAGACCTAAGAGGAAAACGGAAGTAGAAAATAACTTCTCCAACACTGAGCCAAAAATCCCAGACACACAGCCCCCTGGTAGGACTGTTCACAGCTCTGCCCTCCTTTCACTCTGAATTGATTGTGTAAATTACTACATTGTAGCCTAAGATCTGGCAGCAGGATTTATACAGCAACCAAAAAAGACATGATAGGAACTAAGAACAATCCATTCAATGGTTGAACTGGCTGGGCAAACTCCAGGTCTTACTGATTTGTCCTTGAAAGGAAGCCAAAGAACCCAGCATGGACCAAAAAGATTCTGCAAAATAAAGGATCACAATCAAGATTCAGATGACAAATACGCTTTTGTCAATTATTTAGTACAGGAAATAAGAAGAAATGTTCGGAAATTGCTGCTTTGTACTCTCAAATAATTCAAGAAAATGTGAACTCTATGGGAAAAGAGGTAACAGATGAGATGATGAAATGTTAGACTGAGATGGCAAGGGCTAAGAGAAAGGGAGTTTGATGATGGGGAAAGAGAGGAAGGAAACTGAACATGCCATTGAAGAATCGAAATCTTCATTAGAATGGAAAGAGATTTGACACTGAAAAAAAGTAGTGATATAAAGGATATTTGAGAATTTTTCTCAGAATGCCAAGGAAAAGAACAAAAAGATAGAATGCTTTCGAAAGGTCATGGATCTGCATAGATAGGAAGACCCAGTATTGTCAAGATGTCTGTTCTTTCCAGGTTGATCTATAGGTTCAAGGCAATTCCAATCAAAATTGAAGCAAGTCATTTTGTGGATACTGACAAACTGATTCTAAAGTTTCCAAATTTAGAGAGGCAAAAGACCCAGGATAGCCAACATGACATTGAAGAAGAACAAAGCTGGAGGACTGGCACTACCTGACGTCAAGACTTACTATAAAGCTACAGTAATCAAGGTGGTGTGGTATTGGTGAGAAAATAGACATAGAGATCACTAAAACAGAACAGAGAGCCCAGAAATAGACCTACATCAAGAAAGTCAATTAATCTTTAATAAAGGAGCAGAGGCAATTTGCTAGAGCAAAGATAGTCTTCAATAAATTGGGCTGAACAACTGGACATTCACACAAACAAAAAAATTAATCTAGATACAAATTTTTGACCCTCACAAATATGAGCTCAAAATGGATCATAGACCTGAAAGTAAAATGCAGAACCCAGAAAACTTCTGGAAGATAACAGGAGTAAACTTAGATGACTTCAGATTGGCAATGACTTTTTAGAAAGAACACCAAGACGCAATCTTGAGAAAAATAAAATTGATAAGCTGGACTACATTGAAATGAGTTTCTGCTCCATGAGAGACACTCCAAAGGAATGAAAAGACAAGCCACAGACTGGAAGAAAATGTTTGCAAAAGACATTTGATAAAGCACTGTTATCCAAAATATATAAAGAAATCTGAAAGAAAGAAAGAAAGAAAGAAAGAAAGAAAGAAAGAAAGAAAGAAAGAAAGAAAGAGAGAAAGAAAATGAGCAACTTGATTAAAAAATGGGCAAAAGACCTGAGCAGACACCCCACCAAAGAAGAGATGCAGGTGGCAAATAAGCAGATGAAAAGATGCTCCACATCCTATGTCACCAGGGAAATGCAAATTAAAACAACTACACACCTATTAGAAAAGCCATATTTGAGGACACTGAAAACACCAAATGCTAATGGGGATGTGGAGCAATAGGACTCTCATTCGTTGCCAGCGGGAATGTAAAATGGTGCAGCCATTCTGGAAAACAGCTTAGCAGTTTCTTATAAAACTAAACATACTCTTCATCATGTGACCCAGAAATTATTCTCCTTGGTATTTACCCAAATGAGTTGAAAACATATGTCCACACAAAAATCTGCATGTGAATGTTTAGAGCAGCTTTATTCATAACTGCTAAAACTTGGAAGCGACCAAGATGTCCTTCAGTACATGAGTGGATAAACAAACTGTGGTACAACTAGACCATGGAATACTAGTCAGGGCTACCAAGAAATGAGCCATCAAGTCATAAAGAGACATGGCGGAAACTCGAATGCATATCACTAAGTAAAAGAAGCCAATCGGACTACACTACCAACTGTATGATTCTGACCATATGACATTCTAGAAAAGGCAAAACTATGGAGACAGTAGAAGGATTAGTGGTAGCTGAGGTTATGCTGGAGGGAGGAACAGAGGATTTTTAGGGCAGTGAAACTGTTCTGTTATATATAATAGAATCATACTACAATTGTGGATATACATCATTATACGTTTGTCAAAGCCCCTAAAATGTACAATACCAAGAGTGAACCCTAACACAAACTACAGACTTCGGGTGGTAATGAGGTGTCAGTGTAGGTTCATCTACTGACATAACAACATAAATGAAAGTTGAACAAAGACCTGAAAAGGAATCAACGCATTGGATCTACCCCCAGTGAAAAATCCAAAACTCAAAATGAAGAGCATCATGATGGAAAAGAATATAGATTACTTACAAGAGAAGGTGTAGGAGTAGGATTTTATGCAGGAGACTCAAGAAAGTCTGATGAAAAAAACCAACCAAGTTGCCATCTATGTGGGAAGGCCATGTCAGATAGGAAAGGGCTCAGAGTATTCCATCTACATACTCTTGCTAGAAGAAATAGATATGTGTATAATATTTATATGTTCTGTATTTATTTCAAGTATATGTAAGACATAATCCACTCAAAGACATAATCCAGCCAATAAAGAACTCGAAAACGGCGAGGGTATAGCATGGGCTGACAGTGAGCACTGCTAAAAACAGACTTTGTGGTTGATAGAGTTTAAAGAAAAATGACTGCTCCCATCCAAAACTGGAGACGAGATACCCGGCACCTAACGGGCCTTTCTATACGTAGCTCCTCTTCCAGATTTGTTACTTCTTTGGCCGTGAAGAGTTCCCTAGCCCACTCCTGTGTTACTTTGATGGAAGTGATGTCCACACAGGTAAACAAAATGAAAGACCCCCCCAAATCCACTTATATCAAAAGCATTGGAACTCCCACCCGAGAAGAAATATCATTAACTGGGTGCCCTTTTGCTGTCCCCATGACATCTTTGGGCATGTTGGAAAATGCCTTCCACTTTCCCAAGATCCTTTCCTTCCATCTCTTAAAAATCATGATAATAGGGGCGCCTGGGTGGCACAGCGGTTAAGCATCTGCCTTCGGCTCAGGGTGTGATCCCGGCATTATGGGATCGAGCCCCGCATCAGGCTCCCCAGCTATGAGCCCGCTTCTTCCTCTCCCACTCCCCCTGCTTCTGTTCCCTCTCTCGCTGGCTGTCTCTATCTCTGTCAAATAAATATATAAAATCTTTTAAAAAATCATGATAATAAATATACACATCTTTCATGGCTATGATTCAATGATAATAGCCTTGGCTGTGGTGAGCTTGTGCAGTACACAACCTGCCCAAACTCTGGTTTCGCCTCAGCTGCGCTGCCTGCCTCAACCCCTTCCTCCACAGCCTCTGCCTCCACCTACCTAGAGTGGGAGCCGATTGGAACAGGCCACCTACTGTGTGCTACTGGGCTGTTTTCTTGCCTCGTTGGCCGAGTTCATCAACACTGACCCATTCCTTATTTCCAAACTTCCATTTCTGGGATAAAATGGTAGATTTCTCTGCACAAGGGAAGTTTGTCTTAGGATGTGTCATAAGCTCAGCACGAGATGCCTTGCTAAAATTGCAGAAATGAACGAATGACCTGAAGTTCTTAGAACTGCTCAAAAATTCCTTGCCTTTTCCTAAATCAACCTGTGCCCATAGACTGGGAAGGGGTGAACTGAGAGTTGGCCACTCTGTCCTTTTGGCGACAGGACACCCTAATAGGAAACAAACGAATGAGCCCGGTCTCCAGAAGGGGCTGGGCTTTCTTGGGAACCTGCTGACTCACTCCTCCAGGCTCTCCAGGTCTGCCCCCATGCCACCCATTTCCCCCTTACTGTTGAGTCTGTCCCCTACCTCCTCTTTCTCTCTCTGAATTAACGATACCAACCACAAGAATCTGAGGGCACCTTTGTTCTCATGAGCTTGTAGTGTTCATGTCCATTGACAGGTCTAAGCCCCATAATTCCTTTTGTAGAATTAATTAATTAATTTATTTCACAGAATAAATAGGATTTTAACAAAATGTAATAACTGTCTATTGTAAAGAAATCAGTGGCACTAGAAATTTTGTGCCCCTTTTCCGAAAGGTGAATGTCAAAAGTTGTAACAAGTAAACATTTATAAGACTGATAAAATTCTTGTCAGAAATGACTTTTCCCAAAATCATGTCAGTATGTTGGAGGTCGCTACTTAGGACACAGGTAGACTCCCCCATTATCCTCAAACGAGATAGCAGGGTTACGATTGATGCTCAAAATGGCCAATAATTTCAGCCCCAAGAGAAGTAAGTTATAAGAAGTTCAGAGCACCACCCTCCCTGCTTTGAAGCAAATGGTTAGTTGTGTGCAAAATCATCCGCATCCATCTGGTTCCACAGAAACTGCAGGGTCTGAAAGATCTGCTTAGACCTTATTTGAAAGCAGGAAAGGAAGGGAGGGAGGGAGGAAGGGTGGAAAACTTGCCAGCAGGTGGCCGGGGTAATATCTAAGTGTTAAGGAACATTCGGGGTAACCCATGACCCATCTTGGCTCCTCAGTGTCCTAAAACGTACTCCTTATTGTCTACCTAAAAACAGTTTTCGACCAGGGACGAGTTTGCCTGCAGGAACATTTGGCAAAGTCTGGAGACACTTTTGCTTGTCATGACCTGAGGAGGGGAGTCTGTACTGGCATCTAGGGAGGGTGAGGATGGGATGCTGCTTTAATATCCCACAACACACAGGACGGCACCCTCTCCCCGCTTACTCAGCCCAAAATGCCAGTCGTGTTGAGGTTGAGAGACTGTTTTAAAAGAACCGTCATTAAGCTCAGGGAATGGGGTTTCCTCTGATGAAGACCAGCATCCAGGCTTCCCCAGACACCCTCTGGCAGCAGCTTGTTCTGGGAGACGGTTGAATTATGGAGTATTTACCACCCCCAGCACCTGACTGTGGCTCCAAACGAAACCTCTCCTGTCCCAGCAGAGGCATGGAGGCCTTCCCTCCTGCTTGTTGGTTGTGGCCAGAGCATTCCAGCATCTTCCCACACCACCACATGCCCATTCAAGGGCTGGCAGGCCTTGTGCCTGTCGCAGATGGAGAGACGTTTGTGGCTTTGAGACCACTTATGCTCCTACTGTCTGACTGACCAATCAAACTTCCTCTCAATCTGAGCTGTGTGGCTCTGAAGCAAACACCCCGAAGTTCTAAGCACTGCTTGAGGTCCTTGCCCTTGTCCCTCTGGGTTAGCTGCTCCCCACACATGGTTCTGGTTTTTCTGCAAGGCCCATTTATCCCATTTATTAGGCATAAGAGCTCACAGTAATTTTAGGGCCTCATGAGAGTGTTTTTATTTAATCTAGTTTTAAAATCGTAAGAAAAAAAGAATATAATAATAATGACCTAAAATAATAGAATACATCTTTACACTAACAGAGTTGTAAAATGTAATTTTACGTGTGTGTGTGTGTGTGTGTATTTTATGGAGGAGAAGGCCCACAAAGGCAACGATGCCTAGGGTCCATGAAAGTCACAGTGGGACCCTAGATTTCTGGAAGCACACACCCTTCAAAACAGTCCCAGGGTCAGGGAAGCATGTCAGCAGGTGAATCGGGGTCGTGGAAGCGAAAGGGAATCTGGCAGGAATCTCCCTTTCCCTTCCAGGAAAGACTCTAATTTTTAAAGAAATTGTTTATCTATCAAGGCCTGCTGTTTTCACCAGGGACTCTGTTAGACTTACTTTAGTGAGTTGACATAACCCTGCATGACCTCAGTTCTCTGTCTGAGGCCTCCAGTATCGAGCAAGCTGCCCCCACAGGTTGTAAATCAAGTTCAGAGAGCTTCCCGGCTTCCCTCCAACTTCGAGGTGGATTCTAGGGCCCCCGGGTAGCTCACACGGGCTAGTCCCTCCTCCAGGCACTAGGAGTTTGGCTTTGATAGAGAGAACACACTCCTGGATGACAGTGTAATTTGCACCACGTCTGGGTACTGCCCCGAAGGATAAAAATCCTGGGCAAACCTGCAGCGTGCCCCAGATATGAGCTGTCGTCCCCAGATGGCTTCTTTCCTCTTTCTACATGAACTTGATGCCAACCGGGGTAAAAAGTAAGGCAATGTAGTACATATAGCATTGAAAGCTAATAAAGGATGTGAAACAGAGCCCCAAATGGATCTGTAAACAACATGAATGAACTATGATTATCTATGATAACAGAAACATGATAGTAAGTACTATTATATGCCATTCCCAAAGGACACACCTATACCAAAGTGGCACAGAAGACTCAGAAGTAGAAGGAGGACTAACAAATGAGGAAAAAGAAAAAGATAGCAGGAGGCACGAGAATACCAAACAAAACAATGTGCCTAGACAAAGGGTCGCTTGATAAACGCTAGAGGATGTGTCTGCCTCAGTACTCACAAACCTTTACGTGCCTATTACCACACTGCTGAACTTTACACAGAGAGAGATTGATGGGAGCATGGCATTATGGGAGATTTAACATGCCCATGTCACCATTTAATTAACAAGATAACTACGAAAGCAAGAGTACAGAGCATCTGGATGATATAGTTAATAAAGCAGGGTTAATATGTTTATAAGACCCACGTCCTACAAACAGGGTATACCTCCCTTTCAAGACCATGTATAACGCTACACACAAAAGTACTTCTCCACCACACTCCCCTGCACCCAGGCCCTAGTTTTCTCCCAGCAAAGCTGGGAGCCGTCAGGGGTTCCTAAGAGACTGTGCCAGCTCAGCCCTTTCGGGACTCTAGGAAGCAGAAGAGGAGGCCACATAGCCCTTAGTTTGCTTCCATTCTAGCTGGGAAGAGGTTTGCAACCTGGAGAACGCAGCCATTGGTCCACCTGGAGGGGAATTGAATTACACGGGCTGGAGAACGAAAGCCTCCATCCAGACATTTGTTGGGCACCACAGGTATGTACTGGCACTGGACATGCTACAGGCGGACATCAGGGATACATAGAGCGAGAGACCATCTGCTCTCCGAGAGCTCTCAGAGAGGAGTTGGCACAGCTTCCCAGCAACTTAGTAAAACCGGAGACATGCTGTGGCAAGAGCCATGTGGAGCCTGGGAGGGGTGCAGACAACAGAACAAAAGCTGGCCTTGGAAGGGTGGGCCGGTCCGCAGCAGGGATGGTGCTCCAGCTGAACGAGGGATATAGGCAAAGCTTGGGACCTGAGGTGAGTGCAGTGCTGACCGTTCATAACCCCAAGGAGACCTGAGGTTGCCTGCTTTCTTCTCGCTGTGCAGGTCAGACATTTGGATTCTATTGTTTCTGGGTACGGCCACGTGTTCGCCACGACAGGGTCTCTGCTCATCCCCTGCTCTACTGCTCAAGGACACCTGTGCGGAATGGGGTGTCTCATATCCCCACATTCTGCTCTTCTTCCAAGAATCGTCACTATCCTTCACATCACATAGTGCTTTAGATGTTGTGAGTGTTCAAGGCACACTCAAAAAATGAAATTTTTGGTGACACACTCAATGGGAATAGAATATTCTGAACATCTGTGACCATGTTGGTGGCTGAGAGTGGAGCTGTGTGGGTGCCTCAGGCCCTGAGCCCAGCTCCTCACGGCCACCGTTTGGCCAGGACTTCATACCTCAGAGGGGGGCCTCTCTTGCCCTTTATATCTTCTTGGCTACTTTTGAGGGAGCAAGAGAGGCCCCTGCCTTCCCCGTCAGGTGGCAGTGCCTTGAGGACAGGGACTGTGACGCCATAGCCTGGGGCCCCCTGAGGAGGCATCTGGCCTGTATTCTCCCACTCTTTGGCATGGTTTCATCCCAAGCTCTCTGACATTTGGGAGAAAAGGACCTAGCATTGCAGCTTGTGGACTGGACCATGAGCTTTATGGAAGGTTAGAGATCTTCTAGTGCAGCATTTTTCAACTGCCGGTCCATGGACAGCCCAGGGTCAGGGCAGCTTTCTACCAGCTTTCACAGTTCTCCCTTTTCCCCGCCCTGCCATTTCTTCCCTCCTAAACCTTCCAGCCTCCACACACATAGCAGGGAGTCTGGCTGGGACTCCCATGGGGCTGGGGCACTTGGGTGCATTGTAGCCTTGGTGCTGAGCCCAAAGCCTGTCCTCTTCCTCCAGTATGTCAAGGAACCTATGGAAGCCATCCATCCTCCTGTCCTGCCTCCAGCCCCAGTGCAAGTCAAGGTCCGTGTCACTGGCAGGTTTACAGAAGCTCTTCCCTCTACCTGCTACACACTTTCCCCTTGTCTGTGGGGCCCAACTCCTATTTACCTGGTATCACCTCCTGTTGGAATCTTCTCTTGACCAGCCTTCCTTCTCTGAAGCTCAGTTGGGTGACCCTGTTCCATGATGCCCCGTACGCTACCCACACCTCTTACGGCACACACTCACTCACATACACCCACGTACACTCTGCCTCTGTGACTGTACAGGCCTAGTAGCTTCTCTGTCTTCTCCAGCAGACCTGAACCCCCCAAGGGCAGCAAGCTGGGCTCCTTGCCACTGCCTTCTCAGGGCCTGGCAGAGTGCCTGGCATCTAGTAAGTGCCCAGTAAACATTCACTGAGCAAACAAGTGGGTCAATAGAGGGATGGCTGAAAGGGGGTCTGGACCTTATGATTTATGCTTTAATGGAATGGGAGTGGGAGCAAGAGTTTCTGGCTCAGACCCATTCAGGATGGTGTGTCCACCCCTTTTTCTCTACCTTGTGCTAGATGAGAAGTATATTCTGCATGGAAATTGAAAGGTTTGAGGACCACATATTTGTCATTCCGTCCAGTTTGTCCTCCTCATCATGGGGTGATGGCAGCAAGAGGGCCAATGGGAGAACTCACTCCTTAGTGTGTCGGGTCCAGAAGTGGCAGTGGCCCTCTTCATGACTGTGGTCTCAGTCTCCAGAACAGTGTGAGTATGTGTGTACAGATGGCAAAGTGTGTGGCGCACGGAGAAGACCTCGGGTGGTTCTCTTCTCCCCAGCTGGCTGCAGGCTGTACCCCTCCCTGCTGGCCGGTCCACTAGCTGTTTCATCCACTGTGCCTCCAACTACCCCAGGATGGAGAGCTGCTGATGGAGGCTGAGGGTGCAGATCACAGACATGAACACACACTCCCAGGTATTCACACGCTCGCTCGTGTGCATACACATGCATATACCCTTACACGTACTCATATGCTCACACGCAAATGTGCACACTCACATACTCACACACATACCCTCTGTTTCTAATCATTCAGAATCAAACAGGGCTCAAAGCACAGGGTCAGAATCCCAATGATTTCCAAGTGTAGCATCCCCTGGTGTGGTTGGAATTAGGAACAGAGTGGGATTCTGCCACTTGCCTGCAGTGATCTAACCCATGCCTGAGGGGCTCAGGAGACACCAGGCTCTCATCACAGTCCCCCCTCATCTGCTCCTCATGTCTCCACAGCACTGGCAGAAATTGCTCCACAGAGGACAGAGATCAAGGAGCATTATCTTTTTGGTTTCCTTGTTGAGGTATAATTTACATGCCATTATATTTACTTGTAATGCAATGTTGTCAATGATTTCAGCAAATTCATAGAGTTGGGCAATCATCACCACAACCCAGTTTTAGAAGATTCCCATCATTTCATCAAGTGTTCCAGCTTAAGCACATTTCTCTCTCTTAGTTTAATGGGCATTTTCATCATATATGGGAGCACCTTGTTTGGGGAGAGTAATGAAGTTCTTAGTCATTTATACCTTAGTATGGGTTAATTTAATACACTGCTTTATAAATTTATTTAATTCATTAAGCAAGTACTTAGTCCTGTTTCTACCATTGGCAAGGCAGGTGAAAGACTGATGTTCCCTAGGCCCCTCAGCCAGGAGTTGGGTCATTCTCCAGTGGTTCTTCCTTGACCCAGGTAAGAGGTAGGACATCCACACTTGGGAACAGACATAGGTGTTAAGTACCCATTCCCAAAGAGCTCTGTAGAAGCAATACAGTAGTTACATGATCACCATGATGCATTTTGGAAAGCAGTTAGTGGGTTGACAGAGGTGTGAAATGACAGGGTGCTGCGAAATCTAGAGGATGGAATGCTCTTTTCGGGAAAGGAGGAAGGCAGTGGTGTGGGAAAGGCCCTGGACGGGGGTGCTGGGACTCAGGGGTCAGAAAGTGAGAAAGGGGGGCCAGGAAGGGGGATGCCAAGCCCACTGGGACATTGCAGGGAGGGCTGCTGTCCCAGAGCTCCTGCTGTGGGGCCAGACAGCCTAGATACTTCCCCTGCTTCCTTAGGGTTCTCAGATGCCCCTTGCTACTTTGGGTCACTCTGGTGGACAGCAATGCCTACTCAAGAAAAGGCAGGGCAGAAGACTTACCAAACCCAGGCCAAAACAAGATCCATCTCTAGACATTGTCGCAGGAGAGCGTGGGCCAGGTTCCCTTTGAGGATGACCTGACAAGACCAACTGCCATGGCCGCAGAGTAGCCCCAACCAAGCAAGCCAATTCTTGCCTCTCTCTTCCTTCAGTTCTCTCTCCTGCCAGGACTTGGTTCCACCTCATTTTTTTTCTGCTATCCCTTGCCCCCACCCCTGCTCTCATTTCCTCTTTCCACAGTGCAAGGGAATTTCGGCTGGAACAGCCCATAGCGTGTGGTGGGCCTGGGGGGGGGGGGCATCCAGAGGTCGCTGGAGCTGGGAGGGCCCCAGATGGGGACTGAGCAATGTGTCACTGCCAGGGCTTGGCAGGGGCTGCTGCCCTGGGGGGTTGGGAGCAAGGGAGGCCTGGGAGGTGGGAGGCAGAGGGCAGCCGGGAGGCCTGAAGCCTGCCAGAAGAGAGGACCTGAGGCGGGGTGAAAAGGACATTTGAGCTTGGAAGGGAGATCCTTGCTGTCTACTTCCTGTCCAAGCTACCAGGGTCTTCTTCGGTGGGGACTCCTGGCTTGAGAGGTACCACCCCAGCCAAGAATTCTTTCTTTCTTTTTTTTTTTCTTTCACTAAATTAAATAATGGAGGGACTGTGTCTATCTCTATTTCCATATAGCCCAGTCTGAGCCTTGGCTGATCCTGGAAGCCAACCAGGTATGTGGAAAGAGGAAAAAGCAACAGCCAAAGAAAATGAAGCGGTGCCTTGAAGGCCAGATGGAGGCCGTGGGCAGGATCTGCAGGAGGCCCTGGACCAGGGGGCCAAGGAAGGGGGGTCTGTCTGGCCTCTGAAGGAAAGTCGGGGGTGGGTCTCCTCACAGTGGGCTGCTGGGGATCGTTATCAGAAGATTAGAGCCAGAACACGAGCAGCCAGAGCATGAGTGATCCTTCCTGGCTGTAGATGTCCAAGGCTCCTTAAGGGGCCCATGGGCAGCAGGAGGTCTCCAGTTTTGTTGGCAGGCAAGAGGGAGAAGGTGGTGGGTCATTCAGTGCTTGCACCTGCTCCCATCTTGTGTCCCTGCTCATTATAGCCTAGAGCTCACTTTGGCCCACAGCTCCTTTCTCCTAGCTCCCCTCACTCCCACCTCCCCATACTGGCAGTCTTCCCCTGAGGAACACTTGGCCTGGTCTCGAGAAGGAAACCGTGATGGTAGCAGTGACTACCAGATGGAAGTCTAACAGGGCAGTGACTCTGCCCTATTGACTTTCTCTGGAGAGGAGAAAACACACATCCTTAACTTCTTTGCTTTAATGGTTGCTCACATCTGTCCCCTTCTCTCCATGCCTGCTCCTTCCAGCTGGGGTGTGAGCCCTGCAGTATGCCCTCTCGGCCCCCTCAGAGCCATGCTCCAGATCACAGCCAAGTAGTCTACCTCTCCTCAGATACTGACCCCTGTCTTGCATTAAAATCCATCAATGTTTTTCCTCAGTTTTCATGATAGAGGTCAAGTTCCCAAGTATGTCCCCAAAGGTCCTACCTGATCGGGCACCCTCCTGTCGCTCTAACATTATGTCCTGACACCCCCACCTTGCCCATGTTCTTGTTCCCACTTCACACCATTCATAATTCTATGAGTGTTCTGCACTCTCCCTGTGCCCACACTGGCCGCTCCCTCTGCAAGGACAATACCCTCTGCCATGCACCTGGTTAAGCCCTTTTGTCCCAGCACCAAGGACAGCGCCTGGCACCAAGCAGGTGCCAATAAACAATGATGAACAAATGAGTGTTTCAGACTCACCCTCCCCTCCCTTCCCTCAGGTTAGGCACCTCTAGCTGGGTGAGGCTTCCCTAGCTTTTTTTCAGGTTATAATGAACTAGCCTGACCATTTATGCAGATGATAGGATTTTAGCATCTTTATTGTTGCACTTTTTCATTTCAGTATTTACTTTCATCCCATGGCTTTCTCCCATTCAACTTCGATTGTAAAGCACACATGCTTCCAGGAAAAGCTGTTTCAGTAGAAAGGCAGAAATAGACTTTGGATAGTTCCAAGCATAGACCCCGAGAAGATGGAATAAATGATGAGTCTAGATAGGATGCCCCCAATTAGGACAAAGGGAGAGAAAGGGGAATGTGAAGAGAGGAGTGGGCCCGGACAGGAAGGAAGGCAGTGCACCCAGAGAAACCAGGGCTGGAATCAGCATCTGGAAATGCCTGGTCTCTCTTTGGTAGATATCTTTCATTACCAATAGCAGGCAACCACGTGGAAGCCAAGTTGGTACAATCCCAAACTCCCTGATCTCCAATTGAATGGGTCCCCTGGGGTGTCCTCCCTGATAGCTCAACAGCACTTGTGATGGGGAGCAGCCAGATAAGGAAGCTTCTCTCTATGCTTCGTGTCCACTCAGTCCCCATCCAACTCATCCACAGTGGAGCCCCACCAACATTACACTATCCCAGGGATGTGGAGCTCTGAAGAGGAAGATGAGGGCGGGATGCTGGGGAAGGAAGAACTCCCCACACCCATTCACACTTGACAGAACAGAGCCCACTCAAGATGCTCCTCAATACAGGACAGTAGAGAAGAATACATGTCCCTATTATACTCATTTCTTTTCCACACTAGGGCCAGGAGCCCTGGGCTAGCCGCATCTCCAGCTCTTGCACACTTCCTGGCTCGTTGTATGTTCTCAATAAATCTGAAGCAGATATTGTCCTCCCCGACTTACTAACAGAAGCTCAAATCTGTTCAGGGAAGCAATGTAATTCATTAAAAGTACTCAGTTTCCTAGAAATGTTTGAGGCTAGGATGGCATTAAGGCAGTGTTCTGGATAATATAATATAATATAATATAATATAATATAATATAATATAATATAAAAAATATATAGTGGGTGGGGCTTCTGGGAAAATTCGTTAAAGGGAAAGACTGAACTGACACATTCCTTTTCAGCTTTTGTCCTTTACCCTTCATCCTTCACCTTCCATCTCTCTTCGGGCCTGGAACATGGACATGAATATTCAGAGGTACAGGAAGCAGCTTGCAGCAACAAGGAATTAGCTTACACCAAGGATAGCAAAGCGGAATGGTAGAAAAAGCATGAGTCTCTAATAGCATAGTAGAGGCCAGACTCTGCCATCCCTGGATTACCTGTCTTTGGACTTCTTGGTAGTGAGTGTATCAACTAACACCTGCCTCAACAGTGCTGCATAACAAATCATACCCAAAGTCAACAATCATTTATTCTTACTCTTGCATCTGAGAATCAGCTGGTCTTGGCTTCAAACTGTAGGTTGGGTCAGCTCCGTGTGTCTTTCATCCTCCTAGGTCTAGTACCTGCCCAGAGCATGTTCTTCCAACAATGACAGGAGGATGACAAGGGCACAAGATCAACTGGGCAAGCACATGTCAAATCTCAGTTTGCATCACACCTGCAAACTTCCCATTAGCCCAAGCAAGTCACATAGAGGAGCCCACATAGTTGAGGGCTGGCAAAGTATACTCTACCTCTGATGGGAGGAACCACAAATTCACATGGCAAAGGGCAGAAACAGGAGTGAAGAACTGGAACCAATAATCAGAAAATACTTGCTAAATAAATAAATGCTGGGTACCTCTTATGTGTCAGGGACCATCTTAGGTGCTTTGTGGTCATTAATCTTCTCATTTCACCTTTGCAACAACTGATAGGAAACAGGTCTTATTAAATTTACTTTGCACATTTACAAAACCTATTGGTCAAAGAGCTTAAGTAATTTATCACTTGTGAAAGGGAAGGGCAGGATCTCAACCCTGGTTCTGGCTGGGCCAAAGCCTCTTTTCACTTATTACATCATGTGTCCTTACTTGTTTCCTGGAGTCTTCAGGGAAAGAACAGGTGTATGACTTGGGAAACCTGCACTGGACAGAATGTCAGCTTGGTATCTTGTCACAGCGTATCTGACTGCAGGCCACGTAGACTTCAAGGTATGGGTGGAAGGGCAACAAAGAGAGGCTCTGAGAATCCAGATTGTCAGTTGCAAGAAACAGAAACTTAGTCTGGCTGGTTTAAGCAGAGAAGGCTATTCAGTGTTTCCCAGAATTACCCTGAGGATGAAAAGATAGGCTCAGAAGACAGATGGGCACAGGGAAGGCTGAAACGCCAGAACACACCCCCAAGCATGGGGTCCTAACTCCTGTTGGCCCTGCTGCAGCCACAGCCACCACCAGAATAATTCTTCCCTGTTCTGTGTTTAAAGTCCAGGTATGGTGCCGGCAAATGGCCCAGGCTGGGTCAGATGCCCACGTCCCAACTGCATAGGAAGTATCTGGTTTCCATGTCTGTAGTGACAGGTGGGATCTGCCTTCTCTAGGACTCATTCAGTTAGGGATTCCTCCAAACAATAAAAAGGTTCAGAGGCCAAGGACAAAAAACAAAACAAAAAACAACAAAACCAAAACAAAGAAACAAGCAAAACCAAACCAAACCAACCAACTAGGCTCAGCCAGCAACCAGCAGCTAGTGTGGTCAGGCCACGGGTGAAGAAAAGGAGGAAGGGGAGCCCGCCCCCTGCCCCCTAGCTTCCCACCCCTGTTGGTGCCCTCTGGGGGAAGAGGTGGTGGGAAGGCAGGTGGCACAGAGCCTGAGCAGCCCGGCCTCTGGTCCTCAGCCCTGCTACAGGAGTCCACTGATACTCAGCAGGAGGCTGATAAGCTTTCTGCCTTCAGGGGCTTCTGGGACAGGGAGGAAATGCTCACCCCCAGGAAACTGCTGGAGAACAGCACAAGACAAAGGATGGGTCTCAGACTTTAAGAGTTGTTAAGACTTTGGAGAAGAGGTGGGAATGTCAGGGAGGGCTTAGCACTGAGCCAGGCCTCAGAAGAAGGTAGGTTTTCAGAATAGGGGTATAAGGGAGGGTACTTTGCCACAAGGGGGTCTATGAGCAAGAGGAACTCCCCATCCTTTCCCCCATCTCCTGCTGAAATGAGCCGGTACATCCCTGGGCCCGCCAGCTTCCTCCAGGGCCGGGGGGCAAGGAAGGGTAGAAGTGGACTGCGCTCAGACCCGAGCCCAGCTAACCATAAGATCATAGCTAGACGCCCTCCAGCTTTGGGAAAGAGCATGGACTTCAGATCTGGTCCTGCCCCTTCTCACTTAGGGCAGGTTACTTCATATCTCTGAACCTCAATGACATCATCTTGAAGGTAAGCCTCAGAGTAGAGGCTCTGTCTTAGGTCTGCTGGGAGGATGGCAATGAGGTATCACATGTTAAGTGCTGAGAACGTTGTTTGCACAGAAAAGCGCGATGTCGGGGTTAGCCGTGCTGCTGCTGTTGCTGACAATGCTGGTGCAGTGAAGAACCTAGCCTGCCAGCCAAGTACGGAGCAGGCACCCTAGAAACCTGTTCCTTCCTTCTTTCCCTGAGGTCGGTGCCCCCCCTCCCTCCCCAGGTGCACAGTGAATGTGGGGAGGGGGGGACTTGCTCAGGTCATGACCATCCCTCAGATTTCTGAGCATGTGGAGACAGCAAAGGGAGGATATGTCCTCTTGGCCTCACCTGCCTTACTCCTGCAAAGCCCAACAGAGGCCCACCCAGCTCACTGACCTGGAACTGGGCCAGTGCTCTGTATGCAGGGTCTGAGGTCTAATCCCTCTTGCCGAGTCTATTCTTCATAGACTGGGAGCTCTCCAGGGAAGGGGGGCATATGCCTACTACCGGGTTGGGCCTGGGGCCAGGGGTGGATGTTGATCCCCAGAATAGTGGTGGGCACTGACTCAGTTTACCAAGCATGGTTTCACTTTCCAACATGGTTCCTCTCCTCCATGAACCCCCAGGGGAGAAGGGAACAGAGAGCTGTGTCTCATCCTTCCATAGAAGCTTAGCGGGGTTTCGGGAGCGCCTGGCCTCCAAAAGCACCAGCGCTGGGTTGGATCAACAACCCCCAACCAGCCTGTGAGAAGGTCCCCCTGCTCTGACACCCTCCAGCGAGGCACAGCTTGTACCCTGAGTTCCTGGGGTCAGGGTTGGGATGCTCTGCACCCTCCACTACTGCCAATCCAGGCCCTGGGCTGCCCATCCCCTCTCCCAACCCTACGACTAAGCAGCCTGGGATAGCCACAGCAGCCTCCTTGCTCCCCTCCCTGCCTCCCCATCCCTAGCACAGAAGCCCTGTCAGGGATCACTGCAAAGCACCACGTGGAGATCTAATCTGGGGCGGGGGCGCAGAGCTGAGGCGGGGTGGAAGGGGTCGACGAGAGGAGGAAATTAATGATTAAATAATGGGTTCCAAATGTAGCGGCTCCAAGTGAAATCCCCAGCCGCAAGCCGGCGGGCTGCACGCTCTCGGCCCTGCTCCAGGAGCCCTGAGGAGGCCCGAGCAAGCAGCAGAGATGATGGTGGCAGCCTGCGGCTCCCCTCAGGCCCAAACGGTCCTGGCCCGGATGCAGGGTCAGCGGGGTGCCTGTGGGGGCCCCGGTGATTCCCGATGACAGGTGGGAGCCCTGCCACTTGGAGCTCCATGGCTGAGCAGAGCAGGGGCCCTTGTCGGGGGCACTGCTCAGAGGCCTGGCCAGGCAGGAGGAAGTCTTGAGGGGCAGCCTGGCCAGGAATGCGGCCTCTCTTGGCCTCTATGGCTGGCATTTCATTTCATTCCCCCATTTGATCCCCACCCCTCACTGTCCTGGCGACCATGAGCCTTGGCTCTTCCTAGAGAAAGCCCCTGCAAAGAATCCGGGGAGAGGGGAAGGCGCCCCCCCAGACCATCACTCCCACTCTAAACCTTCCCCTATGATGGCACCTCTCTCCCTATGTCCTACTATGGTGCTTGCCCCATACATGGGGGAGACGGTCCCCATGCTGAAACTCTGGGCTTGTCTAGAGCAAATTTAATCTCACCGTGCCTCAGTTTCCCTCTGAACACTGGGGCTGGTATTCCTCTCTAGCACTGTCCTGGGAACTAGGACCCTCTTATACGTTTCTCTCTCTGACCAGTGCAAGCCCCTCACGGGCAGCATAGGGCCTGAGCCAGCACCCCTGGCTTCTCCAGCTTTCTGCCAGAGACTCCTGCCCTGTGCCCTCACCACCCCTCCTGCCTGTCAGGGGAGGGCCCAGGTCTGGGAAGCCCGGGACAAGCATCTTGGCCCCCGGGCTCCTTTCCCCCACCTCTGGAACCCTGCTTGGAGCCTGAAATTTTCCACACTGAGCCTTTGGCTGCAGACGCTGGAACTTTTGCAATTTCCTGACTCGAAAACTGCTCCCCCACTCCTACGCCCTCCACTGCATCCCCACCGGTCTTGTGGGGTGGTCACCCCAGCAGGGGCTCGGAGCCCAGACTGTTGGGAGCACAAGCCTGGGTCTTCAACCGTGACATTGGAAAGTGCACTCCTGGGCTGGAAGCTCCCATGCCCTGGTCTGCCACCATCTGCCTGGCCCACAGAGGGCCTCCCAGGATAATGACGGGCTTCAAGGCCCAGCAGAGTGGAGAGCAGTGGGCAAGAAGGAAATCAATCTCCAGGTAAATGGGCTAGAATGATGGGAACAGTTTCTGTGCATCACTCCAGCCATACAGAGCAGGTCTTCCTCTGGAATTAGAGGCCAGTGCTCACCTCCAGCACCAGAGTGGGGAATGCTGAAGAGCAGCCGGGCCCCGTAAAGTGATACATAAAGCCCTAAGGAGCACTGCCACCAGGCCACACCTGAGCAGAACTGGAAGCCAGGAGCCTGGCCCCGCTCCCAGCAGGCTTACATTGCTGACGTTGTCACAGGCAGTGTGCTGTTTGTGGCCAGGGGAGAGCTGCCAAGCTGACGGTCACCCTGCGGGAGCCTGCAGGTAGAAGCTAAGAGAGAGCAGTTCTTATAAGCTCTGCCCCACCGTTCGTTCGGGGCCCTGTCCTTTTCCTGCCCCCGCAGCTCTCCAGAGCATTTCCTGTACTGTCTGGGGGCTGGCAGCACAGAGCCAGGCTGAGGCCTGCCACGGCCTTTGGGTCACACCCCACCACACTTTGAGGCACCAGTCTTGGGTCACTTTTATGGACTTCCATTCTCGACTACTCTGGAAAGGCAGGCCAAATAAACAGCAAGCCGAATAAGCCTGAGGCCTTCCTCTCCCTGGGTCCCCCACACCACCTCATCCAAGATCCACACACCGTCCGGGATTGCGCGTGCAGAAGAATTTTAATAAAAACAAGCAACTCAGAAGGTCTGGCGGGGCGGGCAGGCTGGCCGCGTAGACTTGGTGCTATTCCTGGCCTGGGAGGCCAGAAGGCTCTCCTAGGAGCAGGAGCTCCCAAGACAAATACACAGCAACAAGCGGGCTTTGTCTTCTCCCTTTGAAGATGGAGTGTCCAGGCTGGGCCTTGGCCACACAGGAGGAGAGGGGAGGGCCTGGGAGAGAGGGGGCTAAGCTGGGGGTAGTCAGGCTGACAGTCGTGGGCTTTGGGGGTTCTAATCCTTTGGAAAGCTCCCCAGGGATGGGCATTTAAGAGTAGGTATGTGTAAGCTTAAGAGGAAGACATTTCCCTTGGCTTTACTCTCTGTCTGGCCTCACACTGTCACCTCACTGAACAACCCCACCACCCCCACGCACACACACAGCTCAGTCAGGTGTCTGCTGTCCCCAACATGAAAATCAGTCACTCCAGGGCCCCAAGCCATGGCACAGATGGGGTGAAAACAAACATCAAAAAACAAAACTAAAAACTTTAAATCCCTTGGTTCTGTGGAGATGGATTTTTTCCAAAAGGAATTTAATTAAAGACAGAAAAAGACCAACAGAAACCCAAAAAATCACACACACATGTGAAAAGTGCCATGCCGGCCCTGGAGTCCTGGCCTGAGAGGTGGGAAGTCTGGGCACAGAGTTCTGGGGCCCCCAGAAGCAGAGCCCGTGGGAGCCAACTTTGTCTGCAACAGGTTCAGAAGGCCCAGGGGCCCTCAACCCTTCCTAGGCTATGAGCCAGGCAGTCTGGTGGCCCCAGTCAATGAAGCTCACCTCTTGGCGGCTGCCCCCAAACCAGCCAGCCCCAGTGGGTGGAATCCAGAGCTCACACCTTGGGACACAGCCACTCACTGCCCATCTCAGGGCAGTGAGGGCTGATGCCCCCCAGTACTGAGCAAAGCCCATTCTAGAGAAGTAGCTGAGCTTCCTCTCAGACGTGTCTTTCTCTTTTTAGCAAAACTAGGTCTGTTTTTGTGATTTTTCCATTTGACAAAATTTTCTTTGCCCAAATCAGTCCAGCACATTGTGGTGGGAAACCCCCCCCCCTCATATGCCACCAGCCCATCGAGGCTTTGGACATGCTCAGACTTCTCCCCAAAAAGCCCACAAGCCACTCTTATTCCCCTTTCCGACCCTACCCCAGTCTTCAGATTTGGGCGTGGTGGTTTGTCTTCTTCCAAAGCCCTCACCTCATCCCACAACCTGTTGTTCACTCCTTCCTGGAATCAGGGTACATGGTTCATGCTGCCCCTGGCCTGGGGAGACACCTGCCCCTGGGCGTGGCTCCTTCCAGGCCCAGGTTTCCAGGGACCCAAAAGGGAGAATGAATGAATGAATAAATGCATGAAGGGTGAACGGTAAACTCCTGTCTTCACACACCGGGGCCTTCCCCACATGCCGAGGCAGATTCCCTCACTCCAGACGTACCCCTTCTTCATAACTCTTGTCGCGTCACTGTCCCATACTGTTGCATACGGCATTGTTGCACGTTGATTCCCTCCAGGTCTTGCTTGTGGCTGTACCCTCCTAACACTGGGGACAGTGCCCGGCACATGTGGACGCTCAGTTACCATCAGTCGAATTCGTGACCACGATGTAACTGGGCTTCCTCAACCTGAGCTGTCATACTTTTTTCTACCTTCTGGGTCCCGCCGTGCTGCTTACATCTAAGCTTGAGCTCCCTGTCTTCCCTTTCATCATCGGGCTCATTCAAGATTCTCCCGGCAGCGGAGCTCTTAGGGGTCTAGGCCATCAAGGCCTCTGCCCTCTAGGAGCTTCTTGAGGGCAGCGGCCTTTCACCTTTATCTCGGCGTCTCTGTCACAGCATCAGGCCTGGCCTCTGTAACTAACTGCTGGGTGAATAGATGGAGGAGGACTGACTGACTGACTGACTGAATATTTTTCCCAGAGCTTTTGGATACCTCCCTGGCTATAGAACAGTCCCCATTCATCAGGGTTCCTCTGTATTTTACTTTCCTAAATTCTTCTTGCTAATCAGAATTAAATCCAAAAGAATATTTCTCCCATCTGCCCCGCTGCTTTCTCGACCTCCTGGAAGACAGCTCTTATGTCCTCTCTCCACTTCCCATTCCCACACATAAGGCACATTGGGCTCAGTTTGGTATCAGTCAGGACAGGTCAGGTCATGATACGGTGACAAATAACCCTCAAACAGCAGGGACTTGAGTGTGGGTGACTCTCCAGGGAAGGCAGGGCCTTCCTGCCATGTTAATGTCTTAATGTTGCACCTCCACACCAACAGCTGCTTCCACAGCTGCTATGCTGGAGAGAGAGAGGTGCCCGGTGAGCACAGCCACTTTGATCTTTCCACTGGAAAGGGGCACACCCCCCCCACTCACATTGGATTGGCCAAAGCAAGTCACATGACCACTCAATGTCTAGGGAATGGGGAAGTACAATCCCCCAAGTACCTAGAGGACAGGAGACCAGATATTGGGAAACTGGCGATTCTGCCCACAGCAGAGTTGGGGTCAAACTCCTGCCTGCTGGGAATGTGAGAGGTTCCGTCTGTGGCTGAGGAGAGATGAGAAACAGAACAATGGCAATCACCCCACCCTAGATCTGAACTCGGTCACTCTAATTACCATACCAGTCACTTCCTGTGATGTCTGCCAGGGTTCACCAGGAGCCCTGAGTAACCACAGCCTCATAGTCAGCACCGGGGGAAACTTTGTCAGACTTCTCTCAGGACAGTGGTTTTCAACTCAGATCTGTGGGACTAGGGCCTGGGACCTCAGGCCTGAGCTCCTTGCCCTGGGGCCTCTCCTCCAAACCTTGCCCCTGCTGAGGGGATGCTCCAGGAAGACTGACTGGCTGGGTCACTTACCACAGCTCCGACCCCGCTGCAGCCCTTTCTGACCTCTGCCTCCCTTCCCTTTACCCCCAGGCCTACTATCCCTTCATCTAGGGGTACCTCTTCCCCTCTGGCTTTCTCAGCTGGACCCTGTGGCCCAAGTTCCTGAGGTGCAGTCTAGTGGCAAGGCCAGAGAGAGCAGTCTTGATCTCTGGTTTAAAAATGAGGAGGAGTTAGGAAGAAGAGGAGGATGGAGTGAGTGAGTAAATAAGTAATATCATTTCATTTTTTCTTTTTTAATTATTTTTTTGTTATTATGTTCAATTAGGCAGCATATAGTATACCACTAGTTTTTGTTGTAGAGTTCAACGATTCATTAGTTGTGTATAACACCCAGTGCTCATCACCACACGTGCCCTCCTTAACCCATCACCCGGTTACCCCATCTTCCCACTCCCCTCCCTTCTGTAACCCTCAGTTTTGTTCCTGGAGTCCAGAGTTTCTCATGGTTTGTCTCCCTCTCTGATTTCTTCCCATTCAGTTTTCCTTTCCTTCCCCTGTGGTCCTCCACACTATTCCTTAAAGAAGGGGCACACACCCCCCAATGTTCATAGCAGCAATGTCCACAATAGCCAACTGTGGAATGAGCCGGGATGCCCTTCAACAGACGAATGGATAAAGAAGATGTGGTTCATATATACAATGGAGTATTACTCAGCCATCAGAAAGGATGAATACCCACTATTTGCATTGACATGGATGGAACTGGAGGGGATTATGCTAAATGAAGTAAGTCAAACAGAGAAAGTAATATCATTTCTGAGGGTAATAAGGGGACACAGTGTTTGAGAGGACCTGATTCAGGGTTCCTATGAAGAGATGGAATCAGAGCAGAGACCTATGGGATGGTAGCGAACAAGAATGGCCTGGGTAAGAAACATGGAAGGAAAGACAAGCCTTTACCAGGAGAAGGGTCTTCGCTGCCTCTGACCCCAGGGATGTGAGGGTTGGGTGGCCAACACTACCTTATTAAATTGAGTTTCAATAATGTCCTTTCTTTGTGCTTAGCCTGAATCCATGCAGCTTCCACCTAGTTCAAATCTCTGGAACAGAGTTGCCAGGGACAATTCTTTAAAAGCCTGACAACCCTCTTTTTCCCATGCTGCTCCCTGTCTGTCTCCTTCCAAAAGTGCCTATCATTATAGAGCTTGAATCTTTCTGCAGAATTTCCATTCGTTTCCCTGGGTAGACTGGGTGAGAGCTGCCTGCCCAAGTCCTTGTCTCTGGGGCAGGTAGGAAGGCACCCCAGCCAAATGCTGGCCTTAAGACCTGACCTTCTGGGGCCTTTTGGTCTTGCTCCCATCCCCTTGATGAATTCTGACACATCCCAAACCTACTCCAGGGCCACAGCCTCTGCGGTTCTAGCTGAGCTGCATGCAGATGAGTTTGGGGGTATTTATTGGAAGAAGTGTGCTGTTTGTACAATCCCAGCCTGCAGAAGGGGGAGGGCAGCAATGAAGGCTTGAAATATTCCCTACTCAGAACAGTTCCCAGGCTCACTGGGCTCCCAGGCCTGTCCTGGAGGGACAGGGAGGAAAGGACCAGAGTGAGTCAGGGACAACTCAGAGGTAAAGCCTGGGGTAATAGTGGAGCAGATATATGGGAAGTGCCTGACGTAAGAGTCAGGGCACTCAGGAGGCTGGGTCCTGCTATCTAGGCCCTGCAGGAGGCCTAGGCCCTCAGGAGAGGCACTGGTTCACTAAGAATGGGTATTGATGGACAGGCAGGTGTCCAGGGCATAGGGCTCTGGGT
The DNA here is from genome assembly GCF_017311325.1 of Ursus maritimus. Lineage (NCBI taxonomy): Eukaryota > Metazoa > Chordata > Mammalia > Carnivora > Ursidae > Ursus > Ursus maritimus. The sequence continues at coordinate 49,434,293 of NW_024426774.1, forward strand.
GCTACTGGCCTGGAGAAACCCCATGAGGCTGAAATAGTCAAGTGTGACCTATCTGGGACAGAAGGTGGAATTGTCATGCCCAGGTGGTGGCATATCCTTCAAGCTTCACTGTTGACCTTTTTTTTTTTTTTTCCTAGAGTAAATCTTCCCCTTTTTCTCCAAGCCGCACCCTCAGCTTCACCTGCCTCAGCTTGGCTTTTTGTAACATCCATCGGTGTCTTCCCAGGCTGGCCTCCATACCACTAAGGACTCTACTTCCCCCTGTCTCTCTCTTCTGGGTGTTCTCCTCTTCCTATGGTTTCAGTAGTAACCTCTCTTCCCCCCGCCCTGTGATGAGAGTCCAGCATCCTCCTTCTGACAGGACACACCATGAGCAGGCCATAGCTTACTTCTTCCTAGTCTCCAAAGCCTCTTCATTAAACTATCATTCCCTCATTCTTGATGGGCAGGGGCTCAACCAGAACTGCCGCAAGAAATCAAGCCCAGCCTGGCCCTCCAGGGGCTGAGTGTGCTAGGAGAGACACAGAGGACATGCTTCCTAATTAGAGTCTCCCAGAAGCAGGCCCTGAAATAAGGATTTGAGCTGAGTAGTTTATTAAAAAGGTGTCTCCAGGAAACATCAATACTGGAGCAGGAACATGGGACAGGGAATAGCGGATGGTCAACGAGTGCCCTAACAAGCCAGCAACTAGAATCTAATTTTACTGGGGATTCTCTGGGGGCAAGCATAAGACACCCACTCAGTTATTTTACCCAAGGGTGAGGGAGCTAGGTATTTATTGTTGAAAACTGTTTTCAGGGAGTGCGAATACTCCCATACTTCCAGCCTGCTACACAGAAAACAAAGCCACCGGTAACCAGATAAACCCTGCAGGAAAGTAAGTGTGAGTGCTGTTCGTTGGCAGTTGAACCAGGATGCACTAAAATGGAAAGGGCAAGAAGATATGGGCACCAACAGCATCTGTTGCAAGGTACAATGGAGTTTGTTTAAAGGAGGCAGAGACCAGGAATGGCTCCTACAGGAGTTAAATTTAGGTAGATTTTGGAAGGCTGGGTAAGGTTTGAAAGTCAGAAACAAGGAAGAGGCATTCAAGGATAGGGAAAAAGCAAGAGTAGGGCTGTGGAAGTAACCCACAGGAATGGTAGAATCTTAGAAGGGTCATGGATTGAGAAAATTTGCTAGGTGATATACAACCCATGGAAGTTATGGGAAGACCGGAGATCTAGTCATGAATGGAAACTGATATGGTGCTGTCTGTGATAGGACCAAGGTAGGTTTTAGGAGAAAGATGATGAGTAGAGGTTTGGGTACACTGAATTTGTGTTCTCAGTGAGTCATCCAGGCAGACAAGTCTGGTTTGTGGTTGCACATATGGGCCTGAGCTAGAGGTGGAAACTCAAGAGTCAACTGCTTATAGGTGGAAGTCAAAGCCATGGGATTGGTGAGACCACCAGTAAGAAAGGGACTACTAAAAGGGTCAAGGAGAATATGAGGGAAGGGGGGAAATACATACACTTTGGAAAAGGAAAAAAGGAAGAGATATAAAGCAGAGAAAGAAACGAGGATTCAGCAGACCTTAAGAAGCTAAAGGAGGAAGTGCTTTAACAAGGAGTTGAGAAACAATAAAATATTCCGCCAAAGGCAAGGTGGACAAGGGCTATAGATGCAGCATTAGAGACCAAAGCAGAAGTCTTCTTGGGGTACAGTGGGAGGGGAAGTCTGATGGTAAAGGCTCCTGAATAGGATTCATGACCCACCAATCTACCAAAGAACTCTGTTTTGTGGTTAAGTTGAGAATTAGGGCATTAACTGAAGGGAAGCACAGATAATGGAAGGCATTTTTTTAAAGATGGAAGGAGGTAGCATTTTAATATATACTGAATAACATTTAATATTAACAATATAATAAGATTCTAATGGTTATTATAATATCAATACTATATTTATATAAGTATGTTAATATATAACAATAATATCAATACTATAGAAATATAAGTATATTAATATATATAATTATGATATTTAATACAAGTATATTTATATGTAATTATATTAATATATAATGAATGTATATGTAATAATCATTAATAAATAATAAGTATATTGATATAATAAATAATAAATAAGCATATTAATATATACTATATAATACCATATTAATATATAATAAGTTATTAATATATAATATGATAAGTATATTGATATATAATATGTTATAATATAACAATGATTTTAATATGTATAGTATGTATTAATATATAAGTATATTAATACATTAAAATATAATATATTAATATATAATAATATAATGTAGAGGGAGTATACTACAGAAAGGTGCTTTTCAGGAGGAAAGTATATTAATATATAATATATATAATAATATAATAATAGAGAATATTAAATATATATATTACATATATA